>NC_139234.1:32896618-33496618 GCF_977018435.1 Lepisma saccharinum
AAGGTGGCTTTAAAATATTTAAGGTATTAGGTGAGAATTTCTTGACAGGTTCGTTTGGTTTATTATTGCTCAGTTGAAAACGTCAGAGCTCTTGAAATGTAGCAATGAAGTCACAACACAAAGAAGTCAACGACTTCGTACTGCCGCCAACTGTGCCGACACTGCAGAGTGTGTAAGGAAGAACGGGAATGAAGAGAAGCATGAAGCAGTTGAACGGGGGTGATTGGGAGTGGAGAAGAACAAGGTCACCGAAATCAAGGCCAAGAAGAAGCATTAGTTGCGAACACCCAGCTACGCAGTTGCGCAGGCGTCATTAATTACTAAACGTTCTGTGATTAATTGACGAACCATGGGAAAATGGACTTACAGTTAAAGTGGGATTGAAGCCACTGGGTAACGAACCAGGAGTCCATTGCTTACAAGGCGACGACGTTACAACTACGCCACAGGGGAGGCCATTCTGTAATTCCTTTCAATGGCTGAGTGCGTTGATGCATTGTGATTAGCTTCCTAGTTCCTGGGTGTGTGGTTTCGCGTATGTCAGTTTCACTCTGGTACAAATTAAACATATATGTAGATTAACATATACTTTAATAACATGAAGCACGTAAGTAACACCAAATATAATGAAGGGTTCCACACAAATGTACACGAATATGACGAGGCGTACAACACACGTACGTCACCTCACGACTCAACTCGGACTCACACTGCGCATGCGCACACTGCATGGCAACAAGCTTAATAAAACCAATAAGTCGCTGACCAAGGCAGTTTATTAAGGTAAAAACACTTAACACGTAACGTTTCGACCCTGTATCAGGGTCTTCCTCAGACGAAGAACTAAACTAGTTTAGTTCTTCGTCTGAGGAAGACCCTGATACAGGGTCGAAACGTTACGTGTTAAGTGTTTTTACCTTAATAAACTGCCTTGGTCAGCGACTTATTGGTTTCAATATGGAAACAAGGCTTAATTATATTACAAGCTTAATAAGAATGACAATTCGTCTGAACATCACGGCCCCTCTTGGAAGATCAGCTTCCAAAATTAGAATACACAATAATTATTACCTTTTACAATATAACATATTACACTTGAATACATAGATTACAATAAACACAATTTTCCTTTCTGGTTACATATTTACACTTTCTCAATTGGTAGAGGTGCAAGCTTCATAATAGGCCTCTTTAGTTCACCGTCTTTAGTTTTAACAGTTGCAACTCTTACCAAACCATCTTGTCCTTTGTGAGTTTCGATAACTCTACCTAATTTCCACTTCAATGTGGGTACGTTATCTTCCTTTATTAACACTAAATCATTGACTTGAAGGTTAGGCAATCTCTTCTGCCACTTCGGTCTACTTTGAAGTCCAGGTATGTACTCCAAATGCCATCTTCTCCAAAAATGCTGCACGATTTGTTGACACCTTTGCCAACGCGTCAGGCGGTTAATCTTGCTCTTGGTGAAATCATCTTCTGGAATGTTAAGTAGGTTGTCGCCAATCAGGAAATGCCCTGGCGTAAGTGCTGTCAGGTCATTGGGGTCACTTGACATGGCTGTGATTGGACGAGAGTTCAAACAACCTTCTATCTGCACTAATACTGTGTACAGCTCTTCAAAATTCAACACAGCATTGCCCACAACACGTTTCAAATGATATTTTATGCATTTTATGTTACTTTCCCAAATCCCGCCTAACCAAGGTGAGGAAGGGGGATTAAAATGCCACTTGATTCCTTCATTTGTCAGAAAGTTATGCACAGTTTCTCTATGGTTCGATTCTCTCAAAAAATACAACATTTTATGCAATAGTTTGTCAGCTCCTACATACTGAGTACCACAATCAGAATACAGGTTAGCAGGTTTTCCTCTACGAAATATGAAACGTCTCAAACATGCAATAAAAGTATTAGTAGTTGCTGAAGATACAACTTCAATGTGAACACACTTAGTAGAAAGACATATAAACAAAACAATGTAACCCTTGATTATTTTATGAGATTTCAAAAATCCAGACTTAATTGAAATGGGACCTGCAAAGTCAGTGCCTGTGTTAACAAAAAGTCTTGCTTCGTTTACTCTAGGAGGCGGTAAACTTCCCATCAATTGTTTAGCTGTAATAGCCTTGACACCTCTACAAATAACACATTTGTTCACTATGCTACGAACCATATCTCGAAGCCCAACTATCCAATATGTTTGTATCACAATAGCTTGTAACAGTTGCGGATTTGCATGGAGATTTTTCACATGTTCATGTCTCAATAATAGTTCAGTAAACGGATGATTTTTGGGTAACACTATAGGATGTTTCTTATCTGAAGACACATCAGCATAGTGTAAACGCCCACCTACTCGTAACACACAATTATTGTCAATGAATGGACTCAACGAAAGAAGTTTACTGGATGAGGGGAGCTCCTGTTCTATTTGTAAACAGTTAACCTCGCTCTCTTACGCTTCACGTTGGGTGACCTTGACCCAAAACTCAGTCGCAGCTGATAACTCTTCGGTTGTCAACGTCTGCTCTTTTCGCTGCATGGATGGCGCTCTACAGTTGTTTATGAATCTAAACTTCCAAGCAGTAACACGTATTAATCTCAAGAATGATGAGAATCTCTGCAATAACTCCTTAGTGTTAAAGGTTGTAGTCAACAGCACCCGAATCCTTGTTTTTCTTTCCTCCTTTTTTATTTCTTGACTTTCCACTGTAGATGATTCATGCATAGGCAACTCAGGCGAGTAAAGAAATGATGGACCATTCCACCATAAATGAGATTCACACAACTGTGTAGGGAAAGCACCACGAGAACCAATGTCTGCAGGGTTTTCTTTCGAACGCACATGAAACCACTGTTGAGGATTCGTCAGTTCATGAATGAGTGAAACTCGGTTCGAAACAAATGTACTCCATCTGGATGGATCTGATTTAATCCAACATAGGGTGATCTGGGAATCAGACCAAAGGAAAATATCGTCTATATGCAATGACAATGATGACTGCACAACACTAATCAATTTGGCTAACAACACAGCAGCACATAACTCTAAACGTGGCAATGTTACAGGTTTTATGGGTGCAAGCTTTGTTTTCGAAACTAACAATCTGACTGTAACAGCGTTGTCATCATATACTGTTCGTAGATACACAATAGCACATGTACCTTTCTCACTGGCATCACAAAAACCAATCAGTTGACACAAAGTTGGTTCTCTACATTTTAAGCATCGCGGTAACTGTATGCTCTGTAACACATGTAATTCAGCACAATGTCTTTCCCATATTTCTCTTATGTCACTAGGAATAGGTTCATCCCAATTTAACTGTTCCTTCCACAGTGATTGAATTAATATTTTAGCTAACATAGTGACTGGGGCTAGTAATCCGAGTGGATCAAATATGCGAGCTACCTCAGACAACAACCTTTTGGCTAATACAGTGTGTTCACTAGGTGGGTTAATGATGAAACTCAAATGATCAGTATCCGGGTGCCACACAAGGCCAAGAGTTCTTATGAATTCGCTGTTATGGATGGAAGATATTGTAGGTTTCTCTCGCAAATGCTCGGGAATACTGTTCAACACGTCAGTATGATTTGACGTCCACTTATGCAACTCAAATCTACCCTTTCTCAACAATTGTGTCAATTGTTGCTGCATCTCTATTGCTTCTGGAACACTGTCAGCTCCACTGCACAAATCGTCCATATAAAACTGTTGCTTTAAGACTTCTGCTGCAATCGGGTAATTTTCACCTTCATCGTCTGCTAACTGACGTAACACTCTCGTAGCAAGAAAAGCAGCTGGTGCCGTGCCATACGTGAGCGTATTTAAACGATAAACAATCACAGGTTGATTGGGGGATTCTCTCCACAAAATTAATTGGTAGTCTCTGTCCTGAAGATTCACCTTTATCTGGCGATACATCATACCAACATCACTCGTCAATGCAATAAGATGGCCACGAAAACGTAACAAAATGGATAGTAACTCTGGCTGTTGTTTACCTCCATTCATTAACACGTCATTCAAGGACACGCCTGTGCTAGTTTTACTCGATCCATTAAAAACTACTCTCAGTTTCCTACTTGTGCTTGTCTCCTTTGTTATAGAATGATGCGGAATGAAATAAGAATCAGCGGGGGTGTTGGGTGGTTCACAGTCCGCCACTGGTGTCATATGATTCAACGCAATGTACTCTTGCATGAATGACTGGTATTGTTCTAGTCTCTGGCTATCAACTCGAAGCCTACGCTCTTGACTAAGCAAACATTTCATCGCCTTATCTTTTGAATAACCTAACTCGTCGCGGTTGACCTTAAATGGTAAGCGTACGACGTACCGACCATCATCCTCGCGATCATGTGTTCGTACGAAATGTTCCTCGCACAATTGTTGTTCTTGACTCGGCACTCGTAATTTAGGAATCTCCTCAGATTCAAAAGACTTATTCAGAGTTTCGTTCAGATCATTTTCTTGTACAACAATGTGATAAGAAGACAGAGATTGTTGAGGTCTTTGTTGAGTTTTGCCACAAACAACCCATCCCAAGCGGGTTTGAATAGCCACGGGTTCATTCATTCTCCCCTCTCTTCTTCCACTCATTAGTAACAATGGGAAAAGATCAGCCCCGATAAGCAACTGAATAGTGTCAGGTTTGTGATATGAAGGATCGGCAAGTTCAAGGTTTCGTAAATGTTTAAAACTCAGAGTGTTTGGTACACACGCTTGTGGCACTGTGTTGGATATTTTCTTCACAATTAAGGGCGAACAATGATAGGATCTGTCCCCGTTTTTAGAGAGTATGTTCAAATCAACAGTAGAGTGTGAATTGCCGGCATTTACACCCGAAATTCCAGTAACCGACACGAACACTTTTTTACGTTTCAAGCCTAATAATTGGGCTGCGTTCTCGCACAAAAAGGATTTTTCACTAGCACTATCCAAAAGTGCTCGCAGGGAGTGAAGCTGATTTTCTTTATCCTTTACTCTCACAACGGCAGTCGGTAACAAGACACGCGTTGCGTCACACTGCGTATCAGCTGTTATGTGCGACACCACTTGCGGCGTTGCCACGTTTCCACTTACCTTAGATCTTTGCGAAGTTTCACGATGGATAGACGTGTGGTGAGACTTACCACAAGACCTACACGAGCCTGATTTACACTTATCCACAAAATGGGAATTATCAAGGCAGTTGAAACACAAGCCTTTCGATTTCACAAACATTTCCCTCTCTGGCACAGATAGGCTCGTATATTCTTCACATTTACTCAAAAAATGCGATTCTCGACACATAGGGCAAGAGGACGACACGTGAAATGAATTAGCACTTCTTCTAGCACTGGGTTCACTGTGGGGGGTGGGGGTTTCCTTTGGGATCCTGGTTTCGGGTCCTTGGAAGATGCAGATGCTGCGAGCGCTCTCGCTCTGTTGTCCAGGAAGCCGCTCAGCTGTTCGAAAGTAGGAAGTTGCTCTGACGACACGCTCAGCTCCCATTGTTGCCTCGAAGTACTGTCCAATTTCTCCACGGTATGAAACACTAGGATAGCGTCCCAATGCTGCACTGGAATGTCCAACACACGTAAAACTCGAACACATTCTGTCGTCACGTCAACAAGCTTACGTAAGCCGACAGCAGACTCAGTTTGTAATGAGGGTTGAGACACAAGTCGCTTAATTGTGTCGTTCACTAGCGCGTGTTTCTGTTCATATCTGTTAGTCAGAATGTCCCATGCTTCTTTGTAATTCGAATCGGTTATCGCTATAGACTGTAACAATAACGCGGGTTCACCACGGACGCTCGATTTCAAATACTGCAGTTTTTGCGCGGGCGAAAGTGACGCGTTGTTGTGTACGGACGCCACGAACAAGTCTCTAAAAGAAAGCCACTGCTGCAGATTTCCTGTAGAAGTAGGCAAATCCAATCTTGGTACACGCACATCACTCACTGTCTTTGTCTCGGTCACGGTCACGGTAGTTTGCTGTTTTTTCGCGATGTATAACTTGGCCAATGCTTCGTCGAGCCTGTCCTGCACTGAACCAATTTCCTCATCATATTGCTCAAACTGTTCGTCGGTGCACTTTTCTGAGATTTCACGGATCAGTTTTTGAGTGTCTTCTGTCAGTTGTAATGCTTTGTCTATGTACACTAAAACATTACCTTCGGTGAGATCATCTGCCGCCAATTTCTTCTCTAAACGTGTGACGTCACGTTTGAGAAGACGTTTGTTTGAAAGTATTTGCTCCATATTTAAGTCTCAAAACACGTAAAGTACATACACGAAGATCACAGTCACACCCGGCAAGGATACGATGCACAGAATTGCCGGTAAGCACAAAACCACTGTCTCTCGAAGCTCAAACACAAAGCCGTTAATAAGGCGCACTTTCTCAGCGGGAACACAATGGATGACCGGGCCGTAACGAATCGAATCAACCATTTATCCGGGCACAGGAGGACCATGTATAGTTTCCTAGTTCCTGGGTGTGTGATTTCGCGTATGTCAGTTTCACTCTGGTACAAATTAAACATATATGTAGATTAACATATACTTTAATAACATGAAGCACTTAAGTAACACCAAATATAATGAAGGGTTCCACACAAATGTACACGAATATGACCAGGGGGTGCTCGTTCGGCGGCGCAGATCGTATGCGCAGTTGTCCGTGGATGCATGACGTCATCATCGAAACACTCGGCACGGAAAAGGCTGGTTCCTTATGCAAATATTGAGAAATTTGACAACGAATATCTTCTAAAATATAGTAGCAAGGGAAAAGTTACAACTTTTACTGTTAAGATTCATCCTTTCTAATCAATTTATCACAAAGTTTATTCAAATGTGTAAAATGGTTTTCAAGAAATCGTGTTACGAAGGAACCCCTGTTTTGTTCTCTCCAGGCTTTCAATGTAAGGGAGTTTTAATTTAAGCGCGTTGGATTTCTTTTTGCTCTATATTTTGAAATAATATTATTTTGTTCTTGTCAACTGAAATCATGCCTAAATGCTATGGAAAGCTGTGAAAACTATTATCAGAAAACTAACGGAAGAAATCTAAAATATCACAGCTTGATTGATATAAAAAAAATGCAAGATTGCCCATTTTTGTGAAAAAGGCATTGTGCGAGATCTAAAAGCAGAACTTTATAATATTGTATGTAAATGTAAGGGTGTAATAAACGTGTCTGCTTCCCAGGCACGTATCCAAGGGGGGGCTTAGGGGGCTCAAGGCCCCCCCAAAAGTTTTCGGTTTACACTAGATAAAATGAGATTTTTTGTTTCTTGTCGTGTCAAATAAAATAATGTGACGTTAATTTAAGGAGAGAAATAATTATCGAGGAAAGACAGAGAATATTCTATAACCCTGTTATTGGTAACAGCTCGTATCCAAGGTGGGAAGCAGGGTGCTCAAGCCCCCCCTTCAGAAAATTTTCAGTTTACGCTAGATAAAATTAGGTTTTTGGC
Source organism: Lepisma saccharinum (assembly GCF_977018435.1). Classification (NCBI taxonomy): domain Eukaryota; kingdom Metazoa; phylum Arthropoda; class Insecta; order Zygentoma; family Lepismatidae; genus Lepisma; species Lepisma saccharinum. Next base: position 32,904,094 of record NC_139234.1, read on the forward strand.
TTCTTGAATAATATGGTGATAATTTGAGAGAGATAATTATCTAGGCAAGACGGAGAATGTTCTATAAGCCTGTTATTGTTAACAGCGCGTATCCAAGGTAGGGATCAGGTGGTTCGAGGCCCCCCCCCCGCTCCCCAAGGAAATTTTTCAGTTTACACTGATAAAATTAGGTTTTTGACTTCTTGAATAATGTGACGATAATTTAAGGACAGGAATAATTATCGAGACAAAACGGAGAATGTTCTATAACCCTGTTATTGTTAATAGTCCGTATCCAAGTTGGGCATCAGGTGTCTCGAGCCCCTCCCCCCGGAAATTTTTCAGTTTACACGAGATAAAATTAGGTTTTTGTCTTCTTCAATAATGTGACGATAATTTAAGGAGATAAATAATTATCCAGGCAAGACGGAGAATGTTCTACGGACCCTGTTATTGTTTATAGCGCGTATCCAAGGTGGAGATCGTAACTCGTGCCCCCCCCCCCCATCACCAGGAAAATTTTCATTTTACACTAGATAAAATTAAGTTTTTGTCTTCTTGAATAATGTGACGATAATTTTAGGAGAGAAATACTTATCAAGGCGAGAAGGAGAACGTTCTATAACCCTGTTGTTGATAATATTGCACGTAAACTTTTCTTACGCTTTCGGTGTTGTCGTAGCGAACTTGAATGAACACTATGTAGAAGAGACTTGTCAGCATTTGGAAGGTGCACAACAAAGGTAGCGCCGCAGGTAGGGCGATTCGGATTCATTGTAATTTTTTAATCTCTGGAAAGCGCGAGAGGGAACGTTCTTGAAAAAGAGGAGAAGGAGTCGAACTACTGGTAATATTTACGAGTTCTAGAATATAATGAGGATATTAATACGCGGCTTCAATTTCCCGGTTGATCTGTACAACAGAATAGGTGCAGACTTCAGAGGTAAGTGTGACAATTCATACAGTCGATTAGTGATCAGTCAGTGTCCATTGGTTGCTTTATAAGATCTAGTGATTCGAAAATGAAATGGACTAAATACCGTAAAGTAACTAAGTCTACTACTAGTTCCAGTTCGGTCCTAAAGCTAAAGACATTGACGACAGCGGAACGTCGAGTAGAGCTACGAGTAGTTGGGGTCGAAAGACGAAGAGATCAAATTTCTATCTCTCTCTAAAGTGAATATTTCGGCAGTATCGGGCTGGGCATTGGCGCGATTTATTAAAAAAGAAAGCTGCACAGATCAACTGAAAATCAAAGTTTTAAGTGATGATTTGGTTGTGCCAGGACCAAATTTTGTGTATGCAGTCCGAGAATTTCATGGCATAAAGAAATACTTTTGTTTAAGGCTACTGGGTTCGACACACACTCAACAGACAATTTTGAACACTTGCGAGTGCTTAGGCCTGAATATGAACAATTTGGTGGGTTTCGGCTTTTATAAGAGCTGCAAACATGGGAGGACAAGACACATTAGTAGTGTTCAGGCTCGAATGAGAGAGAAATATTCGTGAACTGTCTGATTCCAGTTCCCAGCACACAGTTTGAATCTTGTGTTGTCGAGTGAATTGTGCATTCCGTGCATGTGTAACACCTTCGTAAAAACACTTCTGGTACATAGATGTTTTGATGCCTGATGAGAAGAAATGGACAAACATACATACTGAGATGGTTCCGGCACACAATATTAATGCATGGAAACAGAGGAGTTGAGTGGCAGAAAATGTCCCGATTTCACGTTCTGATTAAAATGACAGCCTTAAACAGTGGCGACGATTTAGGAGATAGTTGCTCCCCATTCTTTTGCCTCCACACTATCACACTATGGCCTCTTAATGCTTGTCTCCTTGTCCACCCTCCCCCCCCCCTCACCCATTTTGGAACCCAATTGCCACCACTGGCCTTAAACATACAATTGTGATACCCCTTTAAAAAATGATGTTCAGCCGCCGCCCCGAAAGGAATTCCTGGATACGTGCCTGCTGCTTCCCGTAAAATATCACTGCAGTCTCCACATTCTTCTTCTTCTGTCTTTTCTTCGGCGCCGTCAATAGCTTCAACACATTGTTTTTTATATATATTTGTCACATATTTGTTTTAATTAGTATTCTGCTCGTTCCGCCACCTGAACGCAGTAGCCACGGCTCAAAGGGCAGTGTAGTTACACCGGAAGAAGGCTCGGAAATGGCAGGCTTCCGAAGTTAACTCATCCAAATTAAATTAAACAGGTATGTGGTCTCTCTAAATTTAAATCATAGTTCACAAATAATTTGATTAAAAGTTTTAAAAGTATCTGTTTTAATTAATAGCGTATTAATTTGTGCATTCTTCTCCAGCATAGCCATAGGCAGTGACCACACTACGGGGGGGGGGGGGGCAGGAACGCCCCCCAATTCTCGTTCGACAATTTCTCTCTCTCTCTTATCTGCCCCCAGTAAAACGACAAAATAAATAAATGAATGAATGCTCTTTTAGCCAAAATATGCATTTTTGTGTCGTATGTAACGGAATAATAAAAATGATTGCCCCGGGAAAATATGATTTACCCCTCCATCTTTACTATTTCGCTGTCCCTAGCTACAACATATTTTGATTTCTATTGTTCCCACATATTTGTTTTAATTTTAGTATTGTGAATCATATTCCACTGTGTTACCTCACGTAGCCCCCCCCCCCCTCACACACGTACGACTTCAGTTGTAAGTTTTAGACTAAGCTTGTCAAATATCCACTTATATCTTTGTATTCTTGAGCCATTAAAAAAAATCATTTCGTCCCTTCTTCTGGACTATTTCATAGGAATGTTTTCCCACTGGAAGCCCCTTTGCAGATCGAGATCCGGGGCTATAGCCTTCCCAAACCAGCTTCCCCTCCAAATACTCTCTTGGCCTCATGAAAGACAAATATATGTATTTCTACGAAATATTAATTTGACTTGGCAGTTTCTCTTTTCGAACAGGAATAAGTTTTAAATTTTAATAGCTTATAAATCTACACTAGCAATTTTGAGTAAAGGTTTTGCGTAACCCTAAAAGTACATTTAGAGACTGCAAGGTCAACTCTCGAAATTTCAGATATATTAATAATTTTCATCACAACGTCTTGTAATAATTATTTGTTACTTCAATAACCTCCTCGCATATTAAAACATAGATGCCAATTTCTGTTTATTTCCTTGTAATGCTGACCTCCGTGGCGAAGTGGTTAGCACAACGCTTTACGATGCCAAGTGCCCCCAGGTTCGAATCTCCGCCCGGGCATGGGTCTACTTTCCTTTCTTCAATTTCATCATATTATCACGCATCCTCATCTTTGCGATTAGCCATATGTGACAGATAGGCGAAGTAAAATAAACTAAGTCTATTAATCAATTATTTTTTTAAACTCTTTAATTCTTCTTTAGCATGCCACGTTTTTGTTAAAATTATATTACGATTTGTAAAATGACGAAATTCTAAAGGAGAACACGCAACTTTCTTTGTAGCGCATCGGTCAGAAAGTTTCAGGAATATGGATTTTCAAAATACATTTTTTCACATGTAGCAGCTACCTTTTAAAAGTAGCGCGTTTTCAATTATGTTACTAATCATTAAAAAGATGCCTCAATACCATCTTGAAGGATGACAATTATTATTTTCCCCCTCCAGAAGTAATAATATACTTTCGCTCTCTGAATCTCCCATATAAATGCTAGGGGCCGTCTGCTTCAGCCGAGCTCACTGCTTCTCCGGTGACGTCACGCGTTCGTGCAAGATCGGCAATCTTCGGATGGCTTTACCTAATCTCTATATTCCTTGGAATATGACGAGGCGTACAACACACGTACGCCACCTCACGACTCAACTCGGACTCACACTGCGCATGCGCACACTGCATGGCAACAAGCTTAATAAGAATGACAATTCGTCTGAACACGTTGAGTGGTCAATTCTGGAACTCTCTAACTGGAGCTACAGTTCAAAGTGGGATTCGCACCACTATGTGCCGCGACAGAGTATGGAACCCGCAACCTCTTGATTACAAAATGACTCACTATGTAAAATTCGGTAGCATCGTACGCTACAAACTACACATTGTAGAATATAGGTATTTATTATTGGAATTGATTTGATATATTTTGACACGTTCTTTCAGTCAAGAGAACATGATTTAAATCAAACACAAAATTGATCACATAAAGACTCGTAGCATTCACGTAATGCCTCTCAGGGTTTCTCGTTGGTCAAAACAAATCAAAGTCAATTTTCACTAAGAGGAAATAAGTATATTTTACTTATGTGCATAAGTCCATTTCAGTCAAAGAAATAACAGCTTCTTACAAAGCCCGAACTAAAAGTAAAGATAAAACACAATCGTAATTCGCATGGCAACAGCTCATGCAAGATATGTACATAATTGTCAGTCACTATCCTGATATTATCAGTGATAGGTCTATATATTGAATAAACACAGACATCAAGTTGAAGAAATTAATAACTAACAATAAACATTTGTACAACTAGAAAAGAACAATAAACATTTGTACAAGAGGAAAGGACGTGTCAATTTATTTACTTCGCTTACCTGCCACTATCGGCTAATCGCGAAGATGAGAAGGAATGGATGATAAGACATAAACGCACAAGGACAGAACATAACACGAGCCCCACGAATGATTTTACTGGCCGAGAGACCACAGGACAGAGACTCGCTAGTCGTGCAGTCCAGGGTGTATCTACGACATGGAAGTGAGGTTGACATTTGGAAGTGTCTTGAAAGGGTCACCCCTTATACCCCAAGTATATTCATAAAACGTTGATTGCTTCTTATTCTTTTAGAGATCACCCATGAGGAATTTACAACATTCGTGAAGTTATTTACCTGGATATATGTTGTAACATCCTTTAATAACTATACATGATATTGAGGTTACATAAGCATGTACACGTCTAAATATTGAGCTAATCAATTACGTAGCAGCATGAGTACGAAACGTTGACCTTCAAGTAATTTCAAAGCAGTACAAATAAACTAAAATTACCCTTTGACTTATTGGCGATTGCATTTTCTTTACGTAATTGGTTTTTGAAACACACCCGTAGGACTAAACCCAATAAATTTCTCGCTTTAGAAACAGATGGGAGAAGTGGGAGGTGAAGCTGTCTTGAAAATAATGAGATCCTCATCTTCTGCATCTACGTAATTTCCGAAACGCCACGCAGATGCATGTTGCAGGAATTAGCCAAACGCTTCACGTGTTCTTCCCATTGTTTGCGGAGATCTTGACAAGAGTCACCGACTCATCACGCCTCTTCAACGCCTTCACCTTCTCAGTCACCTGAGTTAGCATTTAAATGAAAGAGCTGCTCAATGTCTTACGTTTCCACTTCGATATTCAGCAAGCCACTCACGAGCTTGTTACGTTGTGTCTCAAGAGTATGCGGGAAGTACTGTAGCAGATCAGGTCGTCCAATATACCAATAGGAATTCATTAAATAAAAAAAAATCTAATATTATCTTTCTTCAGACTCAATTGTCTCCACGCAGTGAGCTGACCTTGTTTCGTGAATATTGCGGGAAGTACGAGTATATATATACAGGGTGGACCAAAAGTCGAAATACATAGGAAAAATAAATTCTGTTACAACAGTGCGACTTCTTCCTGATCATTATGATCTCAATACGTTGTTCTTTTGTCAAAGGCATTTTCGGTTATCTGTAAATTAGAAAAGAAGACGTTATAAAATAAATAAATAAGGAAACTTAAAAACATAATTATTTTCCTATGTATTGCGACTTTTGGTCCACCCTGTATAATAGTATCTCGAAGAATGCAACCTCGATTTTTCAAGGCATTCAATCAAGAACTAAAGATAAGAATGGACTAATTCCAGTGTTTTCATTTCTGTTATTGCGAAGACAAAGTAGACAAGTGCCAGGTTTCACTAAAATAAGGTTCTTTTATGGGGTACAACGAGTATATTTTGGATGGAAGATTTTGAGGAATGTTGCACTCCCTTTCAAAACTTCTAAGATGCTTTGTATCTTGATGCCTACACCATTCGGAATACTACATCTTTGTTTGTTTCCTGGTCGTTATGTGTTTACATTAGGGCCTATATGCACACCATTCACTTGAATATCACAACTTTTGTCCTTGCCTTTTGAAAGATAGAAAGGGAGAGGCTCTCTTCCGTCACGTTGCATGACAGCGCTGCCAACGAGAAGGCGAAACTTGACCTTGACTTTGCGTTGAGAAGGTGTGTGGGTCGATTCGCTGGTCCAGCACACTTATCTCTCTTCCACAGAGGAAACCTTCAGGAACTTATGAAAGAGGTGTTAACCAACTGATAGCCTCACGAACAACAATCAAGACACCAGTCTGACCAGAAAGCAAGTTTGTCTCGGACTTAAAAGCAAGTAATTTCAATGTCAAAACTTGGCAAACTTCGCCCAAAGTCTGCTTACAATAATGTCAGGTGGGATTCACGTTGCTGACACGTGTCCAAACGAAGAATCAAACGCGGATGTCTTGATTAGAAAGTGCCAATGTTAAATACTGGATTAGGCAGACACAATTACTGCAAATTGGAAAATTCGAATTTTAAGTCAAATATTCCACTACCCACAAACGTTATTTAAAATTTCATATTTTTGGTCACATTCAACCTTCCATCTTATGGCGATGACAAGAAGACACGATGAGACCAAGAAACATCCCTTACTCTCATTCGAGACCAGAATCCCAGACTTTCAGTGTGTTATGCGAAATATTTCGCCATGACTAGAGCACGAGACTTTGAACATTACCTAGACTATCATTATCTCGTTTTGTGACAATACAACATCAAGCTTTCTACAGACTACTTGAGACTTACTTTGAGTTCCAAACTCAGGATAATTGATTACAAACAGGCAAATAAGCAATTTCGAATTTTTTCCAGTGTATAAAATTCTACTAGTTTAAACGACTGAAATAGCTTCATTTGTAGCCAAGCAACAAGTTACTGTGATATAAATGGACGGTTTCTAATTGTTGACAGCATTGTTGTCTAACGAAAAGAGCACACATATTCTGTAAAGGTAAAAAAAAGGTAAAGTGTTCCCCTGTGCATAGCACCACGCCATGAAGGCGTATAGGGGGTGTGGGGGTAACGCATATTCTGTAGTATTCTTATTCACTAGGACGACGTGAGTTTCGACTTGACTATTAATTCCGTGAATGTATTGAATTGCTTTACGGTTAGGTTTAATGTCGTGAAGGTCCTGCAAAATCTTTTGAGCGAAATCTTCTAGAGTGTGACTTGTGACATGAAATCTATAAGCCTGGACGTTCTCTTGATTTCAAACCGCAGTTCAAATGTATTTTCATCTGGTATGGGGTTATGTTAATAGCAGACATATGGAAGAAAAATTTTGCTCGTGAAAACTGAAATTATTTCGGTTTCTTTTAGAAGAAAATATCATGCTAGCTGGTGAACCTTTCTTTAATGTATAATGTCACAGAGTTACTCGTCTTGTTAATTTCTCCTTAGAGATCTCTTTGTACTTCTTCGATTCATCCGCGACTATTTTCAGAATAAGCTTTCATCTTTACTAACGTTCATATTGGTTGCTGAAATAAAACCATGGGGCATTTAAACACGTGAGAATTTCATTTCATAGAATGCATTGGAACAAATGCAATGCCTGGTATGTGTTAATTATTTATATCTGTGTAAAACAAATAATGCCTGGAGTGACTAAGGAATACGGCGAGCAGAGCTTAATCAGGATAGCAGGTCGTAGAAATCGGACCTTAAACTACCTGAAATAATAAAAACCAATCAGTATAGACAAGTGTGCATTTCAACAGCTGGAAGTAATATAGGATCTGTATCGTTCTTCGCAGTTTCTCTATCTATAAGAGAAAGAATTGTCATATTTACAACGGGATGTGCTACTAACATTTGAAATCTGACAAACACTCCTATGCTACGCATTTATACTGCAGACCATGAAACACATTTGGAAGACTTTAACAACTATGATATGCTAGAATCAGTCAATCTATCTAGAAGTCAATAATGAGAAATCAATCAATACGACGTATAATAGTGACCTCTACATATATTTCTTTAAGTAGTGACGATACACGATTTTAAAAGAGCCTAGATACGCTGAGACATTTGCCAAACACAAACCTTAAATAAAGAAAATAACAAAAATAAGATTTGGTGATGGGGAATTTGTATCAAATTTATAAATTCAAGAATGCACAGCAACGTGTACATATTTAAGAAACAATTTTTGTCAACTATTAATTACATTTCACATCGCAAATTATTGTAGAACATGTAAATATGTAAGAGAACTCATCGTAACTTTCAAAAGAAATTGCTGAGAAAAAAGCTTCTACAGAAAGAACAATCGAAGAAAAATGCATAGCTACTTTTGCACTTTTTGTAAAATTGAACATGTATAACTCACTACGCACAGGGAAGTAGCTTTCTTAGCCACCGATGCCAAGTTTCTAGGTGCTTTGCCTACACCTAAAAGCGAAACGAAAATATGTTACCAGAAGGGATCCAGTAAATTTTTTTTGGCCTTCAGCCTGTCTTTCGGCTTGCCAGTTAAGTTTAGGTGACCGTATGCACTATGTATCTCATTGATTAGAAAATATGACATCACATGAGCTGCAAATTTTCTTCATCATGTTTCAGAGATCTAAAACATAGGAAAAAGGATCAAAATAGGAAAAAAATTACCGAAATATGTTGTTTTATGTAAAGTAAATTAGCAAATATTGTATGTAAAATATGTAATATCCTGGCAAATATGTAAAAATATGTAACATAAACCTTATGCAAAATTATGTCAGTTATGTAAATCGTTAAAATTTTCGTGTTGAAAATATGTATGTAAAAATGAATAGAATATGTAGCCTAATTACATACAAATCCGAGCTCTGCTGATTAGTATCCATAGAACCAGTGATGTAATTAACGAACCAGCAGACGTAGAGACGCGAAGTCTTCCAAGTGGTTTGTCATTTAAAACACAAGAAGATTTTGAGAACTTGTTGGAAAGTACTAGGTATTTGTACAACTGGGTGCCATTTTGAAAAGAAGTGGCGGACTCTGGCACAGAACAACAGACAGAACTGTGACAGACAGGAGTGGACCCGATGACCAACCAAAACTACGCCATGACGGCCCCTACCTCCAAGAGCCAATCAAAACACGGAATTCAGTTTTACCTGAACTCTTGAAGACAATTTCCAAAGTTTATCGCGAAGCACTATTCTCCGTTGCTTATTAATTATATTTCATTCCAGATTTCATACGAAACTATTGAACACAGTTGTTCAATATAATCATTCTATGTTATGATGCTAAAATATAACTTTGGAAATGCACATTACCTTGCTGGTCTCGGTTCTCTGCAATTGCATTGACTGTAAGATAGGAAGCTCACCTGTATGAGAAAGGTACAAAGTTAGTAACTAGTAAAATAAAACATAAATAATATAAAAAACATACATGTTAAGTATTTGTTACTGAAATAAAGTGCCTTGGTCAGCATACTTGTGTTCCCTCTATCATGAAAACAATGCTAATTCGTGTTAGTAATAAATAACATGTAACTCAAGTATGTAAAAAGTTCAGTTACGATAGGTCGTGACAAAAATATGGTGCTGCGTTTAAGGTGCAATATGTTCCACAATTAGAGATAGCTAAGAATCAAAACTAAACGTCACAGATGTCTGAGTACCCCATATCTGATTTGAATTTTTAGCTATTGGTTGATTTACTTTATTTTACTTTGTTTCTTGTGCCACTTTTGGTTAATGTGCGAAGATGGGGATGAGTTATGACATGATGAAATTTATGAATGGACACTCACGAACGTCCATGCCCAAGCCGGGATTCGAACCGAGGTCCCTGGCGTTGTAGCGCGATATGATAAACCACTCCGCCACGGGGGTCTTCAGATCTTGTTAAGGAATGTAGAATTTAAAATTGAGAAGAAAGTCTCATAGACCCAGAAATTTTCCTTCTCAGATTCTGATTCTTCTTAAACATTTTTCTATTTGTTATTCATTAGAACTTTAATCTTAAAATATTAATGTATTGTCAATATATAGCTACACATACACTTTATCAATTCCTCTCTTTCCGCTAATAATCTTTATTTTTTCTCTCTTCATTCATATTTCATCTTTATTTCGTCCATTTTGGGTACATTATTAATTATATCTTCTTAACCTAATGCTGCCATCTATGTTTGACTTGGAAACTTTCCTTTTACTATGCCACTTTAGTAAGTGACAAGAGATATGTATCAATTTCTTGTTGAAAGACCTGTACTCAGTTTTGTCTTAGTTGAGGAGGTTATACCTGTATTGTGTGAAGGGCAAAATAGCCTATGTGCTGATGCAGACATAAGTACCGGCGATTAGTCGAGTGTGGGGGCAGTTGCCCCTCACTTTGTCACTTTTTACCCTCGCACTATGGCCTCTTAGTGTTAAGCCTTGTCTACCAAGAGAAAGTAAACTGTACTTGCCCTCCCAGGTTTTGCACCCAATCGCCGCTAATGGTTCATAACATAAAAAATCAATTAACCCTCTCAGGTACACAAGTAAACTGTAATTGACATTTATGATATGTATTACTTTTTGTATACCTTTTGGAGTAATTTGGACAATTAAACTAAAATTTTTCACAAAAATGTATATTAAAGATGAAATAATTGTTGGGACATATTTGTCCCTATGTACGTTAAAGGTAACAAATAACAAAATATATGCGAAATTAAGCAACACCTTGATACAAAACTCTTTTTCACTTCAGAATGCAATATTATATATCAAATTATTAGGAAACTCATGAACATTGTATATTTAAGCATGAAATTCTTGGAAACAGTTGCGATCTCACACAACATACATATACATTACATATTGAGCACATGTTATTCGTACGATTTTCTAGTTTCTTTTAGCACAATTCACACAGCGTTTCCATTTTTGTACTTTTCTCATGTAATGCTCTAGAGGTTTAGGAGGGAATTGACTCTCAAGCCTCTTTTTGGTACTTACTGTCATTGGTAATGATCTCTTTCTGTTCGAATACTGTCCAATCAACTCTCGAGCAATGCTTTGGCGAAACTCTAGTGAAGTCATTGACTTCCCTGATTCTGTGCACACACTTTTGAAAAGCTTGCTATACACTATGTAAGAATTATTAATTCCAATATCAATCAAAAAATGACCTGAGGTAGTACTTAGTTTTTACCTTACGGTCAACTTCATAAATAACTTTTTTCTGATCCATAAGGTTGACACCTCCCATACACTCATTGTACTTTCTGACCATCAAAGGGCAAGGAACATTTATTTTCTCAGAATTACCTTGAATGCGTCTTTTTACATTTATTATTGGGATTGGTGATATGAAATTAGATAAAAGATACACTGGCCTATTGTCCATCCTATTGATGCAAGACATACCATTAGTGTTCACTGCATAAATATCCCCTCTCTTCATTTCTTTGTCCGTTGGGAAGTTTTTTGGCATGTTTTTTCTGTTTGTGCGTCCTGTACCACATTATGTTCCCTTCTGCTAGAATGTACTGTGGAACAGGCGAATTAAAAAAGTTGTCCATATAAATTTCACAATCAAGACCACAAATGGATTTTGTTAACTGCAGTATCACACTCTCTCCAAGACCCACTTCTGCACGACTTGCCCCTTTCTTCCCTGTGTATAGGTCAAATTCATACAGGTATCCAGTTTCTGATTCACACCTGCAACTCATTTTGAAACCCCACTTTATAGGTTTGTTCTTTATATACTGTTTCATAATGTTATGTCCTTTGAAATTGACCATGCGTTCGTCTATTGCCTGGGTTTTAGATGGACTCAAAGCGGCTTGGAAGCTCTTATTTAGATGGTCCGTTACTGGTCTCACTTTGTAGGCCCGGTCATACATTGGACTATTTCTGTTTGGTTGAGCCTCATTATTTGAGAAGTGCAAATACTTCCTAATTTCTTCAAAACGATGTAAAGGCATTACTTGTGAAACGTAAGGAATACTTAGATCACGTTCCGTTGACCAATAACTTCTAATAGTAGGTAGAACACGACGGTAACTCATTATTATATTCATATCTAAGAAGGCTTTCATTTCTGCACTGTTTATATAAAAAAACACCCCGTTTTGCTGAGAATATCGGCAAGTTTCCTCGACTTTCAATTTGATTAGCTCATTGAAATTCATAATGGAATTCAAAATTTCAATTGGTTTTGGGACAAAACCACTTTCTTCTACATTGAAAACAAGAACTTTCCCATAAACAAAATTTTCATCAATACAAAATTTCCTTGGCTTGTAACTTCTATTTCACTTAAAATCTGGAACACTGAAAGCACAATGTGACTCAGGGTTTTGAACAGCTCCATGAGGACTTTCAGAATTAGGGTCCATAGAATTCAGCTTGATGTCCGAAAACTGTCACTCCTTTTCTTGAACAAATAACTGCAGGTTCAGGATCGTCTATGATGACATTAGTTTTTCCTGCATCAATGTTTTCTTTTAAAAATAATTGATCCTCTTCAACTAGAAGGAGATTATCTTCATTGTCACTGTCTTCAGTTTGTAAAACTTGCACGATTTCTTCACCAGAAACAAGAAATTCACGTTGCTTTGATATCTTTCTGGGACAATATAATATAAAAATACGTTAAGAATATAACATTTTATTACACACACACACATATACGCAATATATATTTTATGTAGATACAATTCAAAATTTTCTTTACAAAGAAATGTTGTTTTTTCGAATTTGTAGAATTACCTACAAACATGCAGAAAGTTACCTTTGTGGTACATAGGGACATATATGTCCCAATCCGTTTCTGAGCCTGTAGTTCTTTCAGGTGCACTGCAGGTTTTCAGAAACTCATCAAAATATGTTGTGCAAACATTAATAATTACAAATACCAGAATTGTATTTGTGAATTAGAAAACAATTGCAAGATATTTTACGAAACATAATCCAAAATGCAAGGCTAGATACTTGCCACATTTAGATGCTTCTAAAACAGTATAAATAATACATGTTGACGACAAAAACACTTGAAACTAATAATATATATCCAGGAAGAAACAATAATAATATTTGTGTCCATGTAACCCCTATCATATGAAGAATGTGGATAAAATAAGACATGGGACACATATGTCCCATGTACCTGAAAGGGCTAAAAATCAGTGTGCTTTTCATTTTCTCACAATCCGACGTGCACGCGACAGCTGTACATAGTATTAACTTCCATGTTAACTCAGCAAAAGACTTGCACGCGGCATCTGTACGTAGTACTAACTTCCATATTAACTCAGCAAAAGACTTGCACGCGGCAGCTGTACATAGTACTAACTTCCATATTAACTCAGCAAAAGACGTGCACGCGGCAGCTGTACATAGTACTAACTTCAATATTAACTCAGCAAAAGACGTGCACGCGGCAGCTGTACATAGTACTAACTTCCATTTTAACTCAGCAAAAGACGTGCACGCGGCAGCTGTACATAGTACTACCTTCCATATTAACGCAGCAAAAGACTTGCACGCGGAAGCTGTACATAGTACTAACTTCCATGTTAACTCAGCAAAAGAATTGCACGCGGCAGCTGTACATAGTACTAACTTCCATATTAACTCAGCAAAAGACTTGCACGCGGCAGCTGTACATAGTACTAACTTCCATGTTAACTCAGCAAAAGACTTGCACGCGGCAGCTGTACATAGTACTAACTTCCATATTAACTCAGCAAAAGACTTGCACGCGGCAGCTGTACATAGTACTAACTTCCATATTAACTCAGCAAAAGACGTGCACGCGGCAGCTGTACATAGTACTAACTTCCATTTTAACTCAGCAAAAGACGTGCACGCGGCAGCTGTACATAGTACTACCTTCCATATTAACGCAGCAAAAGACTTGTACGCGGAAGCTGTACATAGTACTAACTTCCATGTTAACTCAGCAAAAGACTTGTACGCGGCAGCTGTACATAGTACTAACTTCCATATTAACTCAGCAAAAGACTTGCACGCGGAAGCTGTACATAGCTGTACAACGAGTACAAAACACCTGCGTCCGCTTTATTTTCGATCTGAAATATAGGGACCATTTATCCGTTTTCTTTACAAAGCTAAATTGGCTCAAATTAATTGATCGGCGAAAGGTACACAACCTCACCCTTCTCTATAGGGCAATCAGTTCAAAGGAACCGGCTTATCTCTCGAGCAGATTCTCAATGCTTTCCGAATCACACAGCCTTGACACCAGATCGCGAGGGAGAACTCAACTACTCATCCCCCTTCATAACTCAAATTTTTATTCAAAATCTTTCACCGTTTCTACTTCTCGTCTTTGGAACTCACTGCCCCTCGAAATCCGAAACTCATCTTCAGTATATGTTTTTAAGACGCAATTAAAACATTTTTTATTGGGCACAAATAGTTAGCACATTATATTTTAGTGATAAGTTGCATACAGTTAAGCGCAGTTCAGTTAACACTGAAAATCCTTATTCACCTTAATATTTCAAATCCCTGACTACTGTCATGAATATCTGATTGTGTGTGTGTGTGTATGTGTGTGTTTTGTTGTATGTTCGTGTGTATAGGTTAGGATTTTATTCCCATATGTATTTTTTTTCTTATCATTTTTTTCTGTAATTTTTTCTTTGTAATTTTATATTTCTCTTTTTATATTTTAAAATTTACCTTTCTATGTAATGGTTTAAATGTTGTTGTAAACATGGTTAAGTGGTAGAAAAGGCTACAAAGCCTTAACTTCGCCATGATAAACAAGACGCAATAAATAAATAAATAAATAAATAAATAGTTCTAACATCCATATTAACTCAGCAAAAGACATGCAAGGTGCAGCTGTACATAGTACTAACTTCCATATTAACTAAGCAAAAGACGTGCACGCGGCAGATGTACATAGTACTAACTTCAATATTTACTCAGCAAAAGACGTGCACGCAGCAGCTGTACATAGTACTAACTTCAATATTAACTCAGCAAAAGACGTGCACGTGGCAGCTGTACATAGTACTAACTTCAATATTTACTCAGCAAAATACGTGCACGCGGCAGCTGTACATAGTACTAACTTCCATATTAACTCAGCAAAAGACTTGCACGCGGCAGCTGTACATAGTACTAACTTCCATATTAACTCAGAAAAAGACTTGCACGCGGCAGCTGTACATAGTACTAACTTCAATATTAACTCAGCAAAAGACGTGCACGCGGCAGCTGTACATAGTACTAACTTCCATATTAACTCAGCAAAAGACTTGCACGCGGCAGCTGTACATAGTACTAACTTCCATGTTAACTCAGCAAAAGACTTGCACGCGGCAGCTGTACATACTACTAACTTCCATGTTAACTCAGCAAAAGACTTGCACGCGGCAGCTGTACATAGTACTAACTTCCATGTTAACTCAGCAAAAGACTTGCACGCGGCAGCTGTACATAGTACTAACTTCCATGTTAACTCAGCAAAAGACGTGCACGCGGCAGCTGTACATAGTACTAACTTCCATATTAACTCAGCAAAAGACTTGCACGCGGCAGCTGTACATAGTACTAACTTCCATATTAACTCAGCAAAAGACGTGCACGCGGCAGCTGTACATAGTACTAACTTCCATTTTAACTCAGCAAAAGACGTGCACGCGGCAGCTGTACATAGTACTAACTTCCATATTAACGCAGCAAAAGACTTGTACGCGGAAGCTGTACATAGTACTAACTTCCATGTTAACTCAGCAAAAGACTTGCACGCGGCAGCTGTACATAGTACTAACTTCCATATTAACTCAGCAAAAGACTTGCACGCGGAAGCTGTACATAGTTCTAACATCCATATTAACTCAGCAAAAGACATGCAAGGTGCAGCTGTTCATAGTACTAACTTCCATATTAACTAAGCAAAAGACGTGCACGCGGCAGCTGTACATAGTACTAACTTCAATATTTACTCAGCAAAAGACGTGCACGCGGCAGCTGTACATAGTACTAACTTCAATATTAACTCAGCAAAAGACGTGCACGTGGCAGCTGTACATAGTACTAACTTCAATATTTACTCAGCAAAAGACGTGCACGCGGCAGCTGTACATAGTACTAACTTCCATATTAACTCAGCAAAAGACTTGCACGCGGCAGCTGTACATAGTACTAACTTCAATGTTAACTCAGCAAAAGACTTGCACGCGGCAGCTGTACATAGTACTAACTTCCATGTTAACTCAGCAAAAGACTTGCACGCGGCAGCTGTACATAGTACTAACTTCCATGTTAACTCAGCAAAAGACTTGCACGCGGCAGCTGTACATAGTACTAACTTCCATGTTAACTCAGCAAAAGACGTGCACGCGGCAGCTGTACACAGTACTAACTTCCATATTAACTCAGCAAAAGACTTGCACGCGGCAGCTGTACATAGTACTAACTTCCATGTTAACTCAGCAAAAGACTTGCACGCGGCAGCTGTACATAGTACTAACTTCCATGTTAACTCACCAAAAGACGTGCACGCGGCAGCTGTACATAGTACTAAATTCCATATTAACTCAGCAAAAGACTTGCACGCGGCAGCTGTACATAGTACTAACTTCCATGTTAACTCAGCAAAAGACTTGCACGCGGCAGCTGTACATAGTACTAACTTCCATGTTAACTCAGCAAAAGACGTGCACGCGGCAGCTGTACATAGTACTAACTTCCATATTAACTCAGCAAAAGACTTGCACGCGGCAGCTGTACATAGTACTAACTTCCATATTAACTCAGCAAAAGACTTGCACGCGGCAGCTGTACATAGTACTAACTTCCATATTAACTCAGCAAAAGACTTGCACGCGGCAGCTGTACATAGTACTAACTTCCATGTTAACTCAGCAAAAGACTTGCACGCGGCAGCTGTACATAGTACTAACTTCCATATTAACTCAGCAGGAGACTTGCACGCGGCAGCTGTACATAGTACTAACTTCCATATTAACTCAGCAAAAGACTTGCACGCGGCAGCTGTACATAGTACTAACTTCCATGTTAACTCAGCAAAAGACTTGCACGCGGCAGCTGTACATAGTACTAACTTCCATGTTAACTCAGCAAAAGACTTGCACGCGGCAGCTGTACATAGTACTAACTTCCATATTAACTCAGCAAAAGACTTGCACGCGGCAGCTGTACATAGTACTACCTTCAATATTAACTCAGCAAAAGAACGAAAAACAAAGAGATCCAAATGCTGGCAGCATGTGAACCGAAAGACCACATGCGAAAGTAAATTACCTAAATCTCAATCACACGGTCGACTTCCCAGAGACAACCTCTCCGTATTCATAAGGTTACTGGGAAACTGTAAGGAACCAAAAAGTTCCTGCTGAGCAGCATACTGGTCATGCCACCACTCGCTTTTCCTCTTAGTAGTATTGCAGGGCAAGGAGATTGGGACTGCGATTAAGGCAGTGTAAGAAAGTTTATTTTGAAACCTGGGAGGAGTGTTGAATGGTGTAACTTAAATTATTGTTATTATTAATACCATTAGTTTTCTTACTTGTTATTCGTAGACTTCAACATAATCCTATTCGAAATATACTCTAAATTTCATAATTAAGCAATCATTATTGGCTAACACAAATATGTTATTTTGATCTTTATAAAACACTTGTAAGAGGACATAGCATGTATAGTTTGTGAGTTTTAAGTCTCCTTTATGCACAGATAGGGACTGAATCTACATACAGCAGAAAAGCGCTAAGTAAATTATTAGAAATTACCTTTAAATTAGCCCTCTTGTTAAATTAGCTGCATTAATAATGAAATTTAATGAAACGTTTTTCCTTTGTATTTCTCATTCAATACTGCTCCCCCTTTTCTCGGAATCCTCTTCTCTCTCTACACCCTTCTTTTTTGGTCTTAGACACATACAGAGGAAGGTACAGCGAAGGAGAAGTGTGGAGTGAGAGGGGGAGCTCATATCTGTCTAACTTCCTCTCTTCATCCTTCTTATTCTTCTTTTTCTATCATAAACATACGTGTGTATGTGTGTGTGTGTGTTTCTTTTCAAAATTGAAAGTTCTTACAATTAGGCAGCAATTTACATGTTTCTCTGCCACCAAAAAGTCTCTTCCTAGCTTTTGGTTTCCTAATGACGATTTTTTATATTCTTTATTGTGTAAGGTTACAGTGGAATTTCCACCAGCCTTAATCTTAGAGAAATACAAAAACTGCCTTTTTATGGCAGTGGAAGCCCGCTTTATGAATGCCGGCTTCTCTTCTGTATTCTTGCATTTATTGTTTCTGCACCAAGCCACATTTCCTGTTTCAACTTCCGCCACATTTACATGTAGATGGCGCTGGAAGGACAAGGACGAAAATCATTAGGTCGCACTTCTTCATTTGAGTTTCTTTTGTTTCAAGTTCGTTCTTGTTCTTGTGGTTAAGATGAGACTCGAAATGAAGGGAGACTTAACATCCTTCCCTATGGCATAATGTCAACGCTGTATTTAAGTAGTCTTCGGTTCAATCCCCGGTAGAGGCACGTTAAGCAGTGAGGACAATCTTCGCTTAGCACATCTGGACATTAAATGGACTTTCATTTTGAAGGGACACCCGTAACCTAACAACATGAAAGCATTTCCAAGTTCCGACTTCCACAACTAATAACGTCAGGCACTTTACCTAGGTATAAGAATAATCTCACTAAGTTTTCACTTCAAAAGTGTGCTTCAATGATTTATACCTAGATAATGTACAACGTCATTGTTCTTATTAGCTCATGTTGAATTTCATTCGTTTTCAAAATATCGCGAAAAAACTGAGAAACAGCAAAACAATGGTTTACTGTACAGTCACGGACACTTCTGGGTTGTAATTATTCCATTAACGCTAAATGGAATCGTTACAACTCAGAACTGTCCGTGACTGTACATGCCTAACAGGAGCGTATATTCTAGGCTAGCTAGGCTATCTGCGAAGCCTGAAGCGTAGAGAATAAAATACAGGAGGAAAATTGATCAGTGAGTTGGTAGCCTGATTTCCTATGAGTTGGCAACCTGATTTTCTTATGAGTTGGCAACCTGATTTCTTATGACTTGGTAACCATATTTCCTATGAGGTGGCAACCTGATTTCCTATGAGTTGATAACCATATTTCCTATGAGTTGGCAACCTGATTTCCTATGAGTTGTCAACCTAATTTCTTATGAGTTGGTAACCATATTTCCCATGAGTTGGCAACCTGATTTCATAGGAGTTGGTAAACTTATTTCTATTCATAGCCTACGACCACGTGGCATAGTGAGATAGCTCTTAACTCAGTATACGCTACTGATGCCTAACCTACAAACACGTACAGTCCAACAGAAGAAGTGACAACCATATCCTGAAATACGTACTTGCTTCCGTGCATGGAATTATGTGTCGCTTAACTCTACGCTTTGAACGAACACCAATGGATGGTTCGGCAACACACCTAACGGATATAGATATGTCATTTTTATTGTTCGTGACGATACACGTGTAAACATACTTACAAAAGTAAACTCATTTATGTTTCTAACTTCTGCGAATTCTCTGAATATTAAATTACTGGTTATTTTCATGGGTACTAGACTCATATATTGCAATACACATTTTTTTATATAATGAGAGGTAGCTACATTCTTGATGGTACAGATTCACAGAAATGAATATGAATTTACCAGGGCCAAAATTCCCATGTTGGCGAGCTCAATGACATTGGCTCATCATCTTATGGGTTCGTATCCTAAGCTAATTTTTGTGTGGTCCTTTAATCTATTTCCTCAAATCATTCATCCTCGTCATGAAGATGAGCAAAACTAACAATCAGTTAAATTGATTGATTTGCTTCATTTTACTTTGCCTTTTGTGCCACTTTTGACTAATTTGCAAAGATGGAGATGAGTGATGATATGATATTGAAATTTCTTCAATGGACACTCACAAACATTCATGCTCAGGCCGGGATTCGAACCCGGGACCCCTGGCGTCGTAGCGCGATGTGCAAGAATCAGTTAAAATAAGTGCAACATCGAGAAGGTAAGGAGACATTGTTTTAAGTCCACTTTATGCGCAGATAGGCTAATCGGGACTGGACCTACAGCTTAAAGTGGGATTTGAACCACTATGTGCCTCCATCGGGTATCGAACCCGGGAATCCTTGGTTACAATGCGGTGACGTTAACACAAAGCCATCTGGTTCCACTGTCTAGATTATTTCAAGATTACAAATAACTTGTGTCATTGTGTTAATCGGTACTTTCCGAAATCATGGTGAAAAAATGTTCAAAATAAGTGAAAAGCGATGGAATAAGCTGAAGTTTAGTTTAAGGAGGTCTGCTTCAAGTCTAATGGTTAGCGCGGGAAGAGCGGTCCCAGGTTCGATCTGGAAGGCTTTTTCTGAGTTAATTTACGGACAAACCAGTGGGAAATATGAAGAAAAAATATTGAATAAAAATGTTGTGCCAAAGTGCACAAATTTAAAATCAAACCATTGTATACCGGCGGCCAACTCTGCTACTAAACTCAAAAACGAAGGTACAAAGGAAAAACAAGTTGACTGTTTGCATAATTTTATGATGCTTTTCCCCCAATGTCGGGTAACCTTTTATCTTTTGCTGATTCTCGACACACAAATACGAGACAAATCAGATTTACGCCTTGCAGACAGCAAGGACGGAAACGAAACAACGTGTTTATGTATTCTCGCTTACTTGAAACAGAAGCAAATAAAGAAGGGACATTCCATTCTCACGGATGGGACACCCGGACTACACTTTTGGCATTAAGTAACTATTTAGCAATATTTTTCTTTAAGATTTCTGTGGAATGAATTATGGAATTATGTTAATTAAACGTAATTTCCCTTCAAATACTTTCCCAGATTTATAACAATTTTGTGTCACAGGTGGGACAGATAAAATAATCACTTAATAAGAAATTTGTTCAAATTATAAAAAATAAGTTATTTAAGACAAAGAGAGAAGCTAATTGATCTTTGAATATTCTAGTGGAGTTGAGGGGGAAATGTAACAATTAAAGGAGAAATTGTTTTTTGATGTCACGGGTAGGACACAATACAAAACATAAGTAAATCAAAAGTTAAAATAAATGAACAATATGTAAAATACCTTCTATTGTACTTTCTATCTTAATTATGTACAATACTTGAATTTTAACCAAAATACAAATTTAGATTGTTGACTCACACGATAGAAAGAAATCACAGCATTTCACTTAATTTCAAAAATTGATATTTATGGATCCTTGGGCATGTAATGCCCCTTAAATAGTAAAATAATGTTTTATAGCTGCAGTTCACATTTGACATTAGCAAAGATTGTCTCCTTTATTTTTCATTTTCAAGTTGCAACTTCCAAAAGGCACGCGTTTGACATTAGTAATTGTGTAATTTTTGATTTTTTTAAAAATCTACTCTATATCTCGGCATTAGTTTTTCCTATTGTGGAGTGAGGGGTGGCCGCGGTAGCTCAGTCAGTTCGCTGCCAGCACTGGCACGCGGTGCATCGTCTCTACGTGCGGTCCGTGTTGAGCATTTACGTGCAAGCGAGTGAAAATCCGGTTAAGTCTACCTTCTGTATTCTGAACCATGTCTGTACGGCGAGTGAATACTGTGAAATTGGTCTTCACGAATGTGCGACAAAAACCGACATCGATACAACTGCATCGGTGGATCCAGCAGAATTTGTCACTAACAGAAGATCAAGTGCTTAGTATTGAAATCGATCAGTATCGTAAGTGTGTGTTTATAAAGTTAATATCGCGAGTGTTAGGCGAGCAGATAATATTACGATCGGGAGGCACATTAGTTTACACTGATGACAATGGGGAGCATGAGGTAAAACTGGAATGGGCGGATCAAAACAGTGTAATTGTGAATGTACATGTAGTTCCTATGGAACTTCCAATAGACGTTCTACAACAGACACTGACAACATATGGTGATGTGAAATATGTTGACGATGAAAAGTACACGGATGAACATATATACCCTACGCGTACCGGTACAAAGCGAATTCGCATGACGCTTAAAAAACCAATTCCATCGTACATCACTATCAAAGGTGATCGATATTGGGTAACGTACTATGGTCAAAAGATTACGTGCAGGATATGTGAATCTACAGAACATCTCTCAAATTGTTGTGATAAGCGTAGAAAACCAGGAAGAAGGACAGCCTCAACATATGCGGAAGCCACCCACCGATCACCAATCAATATTGATGCAGCAGAACAACCACTGCCATACCAGCCTACAAGTTTTCAAGTACCCAAGACAACCCTGGACATAGAAATGAAAGAATCCCCAAAGAACCCAGCTGTCAAAGAACCCGAAGGTGCCGCACAGACGCCACTGGATCCTCCGACGAACAAAGTTTCATCAGAGAGAGCAGCAAAGGAAACTTCCCATTTGTTAACAACAGACGGTCAAACCTCGTCATGGGTCGCAGAAGTTGAACGCGAGGAACTTTCGAGTAACTACCAGGTCACGCCTGAAGCCTCGATTAGCGATAAGATGGCCCCTCCCCTCCCCGCGAACAGCTGTGTATCGGAAGGTGAAAAGAGCCAGGAAGGTCATGAGCTTTCCCTGCCAGGCGCTTCCTCGCCCACAACGACCTTGAAACTAGCAGAAGGAAACGTGAGTGAACAACATGACCAACCTACAATTGCTCCCCCCCTTCCCTCGTCACAATCGCAAGAAATGGTATCAGGAGATGACTCCCAAACCGAAGAGGAATCCACAGATGATAAGCAAGTTATGGACAAAGGTCAACGAAATAGAAAAAAACGCACCAGTTCACGACTGAAAGCGGTAACAGAAGGTAAGAAAAAGAAATGTACAAGGATGTCTCTAAGCCAGCAGTCCGTCATACACAGCAAGAAGACCCAACAAAAGTGAAATGTTAATTAGATGTGGGTTCAGATCGCCTTTCCCTCCCCCTCCATTAGGTAGTTAGTGTAAGGAGAAATGTTTGTTTATGTTTTGATATGAGAGTGATTTACGGGTGTAGTGCGCGACATAAATTTGTGTACTTTCCTAGTGTATACAGTGTAATGTTATATAAATTACAGGTTAGAGAGTTACAAGATGAATATCGATATAATAACAGGTAGAAAAAATAGTGTAAATTGTGTCATGCACATGAACGATTATCATCATTCTGAAAACACTTAGGACTAATACTTACTTTAGTGTAATTGAGCACCAAAAATGCACATTTACGTGGTATTCTTATATACAGTTCTTTATAATATCTTATTGTGCATGACTTACAGCACTCGTCTTTGTACCCTTAATATCAATGGGATCCTGACGCCAGTGAAATGCAAATTGCTTGCGGACTTTGTCCGAATCCACTCAATTGACATTTTATACTTGCAGGAAGTTTGTATTGTAGATTTTAACTTCCTGTATGGGTACGAGGCTATTGTAAACTTGGGGACAAGCGGGAGAGGGACGGCAATTATAATCAAAAGTGGTATAGAAATAAAAAATGTAAAGAAATTAGTCGATGGGAGGGGAATTAGTTTTCAAAGTCAACGTTATACTTTTGTTAATATCTACGCCCCCTCCGGACAGCAAAACAGATGGAAGAGAGAACAATTTTACCAGGCTGAGATAGTATACTTACTTCCAAATAATGATTCGTGTATCATCCTAGGTGGTGATTTTAATCAAGTGCTGCGATCATGTGATTGTATAGGAAAGTTTCAAAATAGTTTAGCTTTAACGACCTTAATCAGAGATTTACAGCTGAAGGACATCTGGACCGAAAAACGAAAGGATATAGTGTTTACCTATTTCAATAACAAAGCAGGTTCTAGACTGGACAGATTCTATACACTTGGTCATACTATAAAATATGTGACGACAATAGATGCTTTGCCGGTACCCTTTTCAGATCATATAGCAATCAGAATGAGTATTAATCTACAAGAATCTAAATTAGTTTGGGGTCCGTCCTATTGGAAAATGAACTCTGCCCTACTTCAACAGCCTAATGTTAATGATATGTTTGAAGAAAAATGGAAGTATTGGTGCCGGCAACAAAAACACTATACTGATTACAATACGTGGTGGGTAAAATCAGAGGCCTGCACAAGACCTGGAGCAGACCCGTTCGCGAGACATCGCTCCTGAAATGCCATGCAACCTGCGCAACATCCTCGCTTGAGCAGCTTGTATGCCCACCTGCCCAGATCGTTCCTGGCAGGCATTGTAGACCCGCCGGGTACCCGCAGTCTTACGATACCTAGTAGGTCTCAGTTCGTTCTTTCCATCAACTGCAGGCCCCTCCCTCTGCATGACGTAGTTGCTTCGAGTAGAAACTGCACCGGGCCCACACCGTTCTGCGGTGTTGCCAACTGCAATAGATTTTCACTACTTAAAAAAGGGAACTCAAAGCTTCGTAAGCCACATCACCAATGAAATGAGATTTACGAATTTTGCTACCCCCCCACACACACACACATTGAAATAGGTTTTCCGTGGCACGGGATCCATAAGTATATGTTGTAAATAACCAATATACGTATATATAGTGATATAGGGCAGGACTGAAACAGGTCGCGAGTCAAACAACACACTGTTCTACTGCGAACACCAGGGCCGTAGCCAGCCAGGGGCATTGCCGTTACCCTCGTTTGGGGGGGGGAGGCAAGTACTTGGATAAACGTAACAACAACCACAATAATAGTAATAAAGTAGCATGAAAGGCATTATCATCCTCATAAATCACGCAAAAAGGGGGTAGAAGTCGGTTCTCACGCATTTGTGTTGAAACAGAGGATTAGAAATTTTTTTTTTCAACACGTCAATTTCACATTAGCTAATAATGGAAAACAAGCACACAAACTATTTTTGAAAGAAAGAAAGTGCATGATAAATGCATTCCGAATGTACATACATATGGCATGTAAAATTTCCATCTACAATATTTTCTTTTCACATGGAGCGACGTATTACATAATTAATTCATCCAACTCGTAACAAACCAACATTAATAGCAAATAATATCTCGGGCCGCCATAGCATTCTCTGTTTTAAAACTTTTCTCACTTAGATCGTTCGGCGCTCAGACCGACTCCCGCTACCCCTTTGCTACGGCATTGAACTTGATGAGACTTGTACTTTAATGTTTGACCCCCACCCTGACCCCTCCGCTAGACAATTTCCGTCCAAGGTTGTGAGCAATGCACCCTGCCCCCTCTGGTTGCGCCACTGCGTGCCTGGTTAAGGCACCATGCAATGAAAAACAATTAGTTTTCATTGAGGAGATTTTTGTTTGCTCGATCATTCATTTAGATAAATGAAACTGTAATATTGCGTGCATTTCCTGGCAATAAGATAAAAACTGCTTACGCTGAACTGAAATCGCTAAGTATATAAATTCTCCTAGGAGAAGAAGCTCCTCCTAGGACTTCGTAGGATTTAGTAGCTACGTAAGTAGGCAACACTGGCTGCAGCCGTCCACGTGGTGATGAAACACCTGGAGCGACACGCTGCCGGAGGGCTGTTTCCTTCCAGCAGGTTTTGCAGACGCCCGGGTCTTGTTGAATGCCCAGGTACCTTGTAAGCGCAGAGCGCCTTGAAGAGCAAGAACCCGGGTAAAGACGCAAGTCGACTCGTTGCCGTGGGCAGGCGAGCAGGTAAACCTGTTATCGCGTGCAAGCGGGCAGTGGGTAGGTAAAAGGCAGACTATGCTGGCCTCTAGGTAAAATACGTAAAACCTCGAATTAAATCCTATTTTCAATGGCTAGGAAAAGAGAGTGCACGTGACCGGAACTTAATGTTGAACTTCTATTACAAATGTTTACATGAATTATGTATGCGACCTGATGTCACCGAATATTATCCACAGATACAAAAATATAAAGCACAAATCCTTACGTTGCAACGGCATCACTTGGAGGGTATAAAGATAAGAACTACTCATGCGTCATCCTTGCAAGATGAACGAACCTCTTTATTTCACTATGTACACACACAAAAACAAAAGCGAGCTCTTTTGATAAACAATATTGTCGATTCCGGCGGAGATACACATAGAACTCAACAAGGTATATCACAGGCGTTTTACACGTATTATAATAATTTGTATACTGGTAAAGAAGTAGATCAATTGGCTGTACAACAATTGCTCACCTCGGTAAATAATTTCTTGACGGACGAAGACAGAACTTTGTTAGACAGTGACGTCACTGTCGATGAGGTGTATGAAGCACTGCGTACTTGTAACGTTAAGCGAACTCCTGGCAACGATGGCATAGGCTACCAATTTTATATACGTTTTTTTGATATTATGAAACATGAATTGGTCAAGATAATACAAGATGCATTTCGAAACGAATGCGTGCTTCAAAATGAAGGTATAATTGTACTGATTGCCAAACAAACGCGTCCGAGTGCAGTGACTGACTTTAGGCCCATTACTTTGTTAAACTGTGACTATAAGATTATGGCCAAAGTTTTGGCTAATAGACTGAAACCTAGATTATCTTCCTTACTCAGTTCACGGCAAACATGTGTCAGTAAAACTCAAAATATATTTTCTACGGTGGCGGGTATACGTGATATAATGTATTATTATGAAATGCAACAAACCGCAGCTTGTATACTATCCTTTGATTTCACAAAAGCTTTTGATCTTGTAATTCACCAATATTTGTTTGAAGTACTTCGAGCCTATCGCTTCAGTGAAGCCTTTATATCTGTTTTGCAAAGCTTCTATAGAAAGGCAACCTCCCGTCTTCTTATCAATGGATTCGTGACTCCTGCAATACACGTGACGAGATCCATTCGCCAGGGGTGCCCCTTGAGTATGCTTCTCTTCGCTTTGACCTTGGACCCGCTTCTTCGATATATTCAGTGCCGAGCCCCACCCGCAGCGAGTGCTTTCCTTGAAACGCAAGTGTTTACATTCGCAGACGATTTATCAGCTTGTGTAACAACAACGAACCAGCTCCAAAATATACTGAATGCAATGTGTTTGTATTGTTCTGCCAGTGGAGCGGAAGTTAACATGACAAAATCAAAGGCTTTACCTGTTGGCAACTGGAAGCAAGACAATCCGGACATAGGGATAAAATATGTAAACGAACTCAAAATATTGGGCATTAATTTTCATACTAATGAATCCAGAATGCTGGATCTAAACTGGACGAAAATTGTAAGCGAAATCAGGTTACAGTGTTATCAAATGAGAGGAAGACAACTCAATTTAATTCAGCGTGTTTGGTTCCTACACACTTTTATTTTTAGTAAATTAAATTATGTCGCTCAAGTGTTGCCAATCACACAGCAATATCTCCGACAAATAAAGTCTGCTGTGGGATGGTTCATGTGGTACGGACATTTTTTTCGGGTACCATTCCCGATCATGTGCCAAACACAAATGACAG
The DNA here is from genome assembly GCF_977018435.1 of Lepisma saccharinum. Classification (NCBI taxonomy): domain Eukaryota; kingdom Metazoa; phylum Arthropoda; class Insecta; order Zygentoma; family Lepismatidae; genus Lepisma; species Lepisma saccharinum. The sequence goes on from NC_139234.1 coordinate 32,931,579, forward strand.
GTGGTCTAGAATTATGGAATATTGAAAATAAATGTAAGTCCCTATTTTTAGCTAGAAATTATAAATTGTACTTAATTGAACGGTCGATTACATCAATGTGGTTGCGTATATTTACCGATACGTTTCCACCGCAAAATCCACCCAACTTGTCTCGACTAACAAAGAACCCTATGTATGTACGAATCTTTGTACAAGAATGGAGTTATGTGGAGTTTCCCATGGACTTGAAGGAGAATACTCTGTCAAAATATTTGTATGAACATTTTCAACGACAACTTATTTTGCAGCAGAGTCGAATAGAGAAAAATTTCCTAATGTTATTTGGTTAAATGTATGGCAAAATCTCCACAAGCCTTTCCTTGACACGGACATACGAAGTTTGTGGTATACCCTGGTGCATGATCTAGTTCCAACAAATGTTCGACTAAATGAAATAAAAAGACTACCAACAAATGAGTGTAGACAATGTGGAGAGGTGGATACAAATGAACATCGCCTCACTACATGTAAAGGAATTTCAGAAATTTGGGCCTTTCTTCTTATGTGCCTTGCCAAAATATGTCGTATATCGCCACAATGCTTTCAAGCAAAAATTTGTATATTACCAGACTTCAAATATTTCCCTGTGAAGAAACAAAATGCCATTGTGTGGCTAATAGCACATACAGTATATTATATATATAGTAAAAAGTTTGAACCAAATATCACCCTATATACAATGTATCTTAAAAGATCTAGATGGAAACAATCAAATAAACAAAATGTCCGATTGTCACAATATTTTGGTAAATATCTGGATGTAATGTAATTGTATGTATACATGTAGGAAAAAAATCCATAGATGTAAACAGAATAGTGAAATAAAACTTAAAAAAAAAAAAGTCGGTAACGCGTCTGACTACCATGCTAAAGGTCCCGGGTTCGATCCCCGGCCGGTTCAAATCCGGGAACTTTTCTAACGGTGGAAGCGGCCCCGGCGCACACCCAGCGTCGAATAACATGGGTACCTGGGGGAAACCCTGGGTGGTAAATGCGGTCAGGGGCGTGATGCTGATCACATCACCCCCACTCCTAGTACCCCCTATACGCCTTCATGGCGTGGTGCTATGCACAGGGGAGCACTTTACTTTTTTTACTTTTATTGTGGAGTAAGGTAGAAACATATTCTCTTCTAGTTCTGCTCTATTTGTTATCTGAAAGTCAATTCACTTAGTACTATTCCACAGAAAAACTCCAAGGGATTATGTCAACAGAGAGTACCTATTTGAGGCTATTTTGGTTTCTGGAACAGAGACCTTGTTTGGGTTGTGCCAGAGGTATTTCTGACCATCTCTAGTTAGAAGTTCCTTCATGTTTGTTTTATCTAGTAATGATGTTAGCACTAAACCTACGAGGTGCAGTTCCTCAGACCTCTCGGGAAATTTTGCAGTTTATTCCGCCATTCTTATCTAGAGGAGAGCTACACTTTCCCGCAGTGTACACATCTTGGGCCCCCCGCAAAATATTACCAAAGCCCCTCCCCCCTCTACCTACCTACCTTTATATCCCCCACACATATATAACGTGTGTGTGTGTAATTCGTGACCTCATGTTGACAAAGTCATATATAAGGGCCTAGAGGGTGAATAAAAAGTCTCTTAACACCCCCTATAAAAAGTAAATGAGTTAGGATGGGTAAAGTTATTGGTCATGATAGAAACAGGTTAGCCTTAGCGAACCACGTTGGTGTGTACCAAGCGGACGTCCGCCATATTGAATTCAAAAATTTTTTAATGGGAAGGGGGTTGTGTGATATATATGACACTGTTTTCTCACACCTGTAAAATGATACATTTGTTACAATCATGCAGTCATAACTTTTCCTGATTAAAGATAGGTTGAATAAACCTTCACCACTGCACTTCTCGTGAAATTCTAGCCTTATTTCATTCTAGTCTGACTGCCACGCGGGAAAACCGGCTTTGTCCCTGAAAAAAAAAGAAAAAAAAAGGACATTGCTCTAGGGGCCACCCAGCCTCAAATCAAATGCTGCCGGGGGGTGTAAATGCGGCTGCAGTATGGTGCTCATCACATCACCTCCAAAATGGTCGACATCGAAAATATGTTGGGCCCGATCCCTACATACTCTAATGTGTATTCGTGGCAGGGTGCCATGAACAGGGAACTTTACCTTTACCTGTATATTCGTTTCTGTACACCTGAGTTACTACGTTTGTTTTTCCCATAAGCATATACGGACCTTCTACTATGCCAATGGCTGAGGAGCCCCTAAAAACTTACTTGTCGCCGGGCCCCACCGCACTGCGGGGTTTTGTGGCTTGTAGATCCGGCACTGCTTTCCCGTCTGCATTGGTCCGTACCTTTGACCAGAAATATTGTTCGTCCTGTCTGTTCGGATGGGTAATTTCATTTCTCTCTCTCGTAACAAAACGCTTATTTTGTGTTTCCTTTATCTACCATGATTGTAACGCAGGAGGTAGTTTGCAAATCCTGTTTTCATAAATCAAAAGCTAGTTTGATATGACTGTTATCATTATTTAGTGTTTTATCTTTTACCATGGCATTCATCGCATATAGTCGTTGACGCCTTTATGCAACTTTTGGCTAATCGCGACAACGAGGATGAGTGAAGATAATGAAATTGATGAAGGGACACTCACAAACAACATCCATTCAGGGATTCGAACCCGAAAACCCCAGGCGTCGTAGCGAGTTCTGCTAACTACTCCTCCACGGAGGTATTTTTTAATATATAATGCTCGGACGATGATAACATAAAAATATCCAAAATGACATTTAGGATGACCTTAAAATTATTTAGAAATTACCTAAAATTATTTTTCGCTCTTAACAATGAAAAATTATTTTACTTTTCATGAACTACAAGAGAGTAGTTGAGTAATTCAATAAAACCAGTTCCTTTGTTGCGTAAACTACCGAATTAAAAGAAAAAAGAGCAATTAAGTGTTAAAGTGGTTTCTTTATTTGTAAAATTTACTAAACAAAATACTGGAAAACGACCTAAAAGACAAGAAAAAAAAGACCGGAAAATGCAAAAGATGGAAAATGTTTTCTGATTCTAACTGACACGATCATCTATCAGGTTCAAAATTGTCTTCAAGGCTCAGGGAAAAAGATGACTTTTCATCAACTTCCAACCCCTACAATTACTACACTGTCATTTTTTTTAGTAATTTCCTTTACAGCTAATTGTTCTGAGACTACACTACTCTCTGCTCAATTGTCACAAAAATTTTACTACAGTTCTTGTAATTTACGGATTCCACGGGAAGAGAATATTCCTCTTGCATTTCAATAGAAGCTCTGATGGAGAGAACATAGTCTGGAGCAGCGCTGTCAGCAGAGTACGTGAGAGAACTGCTGACGAGGATCGCCTGCAACAGGTGCGTCCCAGGGCCTCTGGACCCCCCTAATTAACAGAAGGCGAGGATATGGACCTAGTCATTACCCTACACGATGAAACATGGTCAATTACTCACGGCTATAAAGTAAACGAGTGTGGCCCAAGTTCCGTGCATCGGTAAACAGTGGACCACCGTGTATGGAGGGTTCTCCTTATTGCGTTTAGAAATTCACAACTATTTCTTTTCTAGACCTGCAGACGATAACCTGCAACGATTGCGGACATTAAGAGCGTACTTATCTGCATTCCGCGCACAATTATGTTTACTTAATTAATCCACGTTAAAACTCCTTGAAATCTCCTCGTAACTATATGGCGTGGCATACTAGAGATTGATGTTTGAGTTCTGGTTATATCTACAGAGGATTCCCCGACATTCGCTACGAGACTCGGCGGAAAGCGGTCCGGCAGCAGAGCCTATCTTTCCCGGTGAACGGGTCCGCGACAGTCGCTAGAGTCGGCTATTAAAATTACAGTTTTCATATTGTGTACTAACCTTGACTACAAAAGGTGTTGAAAATTATGTCCCTCTGCTGCAACACATTCCTGGCATCTCCGAAGGAAATTGGCATTTACACGTCCAAGTTCGTCTACTGTAATTCTCCAGATTTCTCGTAAAATACTCTCATTGAACTCACGGATGGTGTGCGGATTGTCTTTGTATACTTTATTTTTTTAGATTTCCCCATTTTTCTTTCCACTTTTATTCAGACCTGACCCTGTTACTCTAAACCTTTTTACGAGATTTAATATAGTGGCCCTATGTGGAACGGGAACATCAGGAAATTTCGTTGCAAAACGTCGCCGCACTTCTCCACAATTCCTCTTTCCGAAGTAACACTCGACAAGATAAATCCTTTGTTGCAATATAAACTTTTGTGGTGCCATATTAAGCCACAATCTTCAACACACGGACACGACACAACACAACTTCCGAGGGAGGATTATACTGGCGTCAGTCTGCAACGTCAACAGAAAGGGAAAGAGAGCGAAGGCAGGGAGAGCGAAAAAACAGACTGTAGCGTGCGACTTTCGCGGACCCGTTCACTGGGAAAGACAAGCCCTGACGCCGGGCCGCTTGCCGCAGAGTCTCGTAACGAATGTCAGGGAATGCTCTGTAGATAAATGGAAACGGAAGGATAGGCCTGGTAAGGTAAAGCATTCCCCCGAAGATTGCAACATGTCTTGCACGCAAAGGCGGGTGTGGAATTAGAGTCCCACATACATGATCTCGGTCTCACACGTGCAGCTGATGTGATCAGCAGCACGTTCCAGGCGTCTGTACACCAAAAACAATTGCCCGCGGACACCGCTTTATTAGAGCCTGGTTGAACTTCATAGCCTCTGAATGAATGGACATTCCTTGAAAAATTCATACATGAAATCGCCTTCCCCTGAAATCGAACCCGGGTCTCCTGCGTGGCAATCAGACTCCATACCAACTGTACCACTGACTCTCTCTCTCTCTCTCTCTCACATACATATATATACATACATACCGTATCGTACCCAAGGCGTTGGGTAAAAGTGACAAGTCTGCTATTATCTTTAATATAGCAGGATGCAGAGAAAGGAATGCTGAATAAGAAATTCCTCAAAAGTTAGGTGACTGACTTGAGAGAGGGGCAGTTGGCGAGTGAAGTGGCGGGGATGAGAAGAGTAAATTCGGACAGGGTTGTCAGATATGTGACAGTGACAATTGAGATGATTCAGAGGACGATCCGTGGGAATAACCTACATTCGGACGAGAGGCAGGTTAAGTCCTTTTCCTAAAAACGCCCATATCGTATAAACATCAGTTTGTTTAGATTGAGGGATCGTTAATAGGCTATGTGAAAGCCTGATATTCGAAGTTAATTGGCTGCGAGAGGTGTATCGTAAGAGGGGGGTAGCCTATAGCTCTCAGGAGCTGTACGTCTACACTCAAACTGCAAAGGGGACTAGCCCCGTGAAATAAGAACAACACTCACGATTATATTTAAACACTTCAATTGAATTGTCTGGCAGGGGTGTGAGAGAATGAAAGGCAAGGATATAGGAACGTTCGTTACTTGTAGATCTCGATGTGAAGGTCGACTCGCCGATCCGTTGATGAAACTCTCCTGAAATAAAACTCCTTTCCGATAGCGTACTACTCCTCGCTGTAACTCCGTTCGTAAAGTTCGATAATCCGACTTTAAGTCGGAGGCAACGCAGTTGTTCACGTCATAACTTTCTTAGTTCAACTGGTTCTATAATTCCGAGGCTACGACTGTGCATGCGATAGGTTTCAGATACCGACTGGGGGGGGGGGGGGGGGAATATTCTCGCGAGCTACTTAAATGAAATTCGAACTTTCGGCCGTTGAGAGACCGCGTCTCTCGATAACTGCGCTTTCAGCGTAAAGCTGTGTTTGCTTTATCTTTCCTGCGATTCCGGAAGAATTCGTATCAGCGGATTTTTACATCCGCTGAAGATCGAAGGTGTCATTTGCTTGAAAGAAGCTCTTTCCAGCTTCTTTCATATTCGGGCTCTTTTTATGAGGTGATTAGACCATCGGCTATGGCGCCCGGGGTCCTGGGTTCGAATCATGCCGGTGGAGAGTATAAAAACCCATTTACATGTACATGTTAATTCTTGCCACTCTTCTCAAGTCTATCACCTAACTTTTGAGTAATTACTTATTCAGCATTCCATTCTCTGCAGCAGACTTGTCACTTTTACCCAACGCCTTGGGTACGATGCGATACGATACATACATACATACATACATACATACATACATACATACATACATACATACATACATACATATATATATATATATATATATATATATATATATATATATATATATATATATAGGGTCATTTTAATGGCGCCCACGGACCACGGAAACTTATACAGGACCTCAAACCAAACAACTTTTCTCTGTAACATTTTTCTCGTTGGTGCGTCGATTCGACACTACAACCGTTCAAAGAAGACCGTTTTGCCCGCCTGAATGCTGGCAACCCAACACAACATTTGATCGTATCTCTGACGTAATTTCCTGCGGCGAAACAGCGCACGGCAGGGTTGCAAAGAACACACACATTTAATGAAAATGAAAAACTACCAACCGTATTATTAGCTGTAAAAACAAGCGAGAAACGCGGTCAGTAGACCGAACATCATAGCTTACCATCCAGAAGATCAGCAGTCATCTCAGGGGAAGGGGGAAGTGAACCAACGATATGAGAAATGGTAAAATCTTATTCAAAATGAAGTGTCAATATCGGATTTTATCTCAGCCTATATGTCAAATATCAATAACAATAAATTTTATTGGACTCGCAGCTTACATGTGGCTGTTTACGCCCATCTACATGTCAAATATTTGAAAATCTCGTTGCAAGGTTGATATTCACAGGTTTGTTTCCCGATGCCTTGTGGTACTTTTGTGCTTATAACGGAAGTATCCGAGGTTCACGTTGTTACATTACGGCTAAAATACGTACAACCACAGTAACAATGTAATGATGAATCAGTAGCGAATATACTGCCCTGTCCAGTGGTCACAGACAACTAGTATCAGAAGGACGAAGTGGATAGACTAAATTGTAGATGCCAACTTGGTAACTAGATTTGCAAATATTTGACATGTAAGCTGAGACAAAATTCGATATGACCACTTCCACTTGAATTCCATTTTCTTTCTGCCATTTTTTGTATCGTTTGTTTATTTCCTGTTAGGTTACAGAACTTGTTTTCTCGTTTTGTTTTGCGGTACATAATGTGGCTGATTGTAGCTATGTCATTTTTCACAGAATATGTGTGTTCCTGGCAACCCTGTTGCGTTGTGTTTGGGTTAGCCTATCGGCACACAGTGAATGAAGTTGCCCGATTCGTTGGTGTATCAACGCGAACTGCCCAACATGTCTACAAGAAATGGTGTACCACGCGTGAGCACGAAACACGGCGTCAACATGAAGCCACAACAAAGGTCATCTAGAATAACATACGGGGCCAGAAAAGTGGAAGAAGTAATCATAAATAACACACAAGGTGAGGACATGTTATTTTAGGTGTTACCAGCACACTGTTTACCAAACTGGTTTGTCTCTCTGTCCTGTAATTTTACCTCATCATTCATCGAGTGCTCTTATTCCCATCTGTATTTCAGTCTTCCTGCAGCTTATTAGTGTTAAAACATGTGTCGAAAGGGCACTTTTCCGCCTTCAAGTCCATCATTTGAGAAACTTTGCTCGCTTGCTATATCGACCTCCTTTAGTTCCGAATGGGTGATCCAACCTTTCAAATGCACGTATTAGTTTCACAGGCTTTTGCTCGATAGAGATTATATCCTTTTAAAACAAACATCTTGCATAAGTATCTGTTTTCAAAATGCGTGATAAAACGAAAGAAAAATGTGAATAATGTTGTCTATTAGGGATATTTCACGACACGGCACACATGCCGCTGCGGAACAAGCCAATCAGCAGCAACGTTTCACACCGTAGAGGCATGACAGGCAGCACAAGCCTGCGTTCGACTTGTTACTTCGGTGTAAATTCTCACATAGGGATATTTCAGAAGCCACAAGCGATACGCGTCGCTAATCAATGGAACCTTTCGAACTAGCAAGCTGCACGTGTCGCTTGTTGTTTGCGGGGTGATTTCTACATGTCGCTTGTCGCTCCGGTGTGAAATTACCATTATGAGAATTCAGATTCCGTTGGTTTCATAAAATTCGGAGCAGGTGAAGGTGCTCTGAAGCAGAAGGAACGAGCTGTTTAATCATTTTTATTGCATTTTATCTAGAGCACACACGATCCCCCCTAGTAAAGCTCCACCTCGTGAGGTAGCTAGCTGCAGTTTGCTAAGGTATGTTTTTAGGAGGAGGATGAACAAACAACAATAGTTTGTCTTCACTAAAAGAGGGATGTTTTGCAACTCCCCTTAAAATTAACTTAGGAAGTACGGTTTGGATTGAAGTGCTAAATATTCTATAACTCGACTTATTATGTCATTTTCAAAAAATCAAGAAACAGGTTCCAATTCATTTTGAGATATGATTGAAGAGTGTGTCTAAAATTCACAATGCATTGGTGTGCGCAGAATGGCTCATATTTCACATCGTGTGGGGTGTAAGGGGTGGTCTGGTCTTTTGATTGATTTATTTTATTTTACTTTGCGTTTTGTGCCTCTTGGCTAATTTGCGAAGATGGGGATGAGTGATGAAATGATGAAATTGATGAATGGACATTCACAAACAACCAAGCCCGAGCGGGATTCGAATCCGGGACCCTTGGCGTCGCAGAGGGTGGCCTTTTGAGAAGGTTCCCAAAAGTCTACATCACTTCCACATTGTACACCCCGGTAACTGCAGACCAACGAGGCCCTGGCGTCTGGAACTACAGCTAGTATAATCCTCTGGGGCTATGCTTTACAGCAGCAGCATTTAACATGGGTAAGGAGATTTTAGTCCTGAGAGACAAATGTTGATTGTAAGGAGCTCTACCCGGTAATATGTGACGGGTGCAAAATAACCGAAGTGTTGACGAACCCAAAACAATATATTTCAATCAATCAATCGTGATAAACACGAAGCTTGGGTGTTTGGGTCAAATTGGGTCAAATATAATTCCAAGATTCACCCGTTTCCAAAAAGAAACAGAGTAGTAATCCTGCACAGGAATTCCTTGCTGGAAGTAAATACCTGGAACTCCATCAACGCATTCTCTGCATCCGAGCCCAGATGACGTCACGTGAAAGATGTCCTCTCCTGAGAACAGGGCTCCTCTTAACAAACACATAACTTTCCCCCGTTGAAAACCGCGCTTAGTTTCCGCAAACTAAGACAAAAAGTCTCTCCCAGAAACGAGGCATTAGAGGGAAAGGCAACTTCTCCGTTCCTCCGCAACTTCTGCTCTTGGGGATAGTTTCCGGACGCTCAGTCAAAACCTTAACGAGGGAGGATAAGTCAAAGGCTCCTGGATTGAGTCCTTGCCTGGGTGTCTGTGACGAACAACGCGAAGAATTGCTCAGGAAATTGCCCTAGATTTTTACCTTTCTCTGTTCTTGGAAAGAGAGACGCACAAAAAATTATTTCAAAGACAAATACTAACCAAGAAGTAGAAGAATTTGGAAATGCATAATTGTTTTCCCTGATGACATTTTTACGACTTCACTTTCCCACTCTTTCTTCTTCCCAAGAACCAAAACTTGTATAACTTAGATGATATACTTCATGATCTTCAGATTTGTGGGAATTCAATGCTGAACTGCTTCTGTTAGTACACTTCTCCCTTCGTTTTGGTCTAATTCTTGCGGGGCAACCCAACTTGCAGAATAGAATATTTGGAGTTCGTTTAGTTGAACATTTTCCTGTGTAAAATGCCAATTCGAGTGTAATGTGTTGCTGTTAGTTTTGTATTAGCAACTAAAACAAATATATTATTTGTTTTAAGAAAGAAAAATACTGAAATCTACTTACGAATTGATGTATATTACACTATATCCCATAATACATAATTAGAACAGTAACAGTGATAATGAAATGTCTTTCTTCTTATCAAAGATTTTTATCATTAATGCAACTTAATTGTGAATGTTATAAAAAGATGACAGTCACAATAATCTCCCCTCCTGGAGTGAAGAAAATATAGACATCATACTTTGATGGCTTAAAAAGATACAAGATTTTAAATATACACATCGAACAGTTACATAACTTTAAAATATTCAACATTCAAAACAACATTTAATACTATAACAAATCTTTCAAAGAATGACAATCAATTCAAAACTACGTTGTTACCCTTGCGCACATATTTGTTAACATTCAACAACAACTCGTGTTTCTTCTCCAGTGAACAGTGAAAGGGTTTGATATTTTGTAAATTGTGTCTACACTTTATCTGTTGTCCATATAAAGACTCCAAGTTCACGAAATTGTTCTTCACTTCCTCCACCAAAAATGGCCCCACATATAAGTCATAAAATTTATGGATAGTTTTGTTCAAGGCAGAACTTCTTGCATGATTCCTAACCATAACCAAATCACCTTGAACAATTGTAGGGGTTTCTGTGTTTGAATGAATCTTCTTTCTAGATTTTGAACGTTTAGTTGTTTCAATTAACTGAATATATTTAGCTTTCCAAGACAATTCGTTCATTTCTTCTTGCCAGTCAACAACAGAAGTTATTTTATCTCGAACTTCTTCGTGTAGAAAAATTTCAGCCGGAGTGAAACCAACAACTTCGTTATATGAGTAATTTAGTAATTTTATAACATTTGATAAAACTTTGGACCAAGATCTGTGGTTGGTTTTACAAAAGAGTCTAAGCAAACGAATGGTCTCTTTATTATATCTCTCAATTGGATTCGCATGAGGCGAATATGGTGAAGTGAGAATATGCTTTACACCAATTGATTTCAAAAATTTTTCCCATTCATTGGATTTAAATTGTGATCCATTATCCGTTAACATAACTGTACACATAGGATAATGATGGAAATAACCTAAGTTAATTCTGTTGATAATTTCTCGAGTTGTAGCCTTCCTGAGAGGATAAGCCATAACATATTTGCTGGTTAATTCTACAATAGTCAGAATATGTTGATATCCTTGAGATAATGGCAATGGACCAATCAAGTCTAAAGATAAGAACTGATGTAATTTGTAAGAAATCACGTGAAGCTCCTCTTTGGTAATATGTTGTGTTTTTTGTTTCGTCCTTGCACATTCCACACAATCACTTAAATATGACTTCATACTTCCTCTCATCTTAGGCCAGAAATAGAATTTAGAACACTTTTTATAAAGCTTAGAAAACCCAAAATGGCCCGCCAAATCATGTTGTTCATACAAAACTTTCTTGACAGCTGCTTCAGGTACAAAAACTCTCCAATGATTCGAGTTGGTAGATCTATAAAACAATATATTTTTATGTAGTTTAAATATTCCTTTAATTTCGAAATGGTCATGACCCTTGCCTAACATAGAAATTATTCGTTGACATAATTCATCGTTTTGTTGTACTTTCATCCAATACAAAAAGCATTCTTCTTCAAGTAAATCAATATCTGTGCAGTTTACATGTAAAGTGGAAGGAAACAAATTGTTTTGTGACTTAATTGGATATCTACTTAACGCGTCCGCGGCTGTATTTGCAGAACCACTAACATGCTGAATTGTATAATCATAATTTTGCAATTTCAAAGCCCATCTATTAAGCCTTGGATTTAACGATCTTGCTGAATTTAACCAAGAAAGTGATTGATGGTCACAGTGTATTACAAATGGTCTGCCCAATAGATATATTGAAAATTTTTCCACGGAAAAAAGGATGGCAAGACATTCTATTTCATGCACAGAATATGTTAATTCTGAACCTCGCAAAACTCTGCTCGCATACTGGATAATCAAAGTTTCACCATCATCAGAATATTGCCATAAGACTCCACCGATTCCAATTTTACTGCCATCAGTATTTACATGGAAAGTGTTGTTCAAGTCAGGTTGAGCTAACATCTCCGGAGACAAAGCCAATTCCTTCAGGCGTATAAATGCCTGGAGATGTGCTTCATTCCATTCCCATTTCTTATTCGTTCTAAGTAAATCGTATAAAGGAGCAGCAATCATTGCAAACTTATCCACAAATTTTCTTCTCCAATTTACCATTCCTAAAAATTTTCTTAACGCTTTTCTATTTGTTGGAGTAGGATATTCAGTTATTACTAGATTTCTTTCTGAATCTACAGCGATGGTTTCACCTGATACTATGTGACCAAGAAACTTCACTTCAGTTTTACAAAATGTGCACTTCGATAATTTGATGGACATATTTACTTCTTTCAAATTTTTCAACACGTAGTCCAAATGTTTTAAATGACTTTGCAGTGATGATGAAAATATAAGAATATCATCCACATACACTATAAGAAATGAACTAGTATCATTGCCAAACACTTTATGCATTCTGTCGACAAAAACACTAACAGCACTCTTAATACCAAAAGGCAAAAAATGAAATTCCATTAAAATACCACGATATGAGAAAGATGAGAACTTATAAGATCTAGGTGTCAGTGGTATTTGAAAATATCCACAAGTTAGGTCAATCGTCGAAAAGAATTTTGCGCCTCTCAACCTAGGCAAAAGTTCAGATATAGGTTCAACCTATCATGGGTGAAATTACATGTTCACTCAGCTTCCTAAAATCAACAACAGGACGCCACAATCCACCTGCCTTTGGAACTATGTGGAGAGGGTTCCGGTATGGAGAAGTACTTTCATGAATTACTCCCCACGTTTTCCATTTCTTTAATTCTTTCTCCATATCATCTCGCCTAGCGAATGGAATAGGGTACGTAGATGCCACTATAGGTTCATTCGTATCTAGCTGTATGTCATAAGATTCCACCTTGGCTGCCTTTGGTTTGTCCGAAAACACATCTTGATACTTCAGTAATAAATTAAATAACTTATCAGCAACTCCAGCTTCACAATATTCGTTGCCATAAACTTTCTTATGGATATCTTCTTCAGAAGCTAGATAAGCAGAATCATTAACATGAGAAGATTCAAATGTCAAAGTTTTACAAGATTCAATTACGGAATTTAGCGAGCAAGTATTATTTGTGGAACTCGGAACAAAAGGAGCTGATACTTCCTTACCACTTGAATGAATTAGTTCAACAGTAGACATACGATAATTAATTATAGCCTTATACTGCCACAAAAATGGTGCTCCCAAGATCAAATCGGCATGTAATTGTTTAACTACATATAAACCCACGTGGAAAAATTCATCTCCCAACTGCATAATGACATATTTAAAACCCACAACTTTTATACGTTGCTCACCGGCGAAACAAGCCAACTGAATTCCTTCTATTGGTTCCAGCTTTATACTTGCTAATAAAGAACTTAGAGTGATCCAAACCTTGTGATCCAACAAATTACATTGACTACCAGTGTCAATTAAACAATTAAGAAACAAGTCACAAATTCTTCCCTGTATTTCTGGTGCTTCAAGTAAAGGTGTAGGAGTTCCTTTACCTGTAACAGTCCACTCAGGCTCTGAATCAAACCACTCCAGCAAAAATGCAACAGGTAAAACATCTTCTTTATCAACGCCTAAATATTTAACTCTATTAAAGTCACCGAGACAAGACTTAACATGCAAAAGGTAAGGATCATAATTACAAGTAAGCTCCATGTGGTCATCCTTTGGCAGGGCGAATTGGAGCGCATTTCCCCCGCCTTAGTTGTTTAATGTTCTCGGAGGGCTCCCACTAGTAGCATTAGTTACTGAGGAACATTCTTGATTTAAACTAATGTCATTGCAATTCATTCCATTTCGGAAATTTCCATTGTTCCTTGCTGAAATCTCTGAGTTAGTGTTAATGGAGTCACCTCGCAATTCTGTATTGGTCGGACTTTGAAATCTTCTATTCCTGTTGTATCTAGGTGCATCTGTATTATTGCCATTACTAGCGTTCCTTTGAGTGTTTGTTCTTCGATTATTATTATGAAAGTACAAATTTCGATCGTTACCTTGTCGCCTATAGCTCTCTTGATTAGCTCCAAATTGCCTATAGTTGTTTCTGGGATTCCTAGCAGCTGGTTGGCCCATAAGTCTCTCTGAAGCTACTGTTTGGGTAGATGAATCGCTGCATGACTTATTTTCCATAGACACTTGCCTTACAAAATGCCTAGATTTTTCGAACCTATTCGAGTTGTACTCCCCACTTATATAATCACCAGGTAGTGACAAAGATTTGGTTTTATCACTAGAATATAAGTCTATTGCCCTGAGTTTTTGTGTTAATTGTTTAAGGTTGGAAATTTCGTGGCAACCCACATTCTTAGAAACTGTTTCTGGCAATTGCTTCAGAATTACTCTTATTATCTCAGCTTGTTTAGGCTTTTCTACAAGGTTGCAATAAGGTGAATATACCTTCAATGCGTACGCTTCTAATGATAAACCAGAAGATGTGTTGTATTTACGAGAACGCAAAACTGTCAGTTGGCTTTCTAACAAATCATTCGAAGCAAATTGTTCAAGAAACTTGCACACAAAATCATCATATGATGAGAAATTCCGTCTTTCACTATTGAACCAATACGCTGCAGTATTGTAGAAACATTTGTGAATAACTTGCAGGCGATATTGAGAAGATACACCAATCAAATTTAACATTGTTCTCAGCTGGTCTATAAACTCCCTAGCTGATTGTTTCGAGACGTCACCTCCAAAACGTGGTAACTGGCTTAGCTCATTTACACGAATAACTTTACCCGGGCATTCTCCAAATGGGTTTCTTGCAGAAATATTTGTATTACATTCTGCACGCGCAGGTTTACAAAACTGGTTTGATTCAAAATTTGGAGACTGAGAATTCTTAGAAGCAATGTTAATTGGATCATTCAAAATGTCACTTCTGGGAATGTAATTTTGATTACAAAACATCGGACTCATTGAAGTTGTAGCATTTGTATTACCAGCCACAGTATATAATGGCTTCTCACATGAAGGTGTATGCTGAAAACACATTTGTGAAATTGGATTATTTGAATAAGCTTTCGTTGTACAACACTGAGTTTCATTATGAAAACTGGCATTCAGAGGACTTCCATAACCATAATGGTTAGTAGAACAAGGTTCATTGTAATGCACTCTATTTGTATTCTCCGAAAGTGCGAAGTCCCTATTGGCCAACGGATATGTAGTGAAATGAGCAGGTGATTCGTCACGTGATGGAGGATCCCACAAATAAGATGTATTGGAAAGCCTGTAGGTAAAATCAGTTCCTAAAGAAGCGTTCTGACCTGATTTACGTTTAGTAATTACAGGTACATCAATATCAGATGAATCATAACCGGAAGAACCAACACCACGTTTGTCACTTCGAGCACTATCCCGAAATTTAACATTTCGTGATCTTCGATTTGAATTTGCGTTATTTGTTTGACAAGCCACATGCTCAGTTTGTTTACTATTTCCATCCTCTTCACTCAGTTCTCGTCTTCCATTCAAAGTTTCGTTAGCAACACTGTTGCTGATGGCATTGCCTTGCTCCATAGAAATAACCCTATCTCTAAGGGCATTTACCAAGGTTTCAGAGCTACATGTAGCAGTCTGAACTACCTTCATTCTATCTAATTCCGCATTTAATGTTTCAAACCTAACCTCATGTTGAGTAAATTTCTTCATAATTTCCTCATTGCAGACTTCCAACCTTACCAACTTTCCGTCATGATTCTTCATTTGTTCTTGAATAACTGAAACTTCGACATGCATTGTACTAATACCTTCATCCAATTTACACCTCAACTCACTGCTAACATTTTGACAAGTTTGGGCAACATCTTGTAACGAATGTTCAATATGATCAAGCCGGCCGTTAAACCTAACATTATGCTGCTGTAATTCATTTAGAATGGCTTGAAACGTCTCTTCCAGATTTTCATTATTTTGTTGCAATTCCCTTTGTAACTCCTTTTGCAACATTTCATTATTTTGTTGCATATCCTTTTGCAACTCCCTTTGCAACTCCTTTTGCAACATTTCATTATTTTGTTGCAACTCCTTTTGCAACTCCTTTTGCAACTCCTTTTGCAACATTTCATTATTTTGTTGCATATCCTTTTGCAACTCCTTTTGCAACATTTCATTATTTTGTTGCATATCCTTTTGCAACTCCTTTTGCAACATTTCATTATTTTGTTGTAATTCACAGCGAATGTTCTGTTGCAACTTTTCTTGAAGATTTTCATTATTTTGCTGCAAACTTTGGGTAACCGTAACTTGAAATGCAGCAATAATCTTGTCCAAGTTGGGATTCACTGTACTTGTATAAGACTTTAACAAAAAAGGATCAAAATCTGGTTTACAAGATTTACAAAAATAGCTTTCATTAGAAGAGCTAAATATTACCCAGTGCATTACAGTCAAACCTCTGCACTCCAAATGTTCCCATTTATTGCAGCTATTGCACTTCACAAGACGAGAATCTGCTTCAATGTTACTGCAACAAATAATATTCTTCATTGGGTCAGCATTTTCTTCAATAGTTTCATTTTCCCTGAAACTATCGACGACATCGGATCTTAAGAAAACTCCCGTTCTTAAGTTGTAAGAATGTTGTTTCCGATCCATTATTTAAAGTAATCAGAAGATAACTTCCACACTATATATTCACGAATCCTGGCTGAAGGTTGCCATAATTGTTGCTGTTAGTTTTGTATTAGCAACTAAAACAAATATATTATTTGTTTTAAGAAAGAAAAATACTGAAATCTACTTACGAATTGATGTATATTACACTATATCCCATAATACATAATTAGAACAGTAACAGTGATAATGAAATGTCTTTCTTCTTACCAAAGATTTTTATCATTAATGCAACTTAATTGTGAATGTTATAGAAAGATGACAGTCACAAATGCCACTAAATGTATTGCAACAATAAGTGCTAATTTACCGACCTTCAGAAAAAAATCATAGTTCAGAACATTGAAGTACATCACCTCGTTCATGTGTGTATTGTAGTGTGTGTATTTTTGCCCTAGTACATATGAATGTTCTTAGTGTCTATTTTGCATACTCCAACCGACAAGTTTCAACTTTCGCTATGTTTTGTTCATTCCCGCTTTCTTGTACCAGTTTTCATCTCCCTACGGTACACGCCATGAGAATATATTCAATTTATACATATTATTTTGGTTTTTCAAGTAAAAAGCAAACATGAATTCTAATGTACAAAATTAAGTACAATTCCACGTAAAAGTTGATGTATGCTAATTAATAGCTTTTTATTTAAAATGTGAATCTGCTTGAATTTACGTGATTACTTATTCCTGTCAAGATTACATCCGAAATTATCCCTTGTTAGTCGTCGCCTTGTAATCAACTTCGACACCGGGTAAAGGAACATATTAGTACGGTCCCAATTAACCTATCTGTGCATGAAGTGGAAGTGGAAACACATCAACAGAGTGCTTTAGGGTCCCCTCGACGAAGTAGCAGTGACGTCATGACCTTGTAATCAAAGGATCCCGTGTTGGATACTCGGTGGAGGCATAGCTCAGTCCCTATTAATCTATCTTTGTGTAAAGTGGACTTAAAAGAACAGACATCTACAGCCGGGAAAGAATAACCTGGCAGTGACGTCACTCCCTGCTAAGTCAGCGTTGCCAATTACTATGAAAGGAACCATGGCACGAGTAAGAGTACGAGCAGTAAAGATCGCGTTGCAAACTACCAATCTTCAATTTAATGTTAGCACTACTAGATGTTTATTTTATGTTTGTTTATTTTAATTATTTCATATAATTCGGCTTTCAGCAAACCTTCTGTATGCGGAATATTGTGAGATGACAGCCACGACTTTATTTTATCCTTCCTGCTGTTTGATCTTGGGATTTTTTCCCACTAACTTGTTGTGGTACGGAGCATTGTCGCACACAACAGCAGAGTTTGGTGCAGATTGGGAAGAAGCTGTTCTTCGAACCACAACAAAAAAATTGTCAATGTTCATCTCCCCATGATAGTCCCCAGAAGTTGTTTCTGAAAGTAACACTAACTTCGCCCCCTCCACAAATACACTTTCACCACCGGCATGCACAATAATAAACCTCGGACCCTTACCTGTTGGCACTTTTAAGCCCCCCCCCCCCCCAATCTTTGGAATCCAGCCAAACTTTGGGGAAGTGTGGTGTGTGTTCACGAAACTTTCATCCATGTAAATGAAAGACCGGCAGTTTGCTCTCTGCGCACTTCTTTAACTTCACGCAAAAATGATCGCCACCCGCAACGCAACGATGCTGTTTCGTTCAAGGAATAGCTTCTTGCTACTTACGATATGCGTTTTAAATCTGAATCCTAATTTTCTTATGATCATACGCAACGACCAACGCGAACCCTTAAACTTAATATTTTCTTGCAGTTCCTTCATCAGCTTATGTACGGTGACAACAATGCCTTTCGTGTATTAATCCTGGATTGTTCGGCGCACGACTGCTTCATCAAAAGAATCCAGATTTGTGACAAGTTGCTGGGCGTTCGGTCGGTTTTTGCCCGCCGTTGAAAAATGTTTCCCGTTTGCACTCGCAACACTTTTGTCTTTCTCCTTCAAAATTCTCCACACAGATCTTTCACTGACACCTGTCGCCACGGACGTTCTGTGAACAGCTTTGGTTTTGTTTTCATCGCAATCAAAGTACTTGTTCACATTGAAAACTATTTCTCTTGCATCGTTGTGCAAGGGATTACCTTCCTTTACGCCACTGTTCATTGTACAACAATGACAAAACCAGAATAAAAACTCGCTAACAAAGAAACAAAATAGCCTGCAATCCCTCGCTCGTAGCTGCGGTTTGTTAGACTAATGTAGCAGTGTGGAGGTTTACACGCCTGCATCACCTCTCTCGGAATGATTTCGATTGGTTTGCACGTCACCCTGTCGTCCGCTCTAGCGAATGAGCCTTCGCTTCTGGAAGGAGAGGTGAAGGTGGGAGATGACGTCACTGCCAAGTTATTCATTCTGCGCTGTAGTAGTACTGTAACGGCGAGATGTGGTTGCAAGAACGACAGGTTAAAACAGAAATACTCGTGTTAAAATATAGACATTTTCGTGTTATTGTAATATATGAAGTTTTGCAAAAATCTCCCTACAAATCTAGGAGTTACTCGAAACACAATAGAGTTTTAATTTGAGAGGATGAAGAAGTGTGAAACTTCCACCTTCATCGACCTTTGTGACGACCTCCACCCCCTTCTACCCTGAGTTAAAATGTTGAGTCTGTAATTAAGAAGTTTCTGAGAGCCTTTCCCGCAACTTCGACCGAGGGAGAAAAGAGCTTCCCTCTACAAGCTCTAAGTAGTGAAGTCAGTTACCAACTTCCTAAGGAAACGTCGTGGTGTCATATATTTTACAGGGGATGATAATTGCTTCCCCCTACTTTTAACTACGGGGCGCGAAGAACAGCAAACTAGATCTTTCAGTAAATTTTGTTCTTTGTTGAAGGTATCTGCTGAATGACACGTTCTTCAGTAGATCCTCGATACTCTCGCTTGAAATAAATGGACAATATGCGTACAAGGCACAAACAGATGGATCTCAAAGTGAGTCAGGAGTCGGATGTGCAGTGTATGATCCACAACAGAAAACAGACCTATTATTTCTGCTTCCACAAGACGGCAGAATTTTACGCAATTTACCAAGCTTTAATACCGTGCGTTCATTTCGATCTTCAGCCGAAAGATCGGGAGAAGCGTGGCGGGCGGCGATGACGGAGATGCCGACATTTGCGGCCTGTAATGCCCGCTTATTTTTATGGAAATATGCAGACATTTATATAAATATTGCAAAACGAGCACTAACCTGTGTTATAATTCATCAGTGTAATTCATCCAAGTTCTGCCCTTATATACACAAATAAATACGCTTTAGAGACGATGTTACGAGTAAGAGCCACAGATAATAAACATTTTAAACATAGTTTTGACCAGTAACGTCCTGCTTAAGTTTATATCCTTGAAAGAGTTTTGTGTCGATGGGGGGGATCGTTTGGAGGTTTCGAATGTGCAACACTGTATCAAGATTACGCTGCAGACGAAACCGTTAAAAGTCAATGGTTTTCGTGAGCTTCCTTGCAATCCGAAATCTCCGAGCTCGAGTTTCTTGTTCCTTCGCGACTAGATGAAAACAGAGCTGTGAATATAGTGGCGAGCAGATGTAAACCAAGAGCGTGTTAATTTCATACTGTGCGAAAGAGTGATATTCTTGGTTACTTGCCGTTACTTGTTTGTATTATTGCATTGTGTATGTGTGTTGTGTCCGTGAGACGATTGGAATGACAGCCGCAAGGTTCACGTTAGAACAAGTAACTTTTATGTATGACACTTTCGTGAAAATAGACTCGTGTCGTGACGTGTGTAGGCAATTTGTACAGAAATTCCCAGGCGTTTCACCTCCACATAGAGATACGGTTAGACATCTTGTCCTTAAATTAAGAGAAACTGGATCGTTAAATTTTAAAACACCTAAGGAAAAACGACTGATTCTAACCGAAGCAAAACTCGATGAAATTGGTGCAGCGTTAGAACGTTCTCCAAACAAACCTCTACGCCGTGTTTCACAGGAGATGGGCGTGTCAAAATCATCAGCACATACAGCCACTAAGCTACTAAAATTAAAACCGTACTCTTATAACACAGGTTAGTGCTCGTTTTGCAATATTTATATAAATGTCTGCATACGTCCATAAAAATAAGCGGGCATTACAGGCCGCAAATGTCGGCATCTCCGTCAGCGCCGCGCGCCACGCTTCTCCCGATCTTTCGGCTGAAGATCGAAATGAACGCACGGTATATGTCCAAAATTTAAATTTCAGAAAATTCTTAATAGTTACTGACTCGCCAAGTGTATTACAGGCGCTCAAATCTTCTTACATGAGTCTTTACAAATTTTCCCCTATTATTTAAAATTGTATGCAAAAAATTGGAAAAACCATTGAGTTTACTTGGGTTAAAGCACATAGTAATATTACAGGCAATTTCCATGCTGATGAATGTGCAAAGAAAGCAGCGTCCCTTCCAATATTACGAACTTATCTTTATACTATACTGATCTTCTCTTTAGAATAAAGAAGAAAATGGTTTGATTGGTGTCGAAATGAACTTACAACAGTTGGAGAATCATAGAGACCATTTGCTGAATTCAAACACACACAAACCATGGTTTCATCATGTAAGTGGTACAAGAAATGTAATTGTATTAATTAATAGACTGAGATAGAGTCATTTGTGTACTAGGCAACATTTATCCATAATTGGAATAACGAACAGTAAGAGATGTGAATGTGGCTGGGAAAGTGCAGATGCACAACTTATAATACTGGAATGTCCAAAATATAATAGAGAGAGAAATACAGCGTGTCCATTAATATACTGTCATACTTTAAAGTGGTATTACGTCGCTTTGGATAATCGTATTTAAATGAAATTGGTGACATTTGAAAGAAAAACTCAAATATTTTTGTGCATGTCAACAATGGACACCAATATCAGCAATGGACAACAATGAACGAGATCAAACATAGAAACTGAAATAAATTCACTCCTGACAACAATGGACGATGCGGGTTCATTGTTGGATATTTAGCAGGCAGGCAGGTTACATGTGAATGTTTTCCTTTAAAATTGTGTTGTCATTACAGAAGATTTAAGAACGTAGTTGGTGTGTTTTAGAATATCATTCCAGGGAGAGTTTGGTGAACGTGTTGGTGTGTTTTATCATTCCACGCAGAGTATGGTGAAGGTTCAGCGTGCGGATTGAAGTGGTTATGGCGACCCCACAAGAACGTAGTTGGTGTGTTTTAGAATATCATTCCACGCAGAGTTTGGTGAAGGTTCAGCGTGCTTATAGGCGAAGGTTTCAAAATCAGGCTCCTTCACACACGTCAATTTTGAAGTGGTACCGGGATTTTGTGGATCGTGATGATAATATCTTCTACAATTGGCCGCCGAGGTTACCTGACTTGTCGGTCTGTGATTTTTTTATGGGGTTACATAAAAGATTGTATCTATGTACCCCCATTGTCTCAAAACATGCAAGAACTGCAAATTCGCATCACTTCTGCAATCCAGTCCATCCCTGTGGATATGTTGGGAGCGTGTGTGGCATGAATGGGAATATCGCCTTGATGTCTGCAGGGCCACTCGTGGGGGCCACATTCAATGTCTATGAGTTGTAATAAAATATTTGAGTTTTTCTTTCAAATGTCACCAATTTCATTTAAATACGATTATCCAAAGCGACGTAATACCACTTTAAAGTATGACAGTATATTTATGGACACGCTGTATATTGTATAAAACTTTATATGTATAATCTAAATGTTCAGTTTCCAACAAATTTGTCAAGTTTGGTTGTTAATCCAGATGTGCAGATTGGTTATAGTTTCTTATCAATTTTAAGGAAGTGTAACATACAATTGCAAAGGGAAACGTTTTTTGTTGTGGTTATTTTTTAATCTAATATCTATGAAATAGGGGGGAAAGACGGATATTTTAAAATGTAAAGCAGTAATGAAGGTCTGATATGTATATTGTAATGGACAGAAAACGGCATAGAAGCTGTTAAGTCTAAAATAAGGGAATGAATGAATGAAGTCCTAGTTATTGGTAGTCGAACGCGACATAAATTATTTTGATTTACACGTCAGGTGTCGAACAACTCATCGACAAAATCGACATAATTTTAATGTTTGGATATCCGAGAAACCATTCGAATTAAAGACGGAGTTTATGAAATTTGGTGGGTTGACAGAAGTCTTACATAAGTTACAGGTTCACCCTGCATGCCAGGTAATACATATAAACGCTAAATAAAAGAAAACGCTAAATAAAAATAAATTGTAATTTTTAGGGTGTATTTCAGTGTGAAAATTTGGAAATATTTCAATAGATGTTACATTTAAGATCTTGCAATTCATATTTCAATCCCACTTGTTACCTCTGAAGACTTTCCGTGAATTGAGACAGGAGTTTCGATAGGATTGTGACATGTCCTTCACTAGCATTTTATTGTCACATAACTTTAGATAACGCCTGGTGACTTGTAACCTCCCTACACAGTCTGTAATCACAGAGCACCTTCCTTCCCTCTCGACTAAAACCCAGATCCTGGACAAAGTTTTGCTACTCAGGGTCTGTTTTATGACTGTAATTGCAGACCATCAAACGTAGAAGATTACATACCTAAGTTCACCGTAATTGGTCTAGCATATCCAAATTCTCCCTTATGATGATGAGAGACGGTGTGTGGCTTAAAGGCACAGAAACTGAGCATGCGCAGCAATTCAACAACTGCTATTCTGTCACAAATTATGCAAACGGGATAAAAGCAGGAAACATCAGTGTTCTGTGATGCACTGTGCGAATGAAATACCTTATTGTGTTGGACAGAGGGCTGTTAATTTCTATTCACGTAAGCAGGGAATGCATATTTCTTCCGCAATATTGTCTCCCTTTCTATGTGCCGTCGTAAAAGTAAATTAAGCCATAAATTACATTTCAAAAAATAAAAATAGACCGATGAAATTTTGAAAAAAATATGAATTATTTGCATTAGTGATTGCGTGAATACAATAGAAACGTATGTATTGTAGGCAGAAGCGTGGAAGATGGATTCATTCATTTTCCTTTACAGGTGAAATACCTGCAGGCCGGTCAACGCCCCGGCTTCTCCAGTGGGATGTGATGGCCGTTATGGATAGGGGAATTCGGGGACATGCCGTACATTTAGTTCTGATTATTGTGGTTGTTTTCACATTTGAATGAGATGTTCATATAGTACCGCTAGCTTATTAGAAAGATAAAAACAAGGGAATATTGTGTGCGGTACGCCCATCGAACACTGTGACCCATATCGAAAAATAATTATATTTAAGAGCTCTAGAGGCTGTGGCCATCTTGGAGATAGATCACTTAGAGTAGTTATTCTACTATGGACCTTTACTCCCATCTGGCGTTTAAAGCCAAATAATAAGATTTTGGCATTTCTAGGCGTACAATTTGCTCAGTGTGCACGTTTGGTGGTCACAATTGTTTCAGTATATTTTGGGTGCAATAATATACTATTGAGGTACAATGGATAACATCGAAATAATATCTGTATATTCCCATGTTACGAGAAGATTCAATAGAAAGTAGGTAGAAAGGGTTTTCCTTATGTGGCATTATGAGAAAACCTAAGTGGTGTTCTTGTGGTATACTGAACTTCACAAAGCATTTACACTAAGGGATCCGGGAAAAGATATGGAACTCTCTTCGTTTCGAATATTTTGGAGCATTTATTTTGATGGTGCTTATTTGCAAAGTATGTACATGTATTATGCAAGAGAGAAGACGATTTCAATCTTGATCGCGATGTAGTGAAACAAACGTGTCTACAATTCTCAGAACTAACGGATGTGCTTAAAGTATGACACAGTATGCGATTTTGCGAAAGGAAGACTGAAATTCTTACAATTTCGTGTCTCAATGACACGAAATATTTTCCAATGTGTGAGTTTTTTTAAATATTTTACCGAACCTGTATTCGAAATATTTCTTGTTGTGCATTATTCTTTTGGTGTCTAAGTTGGTTGATATTCTGGTACATACTAATGTTGGTATATTATAATATTACCTTTTCAAAATTTCAATTCGGATTTTTTTTCCCGGAGAAAAGGTATGTGTTATGTTTGGAAAAAATGAGAAACGAAGAAGTGTAAGCGTCAGCATGAGCTAGAATGCGGAGCGGTGAGAGTGTAAGATGTGCTAAGGGTGTTGACGTATATATTATACCCAACTAGCACCTAAATGTGAATCTGTCTGTTGTTGTACCAATTATTAGAAGTGTGGGAATAAATGGGTATTTTGTAATTCGACTACATAAATTCGTAGGCGTTTCTTCTTTCATTTTGCCTAGAATGAACATCCGCATATTTCATCCCCAATGAAACGACATAATTACCTCTCGCAACCCTTCCTTATTTCTACGAAGGCTGCGATCTGTAGTGAAGCTATTATCTGGGTGCCTCGTATTTACTACGTTCTTATTGATACCGTACTGTTATTAATCAGGTAACGTTCTGTTAATTTGTCAGAACTCAAGTGTTTCTAGAGTCCCTTATGATCAAATTAAAATCAAAGGACATTTGCTTAAATTGGAAGAGCGATGTTGTATCATATTATAATATCACTAATGGCTCTATTACACTATTTCGGAGCTGCTATCTGATAATTTAATAAATCTAACACCTCATTACATCACTTGCTTCCCGCGAGGTCATCATGGACTATCAACTACGATGGATTCTGATGATCCTGAACAGATTGGTCCCTATTAGCGAGGGGCGTGTGCGAAGTTGGGTTCTGGCTCATCTTGAAATAATCTCAACTTGTCCTCTCGTCCACCCAACTGGCCTATATCAGAAATGTGAAAGATCATTTGTAGTGGAACAAGAAAAAACCAACACGGAAAGATAAAGAGAGAAGGAAATAAACAGAGAGCCGGTACATGAGGACATAGACGGAGAGGAAAGGAAGATAATCAAAGAAACAGGAGAAATTATGACAAAGAAAGTAAAATCACACATAAAAAAGACGCAAAGAATGAAAGATAAAATGAAACAGCAAAAGAAACAGAGAGAGAAGGAAGGGGAAAAGGTGGAGAAAGAAGAACGAAAAGGGAAAGATATAGAAAACGAGAAGATAGAGGTAGAGAAAAAAATGTATGTAGAAGTAGAGGAAAGAAAGACAAAAAAGAGAGAGGATGAAAGAAAGAATCAGAGAATGTAATATAGCAAGAAAGACAAAACATCAAAACAGGAAGATAGAAATAGAGCTAGAAAAAGAAAACGATAAAGAAACTTAGCGGTAAGAGGGGAGATAGAACTAGAAATGGAGCAAGATACTTAGAAACAAACAAAAAAAGAGAGAATGTAGTATATTTTTAATAAGAGAAACTGGACGAAAATATAAACATAAGGAGGAAACAAAGAGCAAGAAATAGGATTGTAATGGTAAAATAAAAATTTTCTGGCTGCACAATTAGCTAATAGTTACATGACCGTCATTCCGCACGGCAACTTAATATAAGCCTTCTATACATGTATGTGTAATATAACCAAAAGGAAGAAAGGTTTGATCATAGTGCAGATAACAACATTACCTGACGCTAGATACGAGTAACTAGTTTTCCTCTGTTATGTCGATGAATCAGGGCATTTGAAAGCTTCAAACAATTTTCTAATTTCGCGGATAGTTAATTACAAGTGTAACAATATCGTTCGAATTTATATTCTTGAATACATTACTGTTGATGCAAAATTAGGCGAATTCTTACATTCACAAATTTTCATTTCGTGTTCCAACACGCACGCATATCTTCTTCACTAACAGCACCAGACCAGAGATTCTTTTTTGTTAGTATTATTTTCAGAATAGAAAAGCTGGAACTGTAACTCTGCGAAGAAACAAATGATTCAAAATTCGCCAACGAGCATTTGCAGCATGTAAAGTGCTGATAAAATGTATATTTTCAATATTTAATATTTTTGGTGTGGTCTTTGTTTAGTATCCTGCCACTATGAGCAAGAATGTTCAACTCTCTGACATGAAATAGGAAACATTTTCGTACGATTACCTTTCACATTTCTCGAGCTGCGAGATGCATAAAAGTCTCCAATACAAAAGCTTATTTTAAATCCAGTTGGAATTGATCTTTCCAAGATTCAAGCATGAAATATCGCCGCTATTATTTTCTTCCTCCAGCAGTATATTTAGTACCTAGATCTACATTTTCCCCGTTTATGGAAGGCGAAAGAAGTTTAACAGACTTTAAAGGGTTAAAGTTTTTTCTCTCCAGGTTATTCCGCGTTTACTTTCTATGTGACGCTCCTAGATAGAACCTGCCTTTGTATGAAAGAACTCGGTTAAGATGCCTGTTAAGAGACTGCCAAGTTATTGATGTGCCGCGAGAATCCACGAATTCCTGAGATAGTATCCATATATTCCTCACTTCAAAGGGGAGCGAACAAATCCTTGCAAGGGGAATTTATGTTATAGTTAGATCGCTGATTTCTTTCATCTCTTTGCCTCTACAGAATCGTCAGTACTAGAATCTTTCTTTACTGAGAAAGAAGCTTCCATCAAAACACCGTATGAAACGAATTTTCTTTTTATGTTGCAACGTGCACATTTCACGGACATCAGTTCAAAAGTTTTTCATAACACATGAACAACAAATGTTCAGATAGAGACACGTGTACAGTTAAACTGAAAACAGTAATATCCTACGACAAAGCCTTACACGCCCAGTGTAGAGATCAGAGACGAGGCGTCCGGTCATTGGGAGATGCGGCGAAGACAAAGGAAAATAATTAAAAAAATGCTTTTTAAATATTTTAGAGAAGTAAAAAATAAGTCAGAATACTCGCATATTTGAGCAAAATTTATCAAGTGACACCATGAAACAGCTAGAAATACGCAGGAGATTCTCTAAGTTTAGCGCATCAAAAGGAGAGCCCAGTTCTACCCAACCCCCTCCCCCCTGTGCCCAACCGTCCCGCTACGTTTCTTGATGAGTGCAATGGTGTCAGGTGGCCCAGGTCATCGCAGCAGGTCTGCGAATCAAAGGTCCTTCGACCGTTTTTCCCCCGCTCTTGAAGGTCTGGTCATAAGATACCTTTTTTCCAGCCCCTTGTTTACAAACACGGCAGAGTTTCTGTGACGTCTTCAAGATGAAACTTCTCAGAATGTCCAGCACTGTAAAGCATGTAACGCTCATGTCTTTAAGAGAAAAATACATATTGAAGAACATTGCAACGCAATTTAAACAGAATACATGAAATTAATGGTGGATAGAGAAAATAGATGAGTAAGCTAGAGAAAATAGATGAGTAAGCTAGAGAAAATAGATGAGTAAGCTAAATCATAAATTTCACCACGGTTAGTGCTAGAACTGAACAAAAAGTAGTTTTGGATATATTGTATTTCCTTCATAGTATTTCTCCTTTTAATTTTTTTTTTTTTTTTGGATCTTGCGCTTAAAATACCGATTTCGGATAAAAAAATGTACTTGCTTTACAAAACTCGAAGTACTTCATGTTTACTACACTTACAACTGATCAAGATTTTTGTTTTCGAGGTGACAGACATGCTTACTCAGACAGAACCTTTTTCCTAACATACCTTACATTCACACCAGTTAGGCCAAAAATATCAGGATCCCGGAAAATTTAAAGTCTGGATTCGAAATTATTACTGCCCGGATATCGCAGGCAATACGAATTTCGGAGAGAGAGATTTAACAATTTTTCCACTTTTTTTCGGGTAGAATTTATTAAGAAGGTTTCCACACCTCATGTACGAACACTGTTATCATCATTATCAATGTAGGAATCCCCCTCCCCCTCGCCTCGGTTGAAAGATTGACCCTGACGTTTGGCAAGTCTTGCGATGACTAGGTAAACATGTCACGCTTTGGCAGTGGTAGACATGCTACGTTACGCAAAATTTAGTGTATAATAAACTCACGCATTACGAATGTATTACTTAACACCTTCCTGTTTTTGGGGAAGGATTTGGTATAACAATCTCAGATCGTGAGAACAAGAAAAGCTCATGAAGAGGACGCTTTGAAGTAAGAAAACAGGGAAAGTAGCTTCCAATCTTTATCTGTCTTTCTCACGACACAAGTTGATAAGAAAGTTTATCATGTACCTACTTTACGTAGATTACAAACACCTGGAACGTAAAATGATGTTTTTCAATTTGTGTAAAAGATGTGTTTTAATTCATTTCATCATTAATGACATAAATATAGTCTATAGTTAGAGCACACATTATAGACTATACCGTAATCTTATAATAAGCTCGGCCCCTTTCATGGCCCAGTGGTTAGCACAGCGAGCTACGGCCTAGGCGTTCCGGTTCGAATCCCTGACTGGTGGGTGCTCTTTGTGAGTGACCCTTTATCAATTTCAACATATCATCACTCATCTTCACCTTCGCGAGTAGCCAAAAATGGCAGAAAAGTAAAGAAATCAATCAATTATAATGTAATACTATAATTATAGAAAGCCTCTTCAGATCATTTCTGATGAAAGTCCTATTAGCAATCAGTTTGTCGTCGTGATTAAACAGTTAAAACGCTAATACAGCTATAATTACAACGCTTTTTGTCCAATTACGTCCAATAACGTATAATAGCTGTTGTGAGACAACAAGCGCAAACATTTTTCCATGCGGGTAATGGAGAATCAATTTGTGACAGTTGAGAAAGTCAACTTTCCACTAAAAGCCTAACGTATCAGTACTAAGTATATTTTTCAGAAAACCATGATTATTACAAAATAGCATTCTTACTTCAAACCAGTAAATTTACCACCCACTAAGTTTCATGCAAAAAATATATTTCTGTATTATATTTTTAGCGCAGCTCGTGATGTCAATTCTTGCTTTGAAGTGTATGCCTAAGTATTCAATTGTTTTTCTTTTTTTTAAGATTTAAAAAACACACGTTTTTACTTAGGGCAATTCACCCTTCACTTCCCCTTAGTAATTTACAGTTTCGAACAATTTAACGCACGAAGCACAAGATCTTCCAGCGTGTTAACTTAGACCTCCAAAAGAAAATTATATTATCAATTTGGTTAAATATGTAATAATTTCCCCACTTACATAACACGTTTCTCATTGATTCTTAATACAACATCCTCGAGAATTATCAGAGTTGTAACGATATATTGTAATTATTATGTCGTGGATATGTAGAGTTCAAGGCTATGTGAAGGGTTGTAACTGGTTTATTACGTCATTATCTATTACATCTTAAAGTGTATTGTGCATGGAGTAAATTACAAAATATGGCAGTCCCAATCGGGATTCGATCCAGAGATATGAAGCTAATTTATCTGATATGTTATATATACATATATAAATAATAATGTTTCCCCCCGTAAACATAAGCACTTTTCATATTTTTGCTGTATCAGTTACGATTTTTCCTTATTTTTATTTCTACAATATTTGACTCCAGCTTCCGTTATACAAATAAAAATAAAATTCACGTATTGCACGTTGTGCAAGGCAACATATAATGAGCATTGCTTTAATAACTTGGCCCGAAGCCAATGGCTAAACTCGTACCGGGAGATTACTGCCGCCTAAGCAATAGAAAAATGGGGAAATGATCTTGGATTAAAGCAGAAATGTTTGCTGGACGAAATCCAATTATAACAAGGCTAATAATGAGCTCTGAGTTTAATTACGTTCAAAAACTCCATATTGATTGACCAATCGAAATATCCATATTTTCAACTGGAATTCGATCTTTGCGTCTCCACTTTAAGGGATTAGATGAACTACGGAGGAAGTTTAATGTGGTAAGAAAAAAACAGTTTTAAAGATAAAATACACCATTCTCTTTAAGCATTTCCTTGAAAGTAAAGCTCTTCATATATTGACAGTTACGCCAGAGTTCAAATGTCACCAGTGAGAGATTATGACACAATTTGAAAACTATAACTTGAAATAAATTTGACAATTGATCTTCCTTCTTAAACTAATTGTCTGTGGACTGTGACACAATTAACATTCAATAAAATAACTTATAATTTCCAGAACATGAAGCGTTAAACTACAATACGATAATGCTCATCACATTACATTATGCAAGTATTATTTCATATTTTCATTGATGACACTTTTCATCCAGTCTCCGTTCATCGTGGAAGGTGTGATGAAATATAAACATGTAGTCTGACTGCAGCCTGTCAACCCCACTACTACGTCACGAGAGTAGACTGCTCCCCGCCCTTTTCATCACAGACACAGCGTCAGAACGAAAAGTAAACACGTTGTTTAGTTTGTAACGATGTATTCTCCCTGGCTATCAATCCTAGCCTAGTACACAACTCAATATTTACATTTGTTTTTACAAACTGACCAATGACAATAATTTATATCCACGAAATTTTACATGTGCGATCACTTGAAATTGTAATCCTTTGATATTTCACTCCACACAATATTATACTTTTAGTTATTTTCTGGATATTAGGTAGGCCTACAATGCAGATTATTATTGTCAATAGTGGCAGATAGATCCATAAAGTTATTCAATATCCATGATACCAATATTCTACACAATTTTATTTGTGTATATGAAGTAGATTCTGGACAACAAAATTTATCGATTGATTTGAATATTGGACTCGAACATACGAATGTCCTGTTAATACAGTTAACTTCGAATGGACATAAATTTTTATTTAACGAGTCTTTCCTATATCAAATTACATGTTTCTAGCTTTAATATCTTCCAAAATAAGTGTGTGTGTGTGTGTGTCGCCTTTTTAATGCGGAAGAATAGGGCTACGTTATTTCTTCCCATCAAACTTATACATGCTTATGGAAGTGCTAATCGAAAATACAGATAATGCATCAAGTTCCCATTTCATAGTTCTTTCAGCTTGGCAAATTTCATACTTTTTGCTATTACCTACGGTTACAGAAGAAAATATTTAAACTTTCAATTTACCAATAAGTTGCGAAAACTTTCTAATGCAAACTGTGCATAGCAATTTCACGATAAACGATATCACTTGATGATACAACCAAATTAGTGTGGTGTAAGTTGTGTACTGCAATTACCACAATGAAAAATAAATATCAGTGTTTTCCCATCAGTTATAAGAAAGTCATCAGCCAATTGAACACTTTTCTTGAGTTGTTTTCTGCTTCAGGCCGGTACATGAATATGGAACCGTTGATGGAGAGATCATAAGCCGCTCAGGGCGGTAGGACATCGAGACGCAGCTACATTTTAAAAATAGTATTGGCCACCAAATGTTAGTTGTTGTGTTTGGGTCTTTCGTTGTTTTATTGATTGATTTGGTTTATCTTTCTTCGCTTTTCTGCCACTTTTAGCTAATCACGAAGATATGATATGATAAAATTCATGAAGGTAGACACACAGAGAACACCCATGCTCAGGCCGGGATCTGAACCCGGGACACTTGGCGTCGCGCGCTGTGCTAACCACTCCGTCACGGAAGTTGGCTCGTTGTTTTATTGGCAAAGTTGTGAAATAACGGTAAAATTGGCCATGAGCGACTGATCATATTGGGGGTGGGGGGTTGTTGTGGGGCAAACGATTACTTCTATTACCTTGATCGAAATTGTATTTGACCATCGGAGACACCGGCTATAAGGAGAATGTTAGTTATTGCCCTACCTGTATCTGTGACGCTCAGAGGCCCGTACTTCTTGAGCGCTGGACCCGCGAGCACAGCAAAGCTCAGCTGCAATCCGTGGTTGATCACATGCACCAGGACAGAACACGTCACCACCACCCACCCCCAACCACCCTCCACGTAGTAGTGTTGCCACAGGCGACCGACCTTCCGCGGAGATCCCTTCTCTTTGACGGGGTTCGACGCCCGGGTGTTCACTACGTCCTCCGGCACCAGCTGGAGGAGCACGGGGGGCAGGGCCTCCGACACCAGGGGCCACGATTGCGCCCTCGTCAGGCGGCCTCCACGCAGCTCGGGCGTCGGGCACTCTTCGCTCATAACTCCTCACTCGTTCGGGACATTGCGCCGCGTCTGCAGACGGAACAGCACTGGTTGCTGGCGGGCAGCGGTGGCGGACTCGGCCTCCGGAAATTCCCTCTTAGGAAGTCAAAAATTCCCTCTGCCGGGGCAAATTTCCCTCAGTTCGAAAAGTATTTACACTGATATTTGAACGAGCGATCTGTATCTACACTTTGAGGTAGATATGAAATATTAAACCATAACAATTAAAAATATAAAAATTTCAGAATAAATTGTGTGATGATTTTGCTGAATTCTTGTTTTAAGTGCCCTAAATGTAAAGATAGGCTGATTGGAACAGAATCTATAGTTTAAAGTGGGATCCGAATCACTATGTCTCTCCATCGGGTATCGAACATGGCACCCACTGATTACAAGGCTACGAAATTACCTCCGCGTCATCGGGAAGGCACTAAATTACATGATGAAAATGGGCAATAATAGTAATATCCGCAGACTTCCGTGGCAGAGTGGTTAGGACACCGCGATCCCGGGTTCGAATCCCTGCCTGGGCATGGGTGTTCCCTTGTGAGTGTCCTTACATAAATTACATAATATCATCACTCATCTTCATCTTCGCAGTTAGTAAAAAGTTGCAGAAAAGGGAAGTAAAATAAACCAAATCAATAAATAATAACATCTGATATTATTAGCGAATGGGAACCAAAACATGCTGCACAAGAAAGCTCTCTTGAGTTCGATTATGTGCGTTCATGCAGTTATCTTATCTATTCCATATTTCATTATTCTTCTTCATTTTCTTGATTTCAATTGTTCTTAAAGAGTGACAAGTGACGTAAACAGACTGGTAGTATTATGGTTCGGATATAATTATCATTTATCGACGTCAACACAATAAAATTTCAGGGGTAGAACTGAGACAACCCATAATTAAGATGAATTACAGTTAATTATAAGCTCTTATCGTGCTGAACGTGTATTCAAATATAGAAAACAAGCCAACGGAAAGTGAGCTACCATGTATATTAAGTCTGAATTCTTCTTGTGTGTTGTGGAAGCCAACTGTGGAGACAACAAAAGTTGTTTTAATTTAAAAGGTGATGCATGACAATTGAGGGATAAATTTCTGTAAAACATATCAGCGAGGAGAATCACATTCCTTCCCTCAATTATGCTATGAATATAACGCCTATATTTTCAAGCAGTTTCAGATACCTCTTTTCCCTCACTCCGGAGCGAAATTTCCCTCTCCGTAGCACCACTGCCTGCCTCAACGCATCAAAACAAACCACGAGACTCCGCGCATGCGCCAGTCGCACTCGACCACGTGCTTCCACAAGAACTCACGTGTGGAAATGAACCACTTGTGTTTACATCGGCCTCGCGTGTTGCAGGCGATTGCCCGATTTAAAGGACTTTATAGAGAGCGTAAAACGTCAAGATATACTACCTGCTCTGAGGGAATTGGCAACAGCCGAGCAGGGAAGTTAATTACATCTCCTCTCTAACGACCGTCAGCAACTCTCATTGGCTGAACGAGTTCTGAGACAAGTTCTCAGGTAGTAAATATAGAAGAGAGATGGGGCTCTTTACCGAAAAATATATGCTATGTATGGAAACCTTTATGCTAAAACCTTCTCTCTAAAGTCTTTGGAACCAAAGTTATTACATTCCGATATTGAACACGCATTAATTTAATCGGATTTTTTATAATTTATACACGACTTTTATAGAACAGAATTTTGGCACTCAAAGCTATATATTCTAAATTACGTGTTCTAATAATTAAGCATATTTTGATGGATATGTACGGCTTGTTTCTTCACATGAAGAGAACGGCTCAGCTGGGCCTCTGGCCGACGGCAAGGCAGCTGAAACGTTCCGAGTAGAGTGCTGTATCAAGGCCTTTTTGCTCGATCGTCTAATAGTTGGCACGGATGACGCTAGATGGCATACGGAATGGACAGTTTTTTCGCTCGAGCGAAAAACGCTCGAACGGGCAAACGATCGGTATACGCTCGAAGCCCAGTAGTTCACGTGTAACCGTAATTCTTTTGTATTAGAGGATCTTCAAACATGGATCGTGAAGTGAAAGATGCAGTGAAATTAAAGCTGAAGTGAACATAGTCATCATCTTCATGTTAAAATGTAATTCAGTCTATCTTACTAAAACATAGCAATATATGAAAATGAATAGATGGTTATGGGCTGAAACTACCAGGACGAATTTTTACAAATATATTTATACGATTATTTTCACATTTGAAATCATACTTGATATTCTATATTTTCGAGCGTGGGAAATTCGATCGAGTATTTTCGAGCGAAAGAGTTCCAATGCAGTACTCTAGTTCCGAGTGATTAGAATGCTTAGGTACAAATGAAACATGGATAGATGAAATAAAATACATTCTGCACATAAAACACAAACGAGGTTTAATACGTGTGTACAACATGGCGTCTAAAGAGTCCAAACTAACTCCATGTAATCAACAACAGACTATTGAACATATTTGTTCTTCTTCTTCGTACCTACATGATTATGCATTATATAATGCTCAATCACAACAGCAGCCGATTTGGAATTTTCCTCTCATTTCGAAAATCCTTTACGATGTTCTAAAATCGAAAAAATTACATTTGTTGGAATTCCTTTCCAGAACATTCATGTGAATCTTCAACTGCTTTGCTTTCGCTGTTGTCTAGATAATATCAATATTTTCGTGGCTACATAAGTCTATTAAACTATTGATAATATCTAGACAACAGTGAAAGAAAACTACACGAAAATTCACGTGAATGCTCTAGAAGGAATTCTTAGCATATGTAATTTTTCATATATTGTAATATTGATTGATTGAGTTGGTTTTAAGTCAACTTTATGCACAGTAAGGCTAATCGGGACTGGATCTACAGTTTAAAGTACAAGTATGTGCCTCCACCGGGTATCGAAACCCGAACCCCTTGATTACGTTACCAGTACGCCATCAGGGAGCTCCAGGTTTTGGAATATTATAGCGATTTTTTGAAAGGGGAGGAAAATTGGAAAGCAGCTGCTCTGGCGTCTGCCAATGGTCCAGCCAAATCTATTAGAATCTTACAGCTGCAGCAATACACCTTCATTGTTGTATTTTAGTACTTTAATCCTGCCTGTAAATAAATAACTGAGTGGTGTATTTAAGTTAGGCTAAGTGCACGATCCTCAGAAAAAAAAACACTTGGTCATGCTGACAAAATCGTCAAGGCCCGACTGATATAAATAAACCGTCAAAAGTAGCCCCTTTCTCTCATGCACTCGGTTGGTCGGAGCCACCGGAAGACAATCTCGTTGCAAGGAGTTGACGTGTGGCTGCCAACGCGAGAAAGACCGAGCACCTCAATGCTGCTGGCTACCTTATACGGAGTGGGAAACCGGTTCACCTGCTTCACGAGACAACCGAAAGAAAAGTCGAGCAATGGGTGGTCTTCCCGTCACCCTGCAACAGAGGCGAATATGCATTTGCAGATGATGTAAACAGCAGGAAAGGTAACGAAGAACATGGAGTTGCAATCCGCTGTTGGGTTGAACCCATGCAAACGTCAGTACAGGAAAAACGAATGTGAGGTAGCAAGGCCTTTCTACAAGAAAGGTGGAAACAGCTGGTTGAAGAAGGGGACCGCCTAGGGCTTCGAATTGTGACGGTGCAGTACAATGAATTTTCAACCAATGCTTTGGAAGTAAAAACAGGCCGGTTCTAATATTTTGTATTTAAGTGGCAAGCATTTGATTGAAAATGTGAATATTATTATTTCTTACCTCCAAAATGTCTAAAAGTCGACAAAACTAAAAATGAACAGAGCAGAAACACATCACACACTAAAACGACATTCGACACGACGTTTTAGCGTGAGATATGTTCGTTTTCGTTTTGTCTTGTTTTAGAATTTTTTGAATGTACGCGTATTAAATATGCTTTCTGCACAGTTGTGTGAAAAATCTTCTTAAACCAATTTTAATATACTTGTTTAGTATTGTGTACGATTAAGATTCATGCAATTCCAAAGTATAGAACTTCTTGCAAACAAACAACGATAATTTTCAAAGAATGAAGCAAAAT
Organism: Lepisma saccharinum; assembly: GCF_977018435.1. NCBI lineage: Eukaryota > Metazoa > Arthropoda > Insecta > Zygentoma > Lepismatidae > Lepisma > Lepisma saccharinum. The sequence goes on from NC_139234.1 coordinate 32,968,187, forward strand.
ATCAAGCTCAGAATAGTAACACAAGCCTTCCATCTGTCCCTATCCTGGACAAGATCAATCCAATCTATTCCATTTAGGTCCATCTCAACATTATCCCTCCATCTTCGTCTTGTCCTTCCTACAGGCCCCTTACCATCAGGTTTCGCAACAAGAATCCTGTAAACTCTTCTTTCCTCTTCCATTTGTACCACACAGAGTCGTAGCTAGAGATTTCTGCGCCCGGGGCGAGAAAAATTTCGGCGCCCCCTACACTCGCCTTCTTAAACTTCTACCATTGTTTCTTTTAAGGGAGGGGTAGAAGTATTTGTTGTTGTGCCTTACTTAAATAATGTCGTTCATTCAAATTGATGTTTCATTTACGCTAATAATTGTAGCAATTGTATGTCATTGTAGCAATTATAACTACCGAGTTGTTTGTACGAATACACGTATTCTTCTGAATCAAGGATCATTATTGACCTCTCGGTGTGCGATGATAAAAAAATCATAGAAATGAAACTAATTCATGCAAAAAAAATATATATCTTACCATATGAATAGCATATATATTTCTTAGGTAGCAGATCATTAATGCAATGTTTTTTTAAAAAATACATGGAACCCTTTCAAATACACTGCAAAGTCATTGTACAAACTAGCTAAAATCATTCAGTATTAATGTAATGTTTATAAAGTAAAATCTATTTACACTGCAAATGTTATACTGATGAGCTGAAATCAACAACAATAAAAATAAAAACGTATTAAGAACTACAATCAGTACATGATTATTTGGCAATTCTCCAGTGCGAACATACTACCTACAGTTTCACTCTTCTTGCCTTTCGAGCAGCAAAGTCATTAATAACATCATCGAACACAAGTGATTGAACTCTGTACTTCTCAACAGACAAAATAGCCAGGTTAGTCAGCTTTCCTTGACTCAAGGAAGAACGCAAGTAATTCTTTATAAGCATTAGCTTATTAAAACTCCTTTCACAAGATGTAATAGACGATGGTAGAGTTAAAAATAGTTTCAATGTAGTGAAAAAATTTGGGTACAACTCAATACATGATATTTTATGAATGAATGAGAGAGCAGCAAGTGGTGACAATTCTGACTAGGCATTCCAAGTGAAAGTCTTTAAAAAATGCTTGGGCATGATGTTTAAAGAACAACAGTTCATGAAGTAACTCACTTCCGTTGATATCCTCGGAATATAATAAAGCCAGATCAAAGACTCCCTTTCTCAACGTTTCTTCTGACATAACTGCCATATTGCTTGGAATAATTACGGAAAAATCCTCCAAAACTCCTTTCATTAGCTTGAATCGATCGCCTATTTGTTACAAAATTGAATCCAATGCACGAAATAAGCTCTTCCTAATTTTTTCTTCTTCATTTGTGGCTACACTTTCATCTTCTGCAACTTCATCGAAAAACTTGGTTTTCTTTTTGGGACGCTGTTCTCTACTTCCAATGTTTATATCATCGGAGATCTGTTTGCTTTTCTCAAAAGTATTCGTCACAATTATTTCCCGATTGGCAGACAGAAAGCTTTGCTGTCTCTGTAAGTGACTAACACCTATATCTACTGTAACAGACTTTTCTTGTAGCCGTAGGTTAACGTCGTTAATAGCTCGAAGGATATCAGCCCAGCAGAATAAGAACACAAGAAAGTTAAACTTCTTAAGACTGTGTAGCAGGCATTTGGCACCGTGTACTGTTTCGGGTGACTCTTTTGAGAGGTCACATAATTCCTCCAAAGCTGCACAGACATTCGAAAATTGGGTACTTAGAGATTGTACTGCGTTTGCTTTTGAAGACCACCTAGTTGCTGATTGACTCTTCACAGTCGTGTGGTTTCTATTTCCGGCGCTGAAGAATCTTCGTTAGCGTCTGTGGATTCAACATTTTTCTTGAAAAACTTCGTTGCACTTCTAATGTCCTCTTTCTCTCTTATCTTCTTTCTTTTCCTGTTTTGAGCCACGGAAAGTTTCTTGGAAGACATCACTTATAATAATTACACAATTTCATCAAAAGCACGTTGACTATACAATAGTCCTCGCAAAGTGAGTGTATAGTTCGTAGTAGCTACATCTAAATTAGAATAGCTGAGTGCTTTTGTGAAGTTATGAGAACGTCAATTCTGATCCCCTTTTGCCCGGTCGCTTCTTTTTTTTTTTCGCAAATTTTGTTTATCGTAATGCTCTGAATGGGTCATTGTCTGTCACATAGTAGAACGCAGCCACTACTGACCAAGATCAAAGACGTCCGGGTATTGTTGTGTCTCGATGCCAAGCAGCATAGATTTCTATTTATTATTGTTGTTTTAAGTGACGTGTGCTCTCGTCCTGTACACCTTTTAGCTATTTGAAAGCTGCCTGGAAAGATCATTGAAAGAGCCAAAAACCATCACGACGTATTCTATTAAATGAAATAGCTTTTTTGAAGAGATATTAGGAAACTTTAGTACAGTTGTTACGACATGCAGACTGCAGTTTACACCAATAGTATTTTTACAACTGCATACACTATTGGAACTATTCACTAAGAAGTTGTAAAACACATCCTCACTAACAAACAAACAATATATATATATATATAAATTGGATATTTATTTATTTTATTTTATTTGTTTAAAAGAATGCGAGCGCAGCGATCAAAAATATCAAATCAATATCTTTGCAAACTGGCAATGATATTGTTTTAATAGGGCGCCAAAACTTTCGAGGGGATCGCATGCATCCTTTATTACAAGTAATTTTCAACGTTTTTCTTCTTGCCGTTCGACGCCCCATTTCGTCAGCGCCCGGGGCGACCGCCCCGCTTAGCTAAGGTTCTGGTGCCACATGGCCTGCTTACCTAAGTCTTCTTGATTTAATTATTCTGATAATAGCCGGACATGAATGCAAATTATGCAGTTCTAAATTATGTAACCTTCTCCACTCACCTGTCTCATCATCCCTTTTAGGTCCAAATATTTTTTCTTGGGCAAGTAATGTGTATGTGTAAATTATGCACTTACGGTTCTATTCCTGTATGGATGGTTCACATTGTTCATTTTACACTGGGTACATTTAATGCTTTTTAGTATATCCGTGCATTAGATGGAGTTGCGACAAAACTGTGATAAAACTTGATGTTTCTCCAACACGCGGTTCTCAGCTTCTTAGAAACCACTCTATTCTCAAATTGTTATAAAGTCTGCTCTCAATACTCTTCCCGTTGTTCCCCTGCCGTTGTTTTATTACGCCTCATACAAGGGATGTTTACGAGCTACGATAACAGCGCAGGCTTTAACAGCGCTGGTAGTTGCCCCACCTCTACTTACCCGTCGTCTAAATTGCCGTTCAGCATCTGAGAGACTTTGCTCTTTTAATGCTCCAGCACTTCCACCGCAGCCATCGGGGTTTTGTGAGGGAGGATTTATCCAGTCGTTACCCTCATATACCGGGGGAAACTTTCAAAGGAGCGGCTGAGACGTAGTATCAACCCTTAAGAGCAGATATCCAAGGGAATACCTTCACTCAAGGACTTTTTTAGCTTGGATTGCATACGATTGAGAGATACCTAGCCGAGACCCTTTACCCTGAAGTAATATTTTTACATTTTACACAACTTTTCATGTTCGATTGTGCACCAGCTGCCTGTTCAAACCTCAGAACAGAGAAGTATATTCTGAAAAAGCAGCTGCGTCTTATGTACCGAATGTGTATCATATTTATTGATCTATGATTCACAGGTAAGGTTCAATCGATGTAAATTTTGTTATTTGTGTTGCTGTTTAACAGGTCTCTGAATGTGGTAAATTTTTATTTGTAGTTCTAACAGTTTAAAAGCTATCGATAATTTATCGTCTGGGAACCACAGCAGGGTGGATACTCTAGAAACATGTTAAGATTCAATTATAACACCATTCAGCCTTGTTTCCATGATTATGAAAAACTAAATATGCTGACCAAGGCAGTAATTTCTTTTATTAAAAACATAAACTAAAACGTAACGTTTCAACCTTCTAGCAAGGTCTCCATCAGACTCTGTATCAAGTACTTGTACTCTGATACTCTGTATCAAGTACTTGTACAGAGTCTGATGAAGACCTTGCTAGAAGGTTGAAACGTTACGTTTTAGTTTATGTTTTTAATAAAATAAATTACTGCCTTGGTCAGCATATTTAGTTTTTCATAAGATTCAAGTATAATTCCCTGTTTTCAAGACGAACTTTACAAACATTCAAGGGGATACAAGAAGATGCTTTCTCTAATTCAACCTTAAGTATTTACGCCTCTCACCATCCACACAAATATATTAACAATACAAAGAGTCCATGTGATTCAAACTTATCCAAAAATTCTAATTCAATTCAATTAAATGGTATATATATATATATATATTAAAATAGTTTAAGGTGCGGAAATTACATTTGCTATTTCACATATTCAGACTTGAAATTCAACTACAAACACAAGTCACAAATGCTTACCGACTCTGTAAGTTATCTGAATAAATTTCTATATGCTTTCAAAGTTGTAAAGTCCACTTTGAATCACCCTGTATATATACTAATCTGCGAAAAATTGTATGAGAATTCAAAATCAAATTACCTAATAAACTTCAAGATATTTTGCAATAATCTTCCGTCTGATAGAAAGATTGTTCTGCAAAGAACACTAACAAAGTAATTGGATTGTGAGAATTCTGTTCTATTTTCCATGCAGATGTCTTTCTTTCCCCTTCCTCGATAAAAATAAAAGGTAAACTGTGACAACTAACTCAGGGCATTTACAAATATGTATAAATTTAATGGGATTTGGATTAACAAAAGTTGCAATTTTTCATGTCTACGGAGAAAAATTCAAGCAGAATTCACGCATAATTCCCGGAGCGAATAATTCACGCAGAATTTTCGGTGAATAGCCACCTTGCAGGGGAACTTAACTCCAAAAATGCAGTTTTCAGTTTATTTTCATGTCCTCTGAAGATCTCTATTTGAAGTCACATCGACAGATCACAATCTCTTCTCATTAGCGGTAAAGTACCTCCAATTCACTGAGTTCTTTTTAGTCCCACCATTGTCACAGGTGGGTCGCCCAGACTACATATTCTACATTAAAGTAACTATTCTACTTATAATTAAGCAACACTTTCCTTACAGTTTCTGTGCAATGAATTATGAAACTAAACACTGTTGATTAAACTACCTTTAGAATACTTTCCCTGATTTGTAGCTATAATTGTACAATTCTGTGTCACTGGAAGGACTGATACACTGTTTATGTAATAAGAAATTCATTTCAATTTCTGTGAAGTTTCAAATTATGAAAAATAAATTATTTATGGCAAAGAGAGAAGGTAATTGACCTTTTAATATTCTAGTGGAGTTGAAGGGGAAATGGAACAGTTAAAGGAGAAATCCATTTTTTAAATATTTTTTTGGGTGTCACGCGTGGGACACAACACAGAAACAAACTGAATCAAAAAGTTAAAATAGAGAACAATATGTGAAATACCTTCTACCTACACCCTTAATTATGTATGATACTTGACTGTTTATTCAAAGGACAAGTATAGATTGTTGTCTCTCAAAATTAAAGTTACAACTTTAAATTTAATTTAAAAAATTGAGATTCAGGGGCACTTTCATTAATTGATTGATTGATTTGGTGTTTTAATTCCACTTTATGCACAGATCGGGACTGGACCTACCGTTTAAAGTGTGATCCGAACCACTATGTGCCTCCACCGGGTATCGAACCCGGGACCCCTTGATTACAAGGCGACGACGCTACCACTGCGCCATCGGGGAGGCCTGGTGGGGGGGGGGGAGGGGCACTTTGACATGGAATGTCTCTCAGACATATTCCTAAGAAATACATGTTTTCCTCTTTCCTGTAAATTTTATAAATTGGTGTTACGTCCGTCTGATTCTTACACGACGAATTGACATGTGCGCACAAGGAATCTCACTCAGTGCCCAAAATGTAAAGTGTTGTAAGGAGAAAGAAAGCTGAAAAAACATTTGAACAGCTACGCTTATGATTTACATCGCGTTGCTTATTTCGCCGGAAGGAGTAAAAATACCCATCAAACCACTGCTCCATCTTCTGCAGCCCTGGAAACTGTTCCAAAGCACGAATCCCCCCTCCCACCTGTTTTACTGCTGCTTGGCAGTTTGTCCCTCACTCCAGATTAATCCACCCGCGTCAACCTAGCGACTCGCGGAAGGATATAAATTCTGCGAGCTGATCGTAAAAATTGACGCTAGTGGATGGTATGCTGTTCGGAACATTCCGCGTATGTTATGCGTGGAGATGAGGCTTGTTCCGAAGGCGGTGTGGATGAATAAATCAACAACTACGCTCATTTCAATGAACCGTTTAAATGGCGGTGTTTCTTAGATAGCTGCTTCCTCAAAGAGTGCTTCGTGTGATGAGTGAACGTTTCGTTAGATGCTTCCTGCCAATGCAGGAATTCTTTGTGACTAATTCGTGCACTATGATTCGGAAACAGCCAAGCTGGGGTGTGTCTAAAGTACAGTGGGCGCTCTCTTAACCGACTACGACGGGACCGGACCCTTGGCCGGATAACGAAATGGCCGGTTAAACGGAATCATGCATTGGAATTCGGTAAACATCACTACATCATTTCACAAGATAAGCAGAAAAACAATAGAGAAAACTTACTGTATATGTACAGTATGTACACATTTTTTAAACTAAATAATTGTAGACTACATCTTTAAAAATACATACAGTACTGAACGTATTTAAAGAAGCTGTACTGTATTCTAGAAGAAGTCAATATTTTTTTTCCTCCGCTGAGCGGACGGTTAAACCAGCGGCGGCTCTAAGGGGAGAGCCGCCGTGCCATGGCTCTAACCTCAGAAAAAGAAATAACACTTGCTTTGCCAAAATATAGTTAAATTAATAAATTTACGAACGAGGAGATTCGAATCTCGTAAGCGTTCTTACGGCCGCCTCAATTCCAGCGCCGCATCCCCAGCTGTACTCTCACTTGCTCTGGGCCAGCATAGTCTGGCCTGAGGGCAGAGGCCTGCGCGGAGGCATGAAAAAGTATCCGCAGTTAACGAGCGAGGAGGTGGGGGTGGTAGCCCAGTGGCAGCCATGAGACAACCAGCCGTGCCAGTTATGTCTGTCAACCTGTAGTAGCACCATTTTGAATTCGAAAAATTCCTATGCCATGATGATCTATGGGTTTTGTATAGTTTTGAACAACCTTTAAAAAGTTTTGAATCCGATTCAGTTTTTCGTAATAACGAATTCAAAAATGCTACTACAGGTTGACGCCTCAGTAGCACTTTCACCAAATTCAACGGAAACGATGCCATTTCGTAGTCTAGGTTATGTATCGTTTTGAACAACCTTCAGAAAGTTTTGAATCCGAAGGACAACTTCAAAAATTCAAATTCAAAAATGCTACTATAGGAGCACTTGTTTTGAATTCCAAAAATTCCTATGCCAGGATGATCTATGGGTTTTGTATAGTTTTGAACAACCTTTAAAAAGTTTTGAATCCGATTCAGTTTTTCGTAATAACGAATTCAAAAATGCTACTACAGGTTGACGCCTCAGTAGCACTTTCACCAAATTCAACGGAAACGATGCCATTTCGTAGTCTAGGTTATGTATCGTTTTGAACAACCTTCAGAAAGTTTTGAATCCGAAGGACAACTTCAAAAATTCAAATTCAAAAATGCTACTATAGCAGCACTTGTTTTGAATTCGAAAAATTCCTATGCCAGGATGATCTATGGGTTTTGTATAGTTTTGAACAACCTTTAAAAAGTTTTGAATCCGATTCAGTTTTTCGTAATAACGAATTCAAAAATGCTACTACAGGTTGACGCCTCAGTAGCACTTTCACCAAATTCAACGGAAACGATGCCATTTCGTAGTCTAGGTTATGTATCGTTTTGAACAACCTTCAGAAAGTTTTGAATCCGAAGGACAACTTCAAAAATTCAAATTCAAAAATGCTACTATAGCAGCACTTGTTTTGAATTCGAAAAATTCCTATGCCAGGATGATCTATGGGTTTTGTATAGTTTTGAACAACCTTTAAAAAGTTTTGAATCCGATTCAGTTTTTCGTAATAACGAATTCAAAAATGCTACTACAGGTTGACGCCTCAGTAGCACTTTCACCAAATTCAACGGAAACGATGCCATTTCGTAGTCTAGGTTATGTATCGTTTTGAACAACCTTCAGAAAGTTTTGAATCCGAAGGACAACTTCAAAAATTCAAATTCAAAAATGCTACTATAGCAGCACTTGTTTTGAATTCGAAAAATTCCTATGCCAGGATGATCTATGGGTTTTGTATAGTTTTGAACAACCTTTAAAAAGTTTTGAATCCGATTCAGTTTTTCGTAATAACGAATTCAAAAATGCTACTACAGGTTGACGCCTCAGTAGCACTTTCACCAAATTCAACGGAAACGATGCCATTTCGTAGTCTAGGTTATGTATCGTTTTGAACAACCTTCAGAAAGTTTTGAATCCGAAGGACAACTTCAAAAATTCAAATTCAAAAATGCTACTATAGCAGCACTTGTTTTGAATTCGAAAAATTCCTATGCCAGGATGATCTATGGGTTTTGTATAGTTTTGAACAACCTTTAAAAAGTTTTGAATCCGATTCAGTTTTTCGTAATAACGAATTCAAAAATGCTACTACAGGTTGACGCCTCAGTAGCACTTTCACCAAATTCAACGGAAACGATGCCATTTCGTAGTCTAGGTTATGTATCGTTTTGAACAACCTTCAGAAAGTTTTGAATCCGAAGGACAACTTCAAAAATTCAAATTCAAAAATGCTACTATAGCAGCACTTGTTTTGAATTCGAAAAATTCCTATGCCAGGATGATCTATGGGTTTTGTATAGTTTTGAACAACCTTTAAAAAGTTTTGAATCCGATTCAGTTTTTCGTAATAACGAATTCAAAAATGCTACTACAGGTTGACGCCTCAGTAGCACTTTCACCAAATTCAACGGAAACGATGCCATTTCGTAGTCTAGGTTATGTATCGTTTTGAACAACCTTCAGAAAGTTTTGAATCCGAAGGACAACTTCAAAAATTCAAATTCAAAAATGCTACTATAGCAGCACTTGTTTTGAATTCGAAAAATTCCTATGCCAGGATGATCTATGGGTTTTGTATAGTTTTGAACAACCTTTAAAAAGTTTTGAATCCGATTCAGTTTTTCGTAATAACGAATTCAAAAATGCTACTACAGGTTGACGCCTCAGTAGCACTTTCACCAAATTCAACGGAAACGATGCCATTTCGTAGTCTAGGTTATGTATCGTTTTGAACAACCTTCAGAAAGTTTTGAATCCGAAGGACAACTTCAAAAATTGAAATTCATAAATGCTACTATAGCAGCACTTGTTTTGAATTCGAAAAATTCCTATGCCAGGATGATCTATGGGTTTTGTATAGTTTTGAACAACCTTTAAAAAGTTTTGAATCCGATTCAGTTTTTCGTAATAACGAATTCAAAAATGCTACTACAGGTTGACGCCTCAGTAGCACTTTCACCAAATTCAACGGAAACGATGCCATTTCGTAGTCTAGGTTATGTATCGTTTTGAACAACCTTCAGAAAGTTTTGAATCCGAAGGACAACTTCAAAAATTCAAATTCAAAAATGCTACTATAGCAGCACTTGTTTTGAATTCGAAAAATTCCTATGCCAGGATGATCTATGGGTTTTGTATAGTTTTGAACAACCTTTAAAAAGTTTTGAATCCGATTCAGTTTTTCGTAATAACGAATTCAAAAATGCTACTACAGGTTGACGCCTCAGTAGCACTTTCACCAAATTCAACGGAAACGATGCCATTTCGTAGTCTAGGTTATGTATCGTTTTGAACAACCTTCAGAAAGTTTTGAATCCGAAGGACAACTTCAAAAATTCAAATTCAAAAATGCTACTATAGCAGCACTTGTTTTGAATTCGAAAAATTCCTATTCCAGGATGATCTATGGGTTTTGTATAGTTTTGAACAACCTTTAAAAAGTTTTGAATCCGATTCAGTTTTTCGTAATAACGAATTCAAAAATGCTACTACAGGTTGACGCCTCAGTAGCACTTTCACCAAATTCAACGGAAACGATGCCATTTCGTAGTCTAGGTTATGTATCGTTTTGAACAACCTTCAGAAAGTTTTGAATCCGAAGGACAACTTCAAAAATTCAAATTCAAAAATGCTACTATAGCAGCACTTGTTTTGAATTCGAAAAATTCCTATGCCAGGATGATCTATGGGTTTTGTATAGTTTTGAACAACCTTTAAAAAGTTTTGAATCCGATTCAGTTTTTCGTAATAACGAATTCAAAAATGCTACTACAGGTTGACGCCTCAGTAGCACTTTCACCAAATTCAACGGAAACGATGCCATTTCGTAGTCTAGGTTATGTATCGTTTTGAACAACCTTCAGAAAGTTTTGAATCCGAAGGACAACTTCAAAAATTGAAATTCAAAAATGCTACTATAGCAGCACTTGTTTTGAATTCGAAAAATTCCTATGCCAGGATGATCTATGGGTTTTGTATAGTTTTGAACAACCTTTAAAAAGTTTTGAATCCGATTCAGTTTTTCGTAATAACGAATTCAAAAATGCTACTACAGGTTGACGCCTCAGTAGCACTTTCACCAAATTCAACGGAAACGATGCCATTTCGTAGTCTAGGTTATGTATCGTTTTGAACAACCTTCAGAAAGTTTTGAATCCGAAGGACAACTTCAAAAATTGAAATTCAAAAATGCTACTATAGCAGCACTTGTTTTGAATTCGAAAAATTCCTATGCCAGGATGATCTATGGGTTTTGTATAGTTTTGAACAACCTTTAAAAAGTTTTGAATCCGATTCAGTTTTTCGTAATAACGAATTCAAAAATGCTACTACAGGTTGACGCCTCAGTAGCACTTTCACCAAATTCAACGGAAACGATGCCATTTCGTAGTCTAGGTTATGTATCGTTTTGAACAACCTTCAGAAAGTTTTGAATCCGAAGGACAACTTCAAAAATTCAAATTCAAAAATGCTACTATAGCAGCACTTGTTTTGAATTCGAAAAATTCCTATGCCAGGATGATCTATGGGTTTTGTATAGTTTTGAACAACCTTTAAAAAGTTTTGAATCCGATTCAGTTTTTCGTAATAACGAATTCAAAAATGCTACTACAGGTTGACGCCTCAGTAGCACTTTCACCAAATTCAACGGAAACGATGCCATTTCGTAGTCTAGGTTATGTATCGTTTTGAACAACCTTCAGAAAGTTTTGAATCCGAAGGACAACTTCAAAAATTCAAATTCAAAAATGCTACTATAGCAGCACTTGTTTTGAATTCGAAAAATTCCTATGCCAGGATGATCTATGGGTTTTGTATAGTTTTGAACAACCTTTAAAAAGTTTTGAATCCGATTCAGTTTTTCGTAATAACGAATTCAAAAATGCTACTACAGGTTGACGCCTCAGTAGCACTTTCACCAAATTCAACGGAAACGATGCCATTTCGTAGTCTAGGTTATGTATCGTTTTGAACAACCTTCAGAAAGTTTTGAATCCGAAGGACAACTTCAAAAATTCAAATTCAAAAATGCTACTATAGCAGCACTTGTTTTGAATTCGAAAAATTCCTATGCCAGGATGATCTATGGGTTTTGTATAGTTTTGAACAACCTTTAAAAAGTTTTGAATCCGATTCAGTTTTTCGTAATAACGAATTCAAAAATGCTACTACAGGTTGACGCCTCAGTAGCACTTTCACCAAATTCAACGGAAACGATGCCATTTCGTAGTCTAGGTTATGTATCGTTTTGAACAACCTTCAGAAAGTTTTGAATCCGAAGGACAACTTCAAAAATTGAAATTCATAAATGCTACTATAGCAGCACTTGTTTTGAATTCGAAAAATTCCTATGCCAGGATGATCTATGGGTTTTGTATAGTTTTGAACAACCTTTAAAAAGTTTTGAATCCGATTCAGTTTTTCGTAATAACGAATTCAAAAATGCTACTACAGGTTGACGCCTCAGTAGCACTTTCACCAAATTCAACGGAAACGATGCCATTTCGTAGTCTAGGTTATGTATCGTTTTGAACAACCTTCAGAAAGTTTTGAATCCGAAGGACAACTTCAAAAATTCAAATTCAAAAATGCTACTATAGCAGCACTTGTTTTGAATTCGAAAAATTCCTATGCCAGGATGATCTATGGGTTTTGTATAGTTTTGAACAACCTTTAAAAAGTTTTGAATCCGATTCAGTTTTTCGTAATAACGAATTCAATAATGCTACTACAGGTTGACGCCTCAGTAGCACTTTCACCAAATTCAACGGAAACGATGCCATTTCGTAGTCTAGGTTATGTATCGTTTTGAACAACCTTCAGAAAGTTTTGAATCCGAAGGACAACTTCAAAAATTCAAATTCAAAAATGCTACTATAGCAGCACTTGTTTTGAATTCGAAAAATTCCTATTCCAGGATGATCTATGGGTTTTGTATAGTTTTGAACAACCTTTAAAAAGTTTTGAATCCGATTCAGTTTTTCGTAATAACGAATTCAAAAATGCTACTACAGGTTGACGCCTCAGTAGCACTTTCACCAAATTCAACGGAAACGATGCCATTTCGTAGTCTAGGTTATGTATCGTTTTGAACAACCTTCAGAAAGTTTTGAATCCGAAGGACAACTTCAAAAATTCAAATTCAAAAATGCTACTATAGCAGCACTTGTTTTGAATTCGAAAAATTCCTATGCCAGGATGATCTATGGGTTTTGTATAGTTTTGAACAACCTTTAAAAAGTTTTGAATCCGATTCAATTTTTCGTAATAACGAATTCAAAAATGCTACTACAGGTTGACGCCTCAGTAGCACTTTCACCAAATTCAACGGAAACGATGCCATTTCGTAGTCTAGGTTATGTATCGTTTTGAACAACCTTCAGAAAGTTTTGAATCCGAAGGACAACTTCAAAAATTGAAATTCAAAAATGCTACTATAGCAGCACTTGTTTTGAATTCGAAAAATTCCTATGCCAGGATGATCTATGGGTTTTGTATAGTTTTGAACAACCTTTAAAAAGTTTTGAATCCGATTCAGTTTTTCGTAATAACGAATTCAAAAATGCTACTACAGGTTGACGCCTCAGTAGCACTTTCACCAAATTCAACGGAAACGATGCCATTTCGTAGTCTAGGTTATGTATCGTTTTGAACAACCTTCAGAAAGTTTTGAATCCGAAGGACAACTTCAAAAATTGAAATTCAAAAATGCTACTATAGCAGCACTTGTTTTGAATTCGAAAAATTCCTATGCCAGGATGATCTATGGGTTTTGTATAGTTTTGAACAACCTTTAAAAAGTTTTGAATCCGATTCAGTTTTTCGTAATAACGAATTCAAAAATGCTACTACAGGTTGACGCCTCAGTAGCACTTTCACCAAATTCAACGGAAACGATGCCATTTCGTAGTCTAGGTTATGTATCGTTTTGAACAACCTTCAGAAAGTTTTGAATCCGAAGGACAACTTCAAAAATTCAAATTCAAAAATGCTACTATAGCAGCACTTGTTTTGAATTCGAAAAATTCCTATGCCAGGATGATCTATGGGTTTTGTATAGTTTTGAACAACCTTTAAAAAGTTTTGAATCCGATTCAGTTTTTCGTAATAACGAATTCAAAAATGCTACTACACGTTGACGCCTCAGTAGCACTTTCACCAAATTCAACGGAAACGATGTCATTTCGTAGTCTAGGTTATGTATCGTTTTGAACAACCTTCAGAAAGTTTTGAATCCGAAGGATAACTTCAAAAATTCAAATTCAAAAATGCTACTATAGCAGCACTTGTTTTGAATTCGAAAAATTCCTATGCCAGGATGATCTATGGGTTTTGTATAGTTTTGAACAACCTTTAAAAAGTTTTGAATCCGATTCAGTTTTTCGTAATAACGAATTCAAAAATGCTACTACAGGTTGACGCCTCAGTAGCACTTTCACCAAATTCAACGGAAACGATGCCATTTCGTAGTCTAGGTTATGTATCGTTTTGAACAACCTTCAGAAAGTTTTGAATCCGAAGGACAACTTCAAAAATTCAAATTCAAAAATGCTACTATAGGAGCACTTGTTTTGAATTCCAAAAATTCCTATGCCAGGATGATCTATGGGTTTTGTATAGTTTTGAACAACCTTTAAAAAGTTTTGAATCCGATTCAGTTTTTCGTAATAACGAATTCAAAAATGCTACTACAGGTTGACGCCGCAGTAGCACTTTCACCAAATTCAACGGAAACGATGCCATTTCGTAGTCTAGGTTATGTATCGTTTTGAACAACCTTCAGAAAGTTTTGAATCCGAAGGACAACTTCAAAAATTCAAATTCAAAAATGCTACTATAGCAGCACTTGTTTTGAATTCGAAAAATTCCTATGCCAGGATGATCTATGGGTTTTGTATAGTTTTGAACAACCTTTAAAAAGTTTTGAATCCGATTCAGTTTTTCGTAATAACGAATTCAAAAATGCTACTACAGGTTGACGCCTCAGTAGCACTTTCACCAAATTCAACGGAAACGATGCCATTTCGTAGTCTAGGTTATGTATCGTTTTGAACAACCTTCAGAAAGTTTTGAATCCGAAGGACAACTTCAAAAATTCAAATTCAAAAATGCTACTATAGCAGCACTTGTTTTGAATTCGAAAAATTCCTATGCCAGGATGATCTATGGGTTTTGTATAGTTTTGAACAACCTTTAAAAAGTTTTGAATCCGATTCAGTTTTTCGTAATAACGAATTCAAAAATGCTACTACAGGTTGACGCCTCAGTAGCACTTTCACCAAATTCAACGGAAACGATGCCATTTCGTAGTCTAGGTTATGTATCGTTTTGAACAACCTTCAGAAAGTTTTGAATCCGAAGGACAACTTCAAAAATTCAAATTCAAAAATGCTACTATAGCAGCACTTGTTTTGAATTCGAAAAATTCCTATGCCAGGATGATCTATGGGTTTTGTATAGTTTTGAACAACCTTTAAAAAGTTTTGAATCCGATTCAGTTTTTCGTAATAACGAATTCAAAAATGCTACTACAGGTTGACGCCTCAGTAGCACTTTCACCAAATTCAACGGAAACGATGCCATTTCGTAGTCTAGGTTATGTATCGTTTTGAACAACCTTCAGAAAGTTTTGAATCCGAAGGACAACTTCAAAAATTCAAATTCAAAAATGCTACTATAGCAGCACTTGTTTTGAATTCGAAAAATTCCTATGCCAGGATGATCTATGGGTTTTGTATAGTTTTGAACAACCTTTAAAAAGTTTTGAATCCGATTCAGTTTTTCGTAATAACGAATTCAAAAATGCTACTACAGGTTGACGCCTCAGTAGCACTTTCACCAAATTCAACGGAAACGATGCCATTTCGTAGTCTAGGTTATGTATCGTTTTGAACAACCTTCAGAAAGTTTTGAATCCGAAGGACAATTTCAAAAATTCAAATTCAAAAATGCTACTATAGCAGCACTTGTTTTGAATTCGAAAAATTCCTATGCCAGGATGATCTATGGGTTTTGTATAGTTTTGAACAACCTTTAAAAAGTTTTGAATCCGATTCAGTTTTTCGTAATAACGAATTCAAAAATGCTACTACAGGTTGACGCCTCAGTAGCACTTTCACCAAATTCAACGGAAACGATGCCATTTCGTAGTCTAGGTTATGTATCGTTTTGAACAACCTTCAGAAAGTTTTGAATCCGAAGGACAACTTCAAAAATTCAAATTCAAAAATGCTACTATAGCAGCACTTGTTTTGAATTCGAAAAATTCCTATGCCAGGATGATCTATGGGTTTTGTATAGTTTTGAACAACCTTTAAAAAGTTTTGAATCCGATTCAGTTTTTCGTAATAACGAATTCAAAAATGCTACTACAGGTTGACGCCTCAGTAGCACTTTCACCAAATTCAACGGAAACGATGCCATTTCGTAGTCTAGGTTATGTATCATTTTGAACAACCTTCAGAAAGTTTTGAATCCGAAGGACAACTTCAAAAATTGAAATTCAAAAATGCTACTATAGCAGCACTTGTTTTGAATTCGAAAAATTCCTATGCCAGGATGATCTATGGGTTTTGTATAGTTTTGAACAACCTTTAAAAAGTTTTGAATCCGATTCAGTTTTTCGTAATAACGAATTCAAAAATGCTACTACAGGTTGACGCCTCAGTAGCACTTTCACCAAATTCAACGGAAACGATGCCATTTCGTAGTCTAGGTTATGTATCGTTTTGAACAACCTTCAGAAAGTTTTGAATCCGAAGGACAACTTCAAAAATTGAAATTCAAAAATGCTACTATAGCAGCACTTGTTTTGAATTCGAAAAATTCCTATGCCAGGATGATCTATGGGTTTTGTATAGTTTTGAACAACCTTTAAAAAGTTTTGAATCCGATTCAGTTTTTCGTAATAACGAATTCAAAAATGCTACTACAGGTTGACGCCTCAGTAGCACTTTCACCAAATTCAACGGAAACGATGCCATTTCGTAGTCTAGGTTATGTATCGTTTTGAACAACCTTCAGAAAGTTTTGAATCCGAAGGACAACTTCAAAAATTCAAATTCAAAAATGCTACTATAGCAGCACTTGTTTTGAATTCGAAAAATTCCTATGCCAGGATGATCTATGGGTTTTGTATAGTTTTGAACAACCTTTAAAAAGTTTTGAATCCGATTCAGTTTTTCGTAATAACGAATTCAAAAATGCTACTACAGGTTGACGCCTCAGTAGCACTTTCACCAAATTCAACGGAAACGATGCCATTTCGTAGTCTAGGTTATGTATCGTTTTGAACAACCTTCAGAAAGTTTTGAATCCGAAGGACAACTTCAAAAATTCAAATTCAAAAATGCTACTATAGCAGCACTTGTTTTGAATTCGAAAAATTCCTATGCCAGGATGATCTATGGGTTTTGTATAGTTTTGAACAACCTTTAAAAAGTTTTGAATCCGATTCAGTTTTTCGTAATAACGAATTCAAAAATGCTACTACAGGTTGACGCCTCAGTAGCACTTTCACCAAATTCAACGGAAACGATGCCATTTCGTAGTCTAGGTTATGTATCGTTTTGAACAACCTTCAGAAAGTTTTGAATCCGAAGGACAACTTCAAAAATTCAAATTCAAAAATGCTACTATAGCAGCACTTGTTTTGAATTCGAAAAATTCCTATGCCAGGATGATCTATGGGTTTTGTATAGTTTTGAACAACCTTTAAAAAGTTTTGAATCCGATTCAGTTTTACGTAATAACGAATTCAAAAATGCTACTACAGGTTGACGCCTCAGTAGCACTTTCACCAAATTCAACGGAAACGATGCCATTTCGTAGTCTAGGTTATGTATCGTTTTGAACAACCTTCAGAAAGTTTTGAATCCGAAGGACAACTTCAAAAATTCAAATTCAAAAATGCTACTATAGCAGCACTTGTTTTGAATTCGAAAAATTCCTATGCCAGGATGATCTATGGGTTTTGTATAGTTTTGAACAACCTTTAAAAAGTTTTGAATCCGATTCAGTTTTTCGTAATAACGAATTCAAAAATGCTACTACAGGTTGACGCCTCAGTTGCACTTTCACCAAATTCAACGGAAACGATGCCATTTCGTAGTCTAGGTTATGTATCGTTTTGAACAACCTTCAGAAAGTTTTGAATCCGAAGGACAACTTCAAAAATTCAAATTCAAAAATGCTACTATAGCAGCACTTGTTTTGAATTCGAAAAATTCCTATGCCAGGATGATCTATGGGTTTTGTATAGTTTTGAACAACCTTTAAAAAGTTTTGAATCCGATTCAGTTTTTCGTAATAACGAATTCAAAAATGCTACTACAGGTTGACGCCTCAGTAGCACTTTCACCAAATTCAACGGAAACGATGCCATTTCGTAGTCTAGGTTATGTATCGTTTTGAACAACCTTCAGAAAGTTTTGAATCCGAAGGACAACTTCAAAAATTCAAATTCAAAAATGCTACTATAGCAGCACTTGTTTTGAATTCGAAAAATTCCTATGCCAGGATGATCTATGGGTTTTGTATAGTTTTGAACAACCTTTAAAAAGTTTTGAATCCGATTCAGTTTTTCGTAATAACGAATTCAAAAATGCTACTACAGGTTGACGCCTCAGTAGCACTTTCACCAAATTCAACGGAAACGATGCCATTTCGTAGTCTAGGTTATGTATCGTTTTGAACAACCTTCAGAAAGTTTTGAATCCGAAGGACAACTTCAAAAATTCAAATTCAAAAATGCTACTATAGCAGCACTTGTTTTGAATTCGAAAAATTCCTATGCCAGGATGATCTATGGGTTTTGTATAGTTTTGAACAACCTTTAAAAAGTTTTGAATCCGATTCAGTTTTTCGTAATAACGAATTCAAAAATGCTACTACAGGTTGACGCCTCAGTAGCACTTTCACCAAATTCAACGGAAACGATGCCATTTCGTAGTCTAGGTTATGTATCGTTTTGAACAACCTTCAGAAAGTTTTGAATCCGAAGGACAACTTCAAAAATTCAAATTCAAAAATGCTACTATAGCAGCACTTGTTTTGAATTCGAAAAATTCCTATGCCAGGATGATCTATGGGTTTTGTATAGTTTTGAACAACCTTTAAAAAGTTTTGAATCCGATTCAGTTTTTCGTAATAACGAATTCAAAAATGCTACTACAGGTTGACGCCTCAGTAGCACTTTCACCAAATTCAACGGAAACGATGCCATTTCGTAGTCTAGGTTATGTATCGTTTTGAACAACCTTCAGAAAGTTTTGAATCCGAAGGACAACTTCAAAAATTCAAATTCAAAAATGCTACTATAGCAGCACTTGTTTTGAATTCGAAAAATTCCTATGCCAGGATGATCTATGGGTTTTGTATAGTTTTGAACAACCTTTAAAAAGTTTTGAATCCGATTCAGTTTTACGTAATAACGAATTCAAAAATGCTACTACAGGTTGACGCCTCAGTAGCACTTTCACCAAATTCAACGGAAACGATGCCATTTCGTAGTCTAGGTTATGTATCGTTTTGAACAACCTTCAGAAAGTTTTGAATCCGAAGGACAACTTCAAAAATTCAAATTCAAAAATGCTACTATAGCAGCACTTGTTTTGAATTCGAAAAATTCCTATGCCAGGATGATCTATGGGTTTTGTATAGTTTTGAACAACCTTTAAAAAGTTTTGAATCCGATTCAGTTTTTCGTAATAACGAATTCAAAAATGCTACTACAGGTTGACGCCTCAGTTGCACTTTCACCAAATTCAACGGAAACGATGCCATTTCGTAGTCTAGGTTATGTATCGTTTTGAACAACCTTCAGAAAGTTTTGAATCCGAAGGACAACTTCAAAAATTCAAATTCAAAAATGCTACTATAGCAGCACTTGTTTTGAATTCGAAAAATTCCTATGCCAGGATGATCTATGGGTTTTGTATAGTTTTGAACAACCTTTAAAAAGTTTTGAATCCGATTCAGTTTTTCGTAATAACGAATTCAAAAATGCTACTACAGGTTGACGCCTCAGTAGCACTTTCACCAAATTCAACGGAAACGATGCCATTTCGTAGTCTAGGTTATGTATCGTTTTGAACAACCTTCAGAAAGTTTTGAATCCGAAGGACAACTTCAAAAATTCAAATTCAAAAATGCTACTATAGCAGCACTTGTTTTGAATTCGAAAAATTCCTATGCCAGGATGATCTATGGGTTTTGTATAGTTTTGAACAACCTTTAAAAAGTTTTGAATCCGATTCAGTTTTTCGTAATAACGAATTCAAAAATGCTACTACAGGTTGACGCCTCAGTAGCACTTTCACCAAATTCAACGGAAACGATGCCATTTCGTAGTCTAGGTTATGTATCGTTTTGAACAACCTTCAGAAAGTTTTGAATCCGAAGGACAACTTCAAAAATTCAAATTCAAAAATGCTACTATAGCAGCACTTGTTTTGAATTCGAAAAATTCCTATGCCAGGATGATCTATGGGTTTTGTATAGTTTTGAACAACCTTTAAAAAGTTTTGAATCCGATTCAGTTTTTCGTAATAACGAATTCAAAAATGCTACTACAGGTTGACGCCTCAGTAGCACTTTCACCAAATTCAACGGAAACGATGCCATTTCGTAGTCTAGGTTATGTATCGTTTTGAACAACCTTCAGAAAGTTTTGAATCCGAAGGACAACTTCAAAAATTCAAATTCAAAAATGCTACTATTGCAGCACTTGTTTTGAATTCGAAAAATTCCTATGCCAGGATGATCTATGGGTTTTGTATAGTTTTGAACAACCTTTAAAAAGTTTTGAATCCGATTCAGTTTTTCGTAATAACGAATTCAAAAATGCTACTACAGGTTGACGCCTCAGTAGCACTTTCACCAAATTCAACGGAAACGATGCCATTTCGTAGTCTAGGTTATGTATCGTTTTGAACAACCTTCAGAAAGTTTTGAATCCGAAGGACAACTTCAAAAATTCAAATTCAAAAATGCTACTATAGCAGCACTTGTTTTGAATTCGAAAAATTCCTATGCCAGGATGATCTATGGGTTTTGTATAGTTTTGAACAACCTTTAAAAAGTTTTGAATCCGATTCAGTTTTTCGTAATAACGAATTCAAAAATGCTACTACAGGTTGACGCCTCAGTAGCACTTTCACCAAATTCAACGGAAACGATGCCATTTCGTAGTCTAGGTTATGTATCGTTTTGAACAACCTTCAGAAAGTTTTGAATCCGAAGGACAACTTCAAAAATTCAAATTCAAAAATGCTACTATAGCAGCACTTGTTTTGAATTCGAAAAATTCCTATGCCAGGATGATCTATGGGTTTTGTATAGTTTTGAACAACCTTTAAAAAGTTTTGAATCCGATTCAGTTTTTCGTAATAACGAATTCAGAAATGCTACTACAGGTTGACGCCTCAGTAGCACTTTCACCAAATTCAACGGAAACGATGCCATTTCGTAGTCTAGGTTATGTATCGTTTTGAACAACCTTCAGAAAGTTTTGAATCCGAAGGACAACTTCAAAAATTCAAATTCAAAAATGCTACTATAGCAGCACTTGTTTTGAATTCGAAAAATTCCTATGCCAGGATGATCTATGGGTTTTGTATAGTTTTGAACAACCTTTAAAAAGTTTTGAATCCGATTCAGTTTTTCGTAATAACGAATTCAAAAATGCTACTACAGGTTGACGCCTCAGTAGCACTTTCACCAAATTCAACGGAAACGATGCCATTTCGTAGTCTAGGTTATGTATCGTTTTGAACAACCTTCAGAAAGTTTTGAATCCGAAGGACAACTTCAAAAATTCAAATTCAAAAATGCTACTATAGCAGCACTTGTTTTGAATTCGAAAAATTCCTATGCCAGGATGATCTATGGGTTTTGTATAGTTTTGAACAACCTTTAAAAAGTTTTGAATCCGATTCAGTTTTTCGTAATAACGAATTCAAAAATGCTACTACAGGTTGACGCCTCAGTAGCACTTTCACCAAATTCAACGGAAACGATGCCATTTCGTAGTCTAGGTTATGTATCATTTTGAACAACCTTCAGAAAGTTTTGAATCCGAAGGACAACTTCAAAAATTCAAATTCAAAAATGCTACTATAGCAGCACTTGTTTTGAATTCGAAAAATTCCTATGCCAGGATGATCTATGGGTTTTGTATAGTTTTGAACAACCTTTAAAAAGTTTTGAATCCGATTCAGTTTTTCGTAATAACGAATTCAAAAATGTTACTACAGGTTGACGCCTCAGTAGCACTTTCACCAAATTCAACGGAAACGATGCCATTTCGTAGTCTAGGTTATGTATCGTTTTGAACAACCTTCAGAAAGTTTTGAATCCGAAGGACAACTTCAAAAATTGAAATTCAAAAATGCTACTATAGCAGCACTTGTTTTGAATTCGAAAAATTCCTATGCCAGGATGATCTATGGGTTTTGTATAGTTTTGAACAACCTTTAAAAAGTTTTGAATCCGATTCAGTTTTTCGTAATAACGAATTCAAAAATGCTACTACAGGTTGACGCCTCAGTAGCACTTTCACCAAGTTCAACGGAAACGATGCCATTTCGTAGTCTAGGTTATGTATCGTTTTGAACAACCTTCAGAAAGTTTTGAATCCGAAGGACAACTTCAAAAATTCAAATTCAAAAATGCTACTATAGCAGCACTTGTTTTGAATTCGAAAAATTCCTATGCCAGGATGATCTATGGGTTTTGTTTAGTTTTGAACAACCTTTAAAAAGTTTTGAATCCGATTCAGTTTTTCGTAATAACGATTTCAAAAATGCTACTACAGGTTGACGCCTCAGTAGCACTTTCACCAAATTCAACGGAAACGATGCCATTTCGTAGTCTAGGTTATGTATCGTTTTGAACAACCTTCAGAAAGTTTTGAATCCGAAGGACAACTTCAAAAATTCAAATTCAAAAATGCTACTATTGCAGCACTTGTTTTGAATTCGAAAAATTCCTATGCCAGGATGATCTATGGGTTTTGTATAGTTTTGAACAACCTTTAAAAAGTTTTGAATCCGATTCAGTTTTTCGTAATAACGAATTCAAAAATGCTACTACAGGTTGACGCCTCAGTAGCACTTTCACCAAATTCAACGGAAACGATGCCATTTCGTAGTCTAGGTTATGTATCGTTTTGAACAACCTTCAGAAAGTTTTGAATCCGAAGGACAACTTCAAAAATTCAAATTCAAAAATGCTACTATAGCAGCACTTGTTTTGAATTCGAAAAATTCCTATGCCAGGATGATCTATGGGTTTTGTATAGTTTTGAACAACCTTTAAAAAGTTTTGAATCCGATTCAGTTTTTCGTAATAACGAATTCAAAAATGCTACTACAGGTTGACGCCTCAGTAGCACTTTCACCAAATTCAACGGAAACGATGCCATTTCGTAGTCTAGGTTATGTATCGTTTTGAACAACCTTCAGAAAGTTTTGAATCCGAAGGACAACTTCAAAAATTCAAATTCAAAAATGCTACTATAGCAGCACTTGTTTTGAATTCGAAAAATTCCTATGCCAGGATGATCTATGGGTTTTGTATAGTTTTGAACAACCTTTAAAAAGTTTTGAATCCGATTCAGTTTTTCGTAATAACGAATTCAAAAATGCTACTACAGGTTGACGCCTCAGTAGCACTTTCACCAAATTCAACGGAAACGATGCCATTTCGTAGTCTAGGTTATGTATCGTTTTGAACAACCTTCAGAAAGTTTTGAATCCGAAGGACAACTTCAAAAATTCAAATTCAAAAATGCTACTATAGCAGCACTTGTTTTGAATTCGAAAAATTCCTATGCCAGGATGATCTATGGGTTTTGTATAGTTTTGAACAACCTTTAAAAAGTTTTGAATCCGATTCAGTTTTTCGTAATAACGAATTCAGAAATGCTACTACAGGTTGACGCCTCAGTAGCACTTTTACCAAATTCAACGGAAACGATGCCATTTCGTAGTCTAGGTTATGTATCGTTTTGAACAACCTTCAGAAAGTTTTGAATCCGAAGGACAACTTCAAAAATTCAAATTCAAAAATGCTACTATAGCAGCACTTGTTTTGAATTCGAAAAATTCCTATGCCAGGATGATCTATGGGTTTTGTATAGTTTTGAACAACCTTTAAAAAGTTTTGAATCCGATTCAGTTTTTCGTAATAACGAATTCAAAAATGCTACTACAGGTTGACGCCTCAGTAGCACTTTCACCAAATTCAACGGAAACGATGCCATTTCGTAGTCTAGGTTATGTATCGTTTTGAACAACCTTCAGAAAGTTTTGAATCCGAAGGACAACTTCAAAAATTCAAATTCAAAAATGCTACTATAGCAGCACTTGTTTTGAATTCGAAAAATTCCTATGCCAGGATGATCTATGGGTTTTGTATAGTTTTGAACAACCTTTAAAAAGTTTTGAATCCGATTCAGTTTTTCGTAATAACGAATTCAAAAATGCTACTACAGGTTGACGCCTCAGTAGCACTTTCACCAAATTCAACGGAAACGATGCCATTTCGTAGTCTAGGTTATGTATCGTTTTGAACAACCTTCAGAAAGTTTTGAATCCGAAGGAGAACTTCAAAAATTCAAATTGTCACGTGCCAGTTTCGATGACACAATGAAAGTTGCAAGGAGGAATGGTTTCTCGGAAGCGACGATAGATGGCAGCACGCCATATAAAGAAGAGCAGAGCTCATTGTACAAGCTAGGAGCGGAGAATAGCGATTATATATATTATAGTAATGAAAAATATATAAAGGAAAATTATATATTATTATATTTCACTCTATTTTCGGGTGAAAAAAAAAGTGTTGAATTCAGATGTGGATAATATGGACCATGACCATGACGCACCCAAAAATTCAAATTCAAATGAAAAACTTCACTTTATGACAGCATCATAGAACTTTTTTGATTTGATTTGATTGATTTTTCTTTGCTTGTGCCACTTTTGGCTAATTTGCGAAGATGGGGTGAGTGATGATATGATGAAATTGATGAATAGACATCACAAACGTCCATGCCCAAGCCAGGATTCGAACCCTAGACCCCAGCATCATATAACTATTTTCAAAGAAGAGTTGTCGGATTGATCTGCTCTATAAGTAGCCTTCGATGTTTCTGTAAGTATCAAATTACGTATTATTGTGTCAATAACCAATGTTTGCGATTTCACTTCAGTCCTTATGTCAATGTTTTTTTTCCTGATTAATAAATTTGTGCTGTCTAATTTGTTTGTGTTTGTCTTGTGTAGTAGTTGTGGTGTGTTTGTGTTTATATTGTGTTATAGTTGTGATGTGTTTGTGTGTGTCTTGTGTAGTAATTGTGCTGTCTAATGTGTTTGTGTTTGTCTTGTGTAGTAGTTCCTCCATTCATATTGGGGGTTAGGCGAAGAGCTGACAACTCTGCACTGTAAAACAATATGTCAAGAAACAGCAATATGAGGCCATGGATGTTCCCAAAGTAAAATATTCCGGAGGTAAAATAGTCCCCCGTTCGGATCTCCGGGTGGGGACTACTTTGGGAGGTCCCTGGACTAAGGATAAGATCTACATTAGGAATAAGGATATTAAATTAGGCACCTGGAATGTTCTGAGCCTTTACCGGCCTGGAGCATTTCAGGGTACAGTTAATGAGATAGTTAAGTATAAATTAGATGTAGTAGCTGTCCAGGAAGTTAGGTGGCCAGGAGAAGGGAATGGTAAAACTAAAAATTATACTTTTTTCTATGGTGGTACTGAAAATCAAAATTTTGGAACAGGCTTTTTCATAAATAATAGAATTTTCTCGGCTCTTAAAACAGTAGAATTTATTAATGATAGGATATCATATGCAGTTTTACAGGGTAGGTGGTGTAAAATTATTTTAATAAACATACATGCACCAACGGAAGATAAAGATGATAATACTAAAGATGATTTTTATACAGAGTTAGAACAGGTCTTTGATAAATTTTCTCAGTATGATATGAAAATTCTGTTAGGTGACTGTAATGCACAGATTGGCAAAGAAGAGACATTTAAACCCACGATTGGTAAAGAAAGTCTTCATGAATTAAGTAATGATAATGGTATAAGATTGATTACTTTTGCAACCTCAAAGAATTTAATTGTGAAAAGTACCACTTTTAAACATAAAGATATCCATAAATATACCTGGTCTTCTCCAGATGGTAAAACTCATAATCAGATAGATCATATTCTCATTGATAAGAGAAGGCATACTAGTATAATTGACGTTCGTACACATAGAGGTGCTGACTGTGCCAGTGACCATTATTTAGTAATTGCTAAATTAAGAGAAAGACTCTCAGTGATAAATCATAAGCAACAAAATCTAAAAGTTATAAAATTTGATACAGGAAAATTTACTGATGAAAGAATTAAGAAAGATTACCAAATTAAACTGGCAAATAGATTTGATGTTTTGCAGGATTTAAATGATGATGAAAACATAAATGAAACAGACGTAAATAAGAATTGGGAGTATATACGTAATGCAATAGAATCAGCAGCTAAAGAAAGTATAGGATACCATAAACCGAGAAAAAGTAAGCCATGGTTTGATAATGAATGTCATAATCTAATAGAAATAAGAAATCAGGCTAGACTTGGGTGGCTAAATAACTCTGATGATACAAATCTAAGCAATTAGAATAGAATAAAGCGAGAAGTTAACCGCACGTTTAGAAGTAAAAAAAGAGATTACTTGAAAAGCAAAATTAACGAAATTGAAGGTAAAAAAGGTAAAGTGCTCCCCTGTGCTTAGCACCACGCCATGAAGGCGTATAGGGTGTGTGGGGGTAACGCCCCACACTTTCTTGATCCGGTCGTGAGTGGGGGTGATGTGATCAGCATTACGCCCCTGACCGCTTTACCCCCCAGGGTTTCCCCCAGGTACCCATGTTATTCGACGCTGGGTGGGCGCCGGGGCCGCTTCCATCGTTAGAAAAGTTCCCGGATTTGAACCGGCCGGGGATCGAACCCGGGACCTTTAGCATGGTAGTCAGACGCGTTACCGACTGAGCCACCGCGGCCAACGAAATTGAAACAAACAGCAAAAATAAAAATATCAGAGATTTATATAAAGGTTTAAATGAGTTTACAAAGGGGTGGCAACCTAAAGTAAACTTGATAAAAGGTAAACACGGTGATTTTCTAGCTGACCCAAGCGATATTCTAAATAGATGGAAGAACTACTTTAATGACCTTTTAAATGTCCATGTAGGAGATAAATCAGAAGTAAATGAAGTCCACACAGCAGAACCTTTAGTTCCAGAACCTAACTTGACTGAAGTTAAAGATGCTATTAAAAGGCTAAGGAATAACAAAGCACCTGGCATTGATTTAATACCAGCTGAGTTAATTAAATATGGTGGAAATTCATTAATATGTCAAATTCATAAATTAATTTGTTTAATATGGAATAAAGAAGAAATCCCTCAACAGTGGAAAGAATCCATAATTGTTCCTGTGTTTAAAAAAGGTGATAAAATGAACTGCAATAATTACCGTGGAATTTCTCTACTCTCAACAACATATAAAATATTATCTAACATTCTTTTAACAAGACTAACCCCATATGCTAATGAAATTATAGGTGATTATCAATGTGGATTTTAACGTAACAGATCAACTACAGATCAAATTTTTCACATGAGACAGACACTTGGAAAAAAGTGGGAATATAATCAAAATGTCCATCAGCTATTCATTGATTTCAAAAAAGCATATGATTCGGTAAAAAGAGATAAATTATATAATATATTAGTAGAGTTTGGAATACCTAAGAAGCTTGTTAGTTTGATAAAAATATGCACCAGTGAAACAGAATGTAAAATTCGTGTGGGTATTAATATGTCTGACAAATTTACAATTCATGATGGGTTAAAACAAGGAGATGCATTATCTCCTTTGTTCTTTAATTTTACCTTAGAATATGCTGTTAGGAAGGTAAAAGAAACTAAAGAAGGACTAAAATTAAATGGTGTGACTCAGTTGTTAGCATATGCAGATGATGTAGACTTACTGGGGGATGATGTGAATACAATTAAGAATAATGCTAAAATATTTTTCAAAACTGCTAAAGAGATAGGTTTGGAAGTTAACAAAGAGAAAACTAAATATATGCTTACAGGCCGAAATCAAGTGTTAGGTAATAATCAAAATCTAATTATTGATAACAACTCGTTTGAACCAGTTTCCAAATTCAAATACTTAGGAGTAATATTAACAAATGAAAATTATATTAAAGAGGAAATAAAAAGTAGGCTTAATTCAGGAAATGCATGTTACTTCATTCTTCATAAACTTTTGTCTTCTCGTTTGATATCTAAGAAACTAAAAGTTAAAATATACAAAACAGTAATTTTGCCTGTAGTATTATATGGGTGTGAAACTTGGTCCCTTACATTGAAAGAAGAACATAAATTGAGAGTATTTGAAAATAAGATCCTTAGGAAAATCTTTGGACCTAAAAGGGATGAGGAGACAGGTGAGTGGAGAAGGGTACATAATTTAGAACTACATAATTTGTATTCATGTCCAGATATTATTAGAATAATTAAATCAAGAAGACTTAGGTGGGCCGGCCATGTGGCACGAATGGGAGAGGAAAGAGGAGTTTACAGGATTCTTGTTGGGAAACCTGATGGTAAGAGACCTATAGGAAGGCCAAGAAGAAGATGGAGGGACAACGATGAGATGGACCTAAGGGAAATCGGTAGGGATGGAAAAGAGTATATAGAACTTGCTCAAGATAGGGAAAGATGGAAGGCCTGTGTTGCTGCAGCCATGAACCTTCGGGTTTAAGAAGGCTAGAGAGTTAGTTAGTAGTTAGATTATAAAAATTATAGAAGGAGTGAATAAAATGTTATATATAGCAAATTAAGATAATTAAGAACATGCTCATATATGAAACAATTAGGAAAGTTATTAAGTGAGCAAATTAATTCAGAAATTTATCTCTTTTTGAATCTCTAGCGAGGAGAACGTCGCCATGTTTTGGTTGCTTGTCCCCGGTGGCGCTGTTGTCAAATTAGACGCCCCGAAGCACTTTACGGTTGCGCTCTTTATTAGTCGCACTGGGCCATCGGCAGCGCTTGTTATTAGCGATCCTGGTTATTTCCCTTGGTTGTTGTTTTAGGAGGAGGTGCTATTGTCAGATTAGACGCCCCTAAAAATCCTCTATAGCTTTGGTTCAATTCTCTACAAGGAATGCAGCATAATGATTTTCTATATTACTGAGAAGAGATATGGTAAAGAGAAATATTTGCGATAAATGAGAGAAATAAGACTTTTTCCAGTGGCAAAGAAGAATAGAAGAAATAAGAACTTGCTGTGGAAAGATACAAATAGAAGAATTTATCGAGAATATAAGAATATCTCATCGGAATATAGAAGATAATAAGAATTGCTGCTGAAAGAAGAAATAAGAATTGATATGAATAGAGGAAATAAGAAACAGCGATGAATAAAAGGGGATGACTATCTTTTGTAAATAGAAGAAAGAGATTGTCATAAAAGGTAGAAGAAAGAAAAAGATGATTATCCTTTTACCAAAGAAAAGAAGTGGAAATTGAAGAAAGAAGAAGCCATTCATATATTTTGTCATAGAAGAAATTGACGAAAGAAGAAGAAGCCTTTATTTCCTATAGAAGAAATTGATGAAAGAAGAACGAGCCTTTCCATATTTTATCATAGAAGAAATTGATGAAAGAAGAAGAAACCTTCCTATTACCATAGAGGAGATTGATAAAAGAAGAAGCCTTTTACCAAAAATAGAAGGAAGAAAAGAAGAAGAAGCCTTTCCCAAATTAGAAGGAAGAATAGAAGAAGAAGCCTTTTCCCCAAAATTGTGAGAAGAAAAGAAGAAGAGGATTTCCTTTCGATTACACATATATATGTATATACAAGCTTCGCTATATATTTTCTCTGTATTGTGTATAGTTTTCAGAATATAGATCCGCATTTAACTATATCCTCTTGGCTATAAAACGCTTTCTTATTTGGAATTCTCGAATAAAGAACCTATCCCCTGAGATTAAGATATCTGTAGCCGTGGTAAAGAACATTCAAGTACGTACCCCCCAAGGGCGTAGCATTTAGTGGCGCCCATAACGTAGAGCCTTGCCTTACCTTAACTTACCCACGAACCAGACGTAGCAAAATTCAAAAATGCTACTATAGCAGCACTTGTTTTAAATTCGATGAATTCCTAAACGAATATGATCTGTGGATTTTATATTGTTTCGAGCAACCTTTGAAAGGTTTTGAATCCCAATCGGTGTTTCAAAATGACGAATTCAAAAACGTTTCTTCAAATTTGCAACTCAGGATAAGTTTCAACAAACTCTACCGTTGAATTTTCCATTTCTTAATACACCCAGGACTGTGCAGATTACACTAGAAATTGTTTCATCTTAACACGTAATATTGAAGTTGATAGTACCTTGGAAAATTGGCCACGCTTTATAATTTTGTCCGGATTGCAGGAGCGAAATACTGATAAAATAATGTGGACATATATAATGTTTATGAGTTTTACAAGCACGTATTCTCTCTCTTTCTTACTCTCCTTCTCTCTTCTATTTTTTTTCTTTCGCCTTTTCTCTTTGCTGCTGCATCACTTCTTATTTACCCTTTTCCACCATTGTCCTCTGCTTGTAATCCAACCCCATCGCGCTAAGACGCCAGGTGTCCCAGGTTCGAATCCTGGCCTGGGCATGGATGTTTGGAGTGTCCATTCATCAATTTCATCACTCATCCCCATCTTCGCAAGTTAGCTAAAAGTGGCACAAATAGCGAAGCAAAATAAAGCAAATCAATAAATCAATCAATTGTATTACAGCCCTCTCTTCCGCTTTCACCGTTTTTCTAATGTTCTTGTTAACTGTCTCATTTTTAGTATCTCTATCTATTCCAATCTAGAAAGAAGTAGGGAAGGGACTCGATGTTGTCACCTGTTGTAAAGCAGCTTGTCTACCATTCCTATCTCTCCTGTTTCAATCTTCACATAATCTCCCTATTTCTCTCCCTCTTGAGTTTCCCTAGCTCCGGTCTCGGTGGCGGAATGCACAGCTCGTTTCTCGGTTTTGAATCCCGGCCTGGGAATAGGTGTCCCTTCAATCAATTTCATCTTAGCATCACTCATCTTCATCTTCGCGATTAGCCATAAGTGGCAGAAAACCGAAACAAAATAAAATAAATCAAATGAAAGTTTCCTAGCCTTCATTGTATCCCTGTCCATGTATTTCAGTTGCTCGCAGTGGACTTTTCTCTTTAAGTTATACTAGTATATTAGGTGAACCAAGCAAATTACATTAATTGATATGAATGATTTGTATCATTTAGATTATTATACTGGCTTTGAGTCCAGATGTCAAAGGTTTGTTAGTCCGCAAAATGCAGTCTATGGTGTACTAAGTTAGCATTTAGGGAACAGATTAGAGTATATTGTTTAATTCATGCGACAATTTTTAAAAATGTGGAAAATTTTCTTTACAAGTGCAAGTGACACCCAAGTTATACTATAGCCGTCCGTAGGAGAGGAGCAAGGTTTCATACTTCATGGATGGAAGCAAACGAGCAGCAAAACTTTTTGAAATGTAATTTTAGCGTTTAGAATATATTTTGTATGTATGCAACCCACCACAGGAAACGACCGCTCTGACTTAACTTCCAGGGGAGCGCGGCAGGGTTGCCACTAGCGTCACTTGGCAGTCTTACTTGAGTTAAATACAAAAGAGTAATGATACGAGGGTCACTATTTACATTTTGAGCCTTGGCAACACTGATTGAAGTTAGGCGCGATTTGACGTTTGCACGGAATCGCTGGCATTATTGACCATAACGTACTTCAAATGTTTTGTCAATAGCTTCATTTGTGTTGTTTATGTTGCCATGGAGATTGCGCGACAACAATAAAATGGAATTAACTCGTGAATATTTTCGTGCGATGATTCTTTTACGATTTTCGACGTGGATTATTAAGTCAAGAGTGCATCGATCAACTTACTTCCACATTTGGCGATGAAGCCCTTCCTTTGCCACTGTGAAACGCTGGTATAACGAATTTAATCGTGGCCGCCATTCGCTCACCGACGAGATTCGCGAAGGTCGTCCAAAATCAGCTGTTGTTCAAGAAAACATTGATGCTGTGCAAAACCTAATACTGCAAGGTCATCATGTGACATACTGTGAGATTGAGGCAACCATAGGCATTAGTTCCACCAGCATATATAAAATATTACATGATCATTTAGCTGTGAGAAAGGTATGTTCTCGTTGGATCCCACACAATTTGACAAAAACTCAAAAAGACGCTCTCGTCAATTGGTGCAAACAAATGCTCAATATATACAATCGTGGTGCTTCAAAAGACGTATATAAGATTGTAACAGGTGACGAATCATGGATATATGCATATGAGCTGGAACGTAAACAGCAGTCGACTGTATGGGTGTTTCAAGATGAACCCAATCCAACAAAAGTTGTTCGCGCTCGAAGCACATCGAAACAAATGGTCGCCTGTTTTTTCGGGAAAACTGGCCATGTGGCAACTGTGCCTTTAGAGGAACGTAGAACGGTCAACTATGAATGGTACACAACAATTTGTTTGCCAGAGGTATTCGGTGAAATACGGAAAACAAACATACGCCGTCGGATCATTATTCATCAAGACAATGCCAGCTGTCACACATCTCGTCTAACAACCGATTTTATGAACAGTCAAAAAATCGAATTGATGGGTCATCCGCCGTAAAGTCCTGATTTGGCACCCAATGACTTCTTCTTGTTCCCGAATGTCAAGAATAAATTGCGTGGACAACGATTTTCGTCGGCGGAAGACGCCGTTGATGCGTTCAGAAACCATATTGGAAAAACTGCTTTGGCAAATGGTTCGAACGAATGCAAAAGTGTATTGACCATAAAGGAGAATACTTCGAAGAACAATAAAGCAGTTTTCAATGCCAAATTCCTGTTTTTTCATTGTTAGGCTCAAAATATAAATAGTGACCCTCGTATTTGCGATGTTGTAAGAATTACATATTTACAGTACTTATTAGAATCAACACTCTTGACAGTGGTAACGTCATTGCCTTGTAATCGAGGGGTTCCGGGTTCGATACCCGGTGGAGGCTCAAGTGGTTCGGATCCCACTTTAAACTGTAGGCCCAGTCCCGATTAGCCTTACTGTGCATAAAGTGGACTTAAAACACCAACTCAACCCAACTCAACACTCTTGAATTTCAGTCCTCATTTATTTGAAATCCTTTGTATGGGTAAGTTTGTAAGTACTGTAAATACTACTTACAACATCGCAAATAACATTATTCTTTTGAATTTAGCTCAGGGAAGACTGCCAAGTGACACTAGTGGCAACCCTGCCGCGTTCCCCTGGAAGTTATGTCAGAGCGGTAGTTTTCTGTATTGGGTGGCATACATACAGGATAGATTTTAAGCGCTTGTAGCGCAGAAACTAAGCGCTTTCGAGGAAAAGTATATTAGGAAAGGTTACTTGTTTTTATGATATCTACCAGCACCCAAGCGTTGTTGAAGTTGTTTTGCGACACCCTATAAATTAAATATAAAATTGATTTAACTTCTGATTTTCCTGTGTTCAGTACTGTCCTTCACTTCTCAAAGTTCTCTCGATCCATCCACATAGGAGTAGCTACGTCTGTCCATCTTGAAGTGCTTCCGAGTTCTAATTTGAAGAAATCCTGCTTTCAAGAAGAATTACAAAACAATCCTTTTCCTAGCTCCACCTTTTAGTCTACAAGGAACGGACATGTTTCCATTTTCATACTGGTGCTAATGCAGGCCCAGACTGGCCCACCGGGACACCCGCCAAAATCCTGGTAAGCCCTCTCAATGCCTTTCCGAAAACACATTTTTGTCCCCACGTTTTTGTCAACTCCTGGCAATCGGCGCCCTGTTGAGAAAAATTGCCTCCGACCTCTTGGCAGCCCCAGTCCCGGCGCAGTGCTAATGCACGTGTTTCTGGAGAACAATTAACACCACCTTGCAGTCACGGTAGCACGTAACACATTAACAGAATAACGACTTACCTCCTTCCGTTTGGAAACTGTTTTTGGGGAAATGTTTACTGGAATGTTTTCGATTCTGTATGATTGTATTGTCTGTCTCAAAACTATAAGTAACTATCGATCTAACAATACATCGCTGTTAACAATTGGGTCGTAATTTGAGACGGAGTGGTGGACTATTGCGGTAGTGGTTTAGATTTGTCATCATTGGATATACTATATGCGTCAATAAGTTGAATTGTTCTACAACTCACACCTAGTATCAAAATATAAAAGATAAGTTTAACGCGGCAGAGTTGAAACCTTTCAACGCCTTTACATAAATGGCAATCACACTGTATTTTTGTCTCCAGGTCTGAAACTTCTATTTTAGGAATTTCTTTGTATTGCTATGTGCGCCCGCTCGTGTTCGTATTTTACCGTATATCTTCCTGCACTCTATGGAAATACAAAAATATCGTCCTGTTAATATTTACTACAATTGGTCCACTTTGCATGTCAAATGTACGCCTAAAAGTATATCTGACTGTACTAAAGGAACGTGGAAAAATTCTATAGGCTGAATTGAATTAAGTAAATGTATCGAACAGAATGCAGTGGTCATTATTCAGCTGATTAGAAAGTACTTTCGTTTTTTGTTTTTCAAATTGCCTCGATACACTTATCGCCTTTAAAGAATGGTATCGAAGGTGTCGTTATTGAGATTGAACCTAAGATAAATATGTTCTTAGTCTTAGGAATGTGAGGAATGTACTGTTAAGTTTTCTTTAAAACGTATTGTTGAATTCAAAGAACATCCTCTGTGAGATTTTAAAAACATTATTTTAGAAATTTCAGATTCTCGCCCGCAATAGCAGAATAAAAAGTTCGGTAGGGGAGACTGTTGTCCTATGGAACACATCTAATTTACATTTAAAGTGTACATTGTTTACAAACATTACCTTCTTCTTTAAAATAATTCAAACCACTGTGAACATATTCTACAATATAGTGGTAGTTAGTTCACTTTATCTGTGCTCTTGTAAACATTTTTTAAAGAGATGAAAATTGTTTAAAATGGGTGTGTAATGGTGTAATATGAAGAAGTGTAGTTACAGGATATTACGTCGATTCAGTGCCGGATCTACAAGCCGCAAAACCCCGCAGTGCAAGGGGGGGCGGAGACAAGCAAGCCTTTAGGGGGCCCTCAGCCATTGTCATAGTGGAGGGTTAATATATGCATAGGCTATGGAAAAAATACAAAGTTAGTTACTCAGGGGTACAGAAACGAATACAATATATACAGATAAAAGAAAAATTATATTCCCTGTGTATATAGCACCGTGCTATGAAGGCACATTTAGGGAACGTGGCCTCACAGATTTTTTATATCAGCCATCTTGGAGATGATGTGATCAGCACCACGTTGCGGTTGCCTTTACCCCCCGGCCAGATTCCATTTGATTTGAGGTTGGGTGGTCCCTAGAGTCGCTTTATACGGGGACAAAGCCGGAAAAATTACGACCTTAGATCACCCACCCTGGGTCTCCCGCGTGGCAGTCAGACTAGAATCAAATCAGGCTAGAATTTTACGAGAAATGCAGAGGTGAAGGTTTCTTCAACCTATCTTTAATCAGGAAAAAAATATGACTGCAAGATTGTAACAAATGCATCATTTTCCAGGTGTGAGAAAACAGTGTACTATATATATATATATATATATATATATATATATATATATATATATATATATATATATATCACATAACCCCCTTCCCATTTAAAAAAAAATTGAGTTGGGTGGGTGTGTGTAGGTGGGTGGAGGTAGGGGTGTAACCTTTGGTAATATTTTGCGGGAGGGGGGGCAAGACTTGTAGATACCGCACTGCGTCGATTGCTTGATAAGATGTAAATTTGTTTCAGAAGACTATGCTGCAGGCCTTCTTTCCCTCAGATTTTTTTAAAAATAATTTTCCGAAAGTAAATACCGTACTTACACAATTCACACAAAAGATATTGTAGGAATTTTTACTACCTATGAAATTATATATATTGTAACTTTTTGTATTCCATCACTAAGAAGAATTGATATCTTCCTCATTGTATGCATATATAAATGAATTAAAAAGGTCACATACTTTTATCAGATAAATTATTTGCAGATAGGTATTTCTATTTCAATTTAATCGCCTGGTTCAGTCCCGATTAGATTGTTTTAACAAACTTCTGAGTATAGACTCAGACGAGAACAAACACAAACAAGGAGAAGGGCCTCACCATACACAAGACGAAACGAGATTGTGACAAATCTCGACTCGTCTCATCTCGATAATATTTCGAATAGGTTGTGAGTTTACTATCTGAGTAAGTTTGTAGGTGTGTGCCAGTAGTTTCCAAGACACACAGGTTTCTATTAATTGAAACCTCGCATGCACTATCTCTTTTATCTATAAATTAAGTGTGCTATTAATTCCATGTTAATTGCTTAAAATCTAGTTTTGTTATCACATGGAACACAAATTAACATAATTTATAGTTAAATTCTAAAATCAAACTATAAACATTCAAAGTTAAATTCTAAAATCAAACTATAGGAAAAATCATATAAATCTGCTGATTAGACAAATGAATGGGACTGTTCCTGCAGGTCTGATGGTTAACCAGTTGCTGTGTGAAGGGCACTGAGATCCTTGGACTTGATAAAAAGAAACGGTTCTATTGATTTCTCTCATCTGATAAAGCTAGATTCATAGCATTGACCCCGCTTTGACATTCAGCTGTAGATATTGTTACAATTTCGATTGGATTCACAAAGTCTTTGAGTGTGTTGGCAGTGTGATTTAGATTTTCTTTGTAAATGCGATAATATATAACATGCTTTCGCTTACATTAAACTTCACATTTTCACATAAACGAGGTACTAACATGTCGCTATAAACACACACGTTGACGCTCATCTGAATGTTATGTATCTGCATTCAACACGAATATATCCAGAATATTATATATATTTATTTTGTTCAGTGTCTTCAGGACATATATTACATAGTTTGTTACATATTTGCTGTTATTTATGTCACAAACCAACTTTTACTGTAGTCGGCCCCCTTGGGGGAGTAGTTAGCAAATTGCACTACGACGTCTGAGGTCCAGGGGTCCCGGGTTCGAATCCTGGACTGGGCATGGATGTTTATGAATGTCCATTCATCAATTTCATCATATGATCTTTCATCTTCGCAATTAGCCAAAAACTGGAACAAAATGAAGTAAAATAAATCAAATAAAGAAATCAACTTTTACTCTAATTCCCAAATTAAAGTAAATAATTGGAGCTTTCTAATTCAATTATGATATAAGGTAACTTTATCAAACAAAAACCATAAGTTATCAAATGGTCTGCTCTTTAATTTTGGTTATCTTCAGTTTTAGTGCACAATTCACCGTTTTCGAGATATTCTTTTTTTTTTAATTTTCAACGTTAAATCTTGGCGCCCTTTTTCAAGATGTCGTCGAAGTTACAGATTAGAGAGTTGTAAACTCTTCAAAATCGGATTCGTCACATTTTTTTTACTATGGAGGCAGTTAGTTTCATTTCTGTTGCAATTAGTTGCCCAGACGACATTACTAGACTAAGTTCTAAGGTGTTTCACTCAATGTAGCATATACTACTGTCAGATTTGTTTTATACATGTTCTCAAATCAACCCCTAAATGAAACTTACACCAAACAGACATTACACTTAACTGCATAACATACCTTATTCCCACCAAAATTGAAGATCCGCTTTGCTAGGTATTCGAAGTCAAAGGTCACATCATGTGAGCTTGTAAAGAAACTTAATTTTTTTTATGTAAGACTAATTTTTACGAAACTTATGCTCCCTTAGTTCCAAAACAAGCCCAAGATGAAAGTTACACCATAATTAGAAGAAAAGTCATGATATCTTTTGTTGGCCTTATAAGAATAAATTTGACATTTTTTATGAAGTTGGCATCCCTGCTGCAGGAACACCGTGTATCATTGAGGGCTAAAATTTTACACATGTAAGATATTTCATGTCCTCTACCATTCTACCAAATTTTATGAAAATCTTAGATGCTAGGGTAGGGAGCTGTGATGATTTCACACGCAAGAACCCTATTGTCAATATCTGTCTCTTTGTCATCATCCTTGAAAATATACGGCACACACAACATTGTTTTGTATAGCAAGAAAAAAACAAGGCATTTCCTTTTGAAAAGTGCGTTAGTAGTAGTAACTAAGGGTGCAACTGTAAACTTCGAATTTTGGCATAAGTTGCTTTCAGAATATAAAACGCTAAAATTACATTTCAAGAAGTTTTGCTGCTCGCTTGCTTCCATCCATGAAGTGTGAAACCTTGCTCTTCTCCTACGGACGGCTATAGTATAACTTGGGTGTCACTTGCACTTGTAAAGAAAATTTTCCATATTTTTCATAATTGTCGCATGAATTAAACAATATACTCTAATCTGTTCCCTAAATGCTAACTTAGTACACTCTAGACTGCATTTTGCGGACTAACAAACCTTTGACATCTGGACTCAAAGCCAGTATAATAATCTAAATGATACAAATCATTCATATCAATTAATGTAATTTGCTTGGTTCACCTAATATACTAGTATAACTTAAAGAGAAAAGTCCACTGCGAGCAACTGAAATACATGGACAGGGATACAATGAAGGCTAGGAAACTTTCATTTGATTTATTTTATTTTGTTTCGGTTTTCTGCCACTTATGGCTAATCGCGAAGATGAAGATGAGTGATGCTAAGATGAAATTGATTGAAGGGACACCTATTCCAAGGCCGGGATTCAAAACCGAGAAACGCGCTATTCATTCCGCCACGGAGACCGGAGCTAGGGAAACTCAAGAGGGAGAGAAATAGGAAGATTATGTGAAGATTGAAACAGGAGAGATAGGAACAACAGGTGTCAACATCGAGTCCCTTCCCTACTTCTTTCTAGATTGGAATGGATAGAGATACTAAAAATGAGACAGTTAACAAGAACATTAGAAAAACGGTGAAAGCGGAAGAGAGGGCTGTAATACAATTGATTGATTTATTGATTTGCTTTATTTTGCTTCGCTATTTGTGCCACTTTTGGCTAACTTGCGAAGATGGGGATGAGTGATGATGTGATGAAATTGATGAATGGACACTCCAAACATGCATGCCCAGACCAGGATTCGAACCTGGTACACCTGGCGTCTTAGCGCGATGTGGTTGGATTACAAGCAGAGGACAATGGTGGAAAAGGGT
This sequence comes from Lepisma saccharinum, assembly GCF_977018435.1. Lineage (NCBI taxonomy): Eukaryota > Metazoa > Arthropoda > Insecta > Zygentoma > Lepismatidae > Lepisma > Lepisma saccharinum. Next base: position 33,007,119 of record NC_139234.1, read on the forward strand.
AAATAAGAAGTGATGCAGCAGCAAAGAGAAAAGGCGAAAGAAAAACAAAAAAATAGAAGAGAGAATGAAAGTAAGAGGGCCAGAGAATACGTGCTTGTAAAACTCATAAATAGAGCCCGGAAGTTCAGGCATTTATTTTCGTTAAAATAGGCAGGCAAAAAGACATTTATAATGTGGAAAATAGGCACTAAAAATGAAAAAAGGCAAAATAAACCGAAAAAAGGCACATTTGGAAGTCGCTTACTTTTATCTATAATTTCTGGCAAAATGTTAAAATCTACATAGGGAAGAGCATTTCAATTTTCTCCGTCTTGATTGCACATAACTACAAGGTGTTTTTTTAATTACTCAACATTCACTGATAGTAGTCTGTCAGAGAGAATGTTTTTCATAATAGAAAATGATATTTCTACTTCGACAGAAGTTATTGGAGCATACATAAAACAAGCTAATGTAGCTGGACGCATTTCGGTAACAGCATTTTCACCTTTTAGAATATCACAAATTGTTTTCAATTGTTTCAAGTCCTCATTTGCACTCACTACCCGCTTGCACTTTTCCGCAACAGCTGACCCCTTTTCTCCTGGCACTTCCATCATCTGCTGCATAGATTCCTCGTACATTTTCATGGATGCTACAAGGTATTTTTTTAAGTTCTGTAATTGTAATTGTCTCTGGGAATGCGCCATAATGTGCAAAAATAAACTTGAATAGCACACGAGTTTTTTCACTTCACGAATTGAAGCCGCTTCATTTTCTGGAAGAGCATCTATCACCTCACTGATTTTTTCAAGGTTGTTAGCATAATAAGTAGTGGTATTGATGCTACAACCAGGACCGGAAAGGAAGAGCTCCCCTCCAGCAGATTTGCTATACTTAAAACTTGCTCAACATGGCCATATGAGCTTTTTGCTCTAGTGTGGAACCCTGCCTAACCCAAGGATTTTGGAAAAATCCCCTTCGGGAATTTTTCAGAAAGGAAGAGCTCTTCTCATGCAGATTTGCTACACTTAAAACTTGCTCAACATGTTCATATGAGTTTTTTGCTCTAGTGTAGCACCCTGCCTAACCCAAGAGTTTTGTAAAAATGCTCTTCGGAAAGTATCAATCCCCCTCAAGCAGATTTGCCCATATTTACAAAAATTGCATCAGCCAGATTTTTGTCTATAAACTTGTTAAAAATTGATATTGTTTTGGATTTACTTCAAATTAAGCCAAAAACCCACACACACATCCATATTTATACCCACACATACCCCCCCCTCTTCTCTCCCCCCCCTTTCCTCCCCCTCCTCCTCTCACATACATACATATATACCTACACATACACACATGCAATGCAAGAGCTCTTGCATCATGCTGTGCAACAAATTATTATCCAATATTATGATGCAAGAACTATTGCATCATGCTGTGCAACAAATTATTATCCAATGCAACAAATTATTAACCATATATTGTTTTCTAATTGCTTAATTATAACATAATATGATGATGTGTTATATTCTGATTGGTTTATTGTTTCAGAATTTTTAATCTGTGCTTGGGGTATATAAAGAGATTTTGCATTGCATCAGCCAGTATTGTGAGAGTGGCTGAGGAGAGCAGATGTGTTTTTACAGTGCTTCTCATACTTACAGGCCTGTTTGGTTTAATTTCTTATTATTCAATATCAGATATATTGAACAATATTTTGTATAAGAAAATCTGATATTTGTTACATCCAGCTTGTTTTGTTGCAATCTATTCATATTTAGGGTCAAGCTTATATTTCTCCCAGCCTGTTATACAAAAATCAATACATAGCAAGGCTATTCTAGATACGCATGTCTGTACAGGTATTTGCGGACGGTCAGTGTGAATGAATATTTATTCTCTTTTTCTACTTGTGGGCTATTGGCTTTACAACCTGTCATAAGATAGGCATAGAGTTTTGATTTGAATCCCAGGAAATTTTATATAAATACCAAAGCCAAAAATATTAAGTGTATACACACACATACACACACACACACATACAAAATATACAAAGCACAGTGCTGAACCCAACTGATATTTTTTATTCAGTATAAAGTTTTGAATTGAAGCCCAGGAAATTGTATATAATAAACAACAACAAAAATGCCAAATCAAAAATATTGTAATCAGTGCAATAAAAATATATTTAGCTCTAATTGGGCCAGACACCAAAAGATTTGTAACCCAGACAAATACAGAACTCCCACAAAAATTTGCCCCAAATGCAATAGAAAATACAGCATGCAATACTTCACATATACACATAAAGATACTTGCTCTGCACAATCATCAACACAACCATCCACATCTGGTCTGAAAAGAAGGCATGAAGCACCTCTTAATGCCAGAGCAGCAAAGCAGCCACGCTATGCACCACCTATCCATAGCAGTTTTAATGCCCAACTTAGGGATTACCGGTTTGTATCAGAGCCAAGATGTGGCATTGAGAATTTTTTGAACAGTATAAATTCTGATCTGCAGGCAATTCTTAATGCACAAAATGGCTCTTATAAGCTCTCCCTCAAATTGTTTGTACAATATAAGAAACCAAATGGCACAAAATTTACACAGCCCCACATAACAGAAACTGTACCGGTATATTCAAATGCAAATTCAGACACAATAATAAGCAGATTGATGGATCAATTGAACATTAAACACTCTGAATTTGCTGCAAAAGAGTCCGGATGGAGCCTATGCGGTTCATCACACAAGCTCTATGTTAATATTTCTGAATTCAGCTCATTGCAAGGATCTACATATGTGCCATTACCTGCCAATATCAAAAACAAACAAGCCGTGGTTAATATAAAAAATAATGACCAGAAATGCTTTTTGTGGTGTATTTTAGCTGCTTTGTATCCAGTTTCAAGCCATCCTGAGAGAATAACTTATTACAAACAACATGAACATGATTTTGATGATGCCATGGAGGGTTTAGAATATCCAATGCTTGTTCAGAATATTGATAAATTTGAAAAAAAGGCCAGGGATATCAATGGAAAACAATTATCTATTAATGTATTTATTTGTTCCACTGGCAATTGCTTGATAGCACCTCTCAGAATCAGTACATTTGATGATGATTCTGCTGTTCCGATTGATCTGCTCTTAATTGAAGGAGATGGCACAAATCATTACACTCTGATACATAATCTTGAAGCTTTAGTCAGAACACAACTAGACAAAACTCATAGAATATTTAAGTTGTGCAGAAGATGTTTAACTGTATTTGATGGTCAAAAAATGGTAAATGGGGTTCGTGAAAAAAATGCAGAAATTGCCAAAAACAAGTTAATTGAGCATCTGAAATACTGTGGCAACCATAAACCTGTTCATATGGTGATGCCCAATCCAAGTGAAAATTGCAAATTCAAAAAGTTTGAAGCCTTGTTGGAACACCCAGCATATATTGTCTGTGATTTTGAATCGAACCTCAAACCTCTTGCATCCTGCAATCTAGATTCTGAATAATCTTCAAGTACACCATACCAGCTACATGAACCTTCCAGCTTTTGTTATGTGGTTGTACAGGATGGTGTAGCTAGTGAGCCACACTTATACATGGGACCAAATGCCATCAAAGAATTTGCACATAGAATAGAAAATGAGTGCCGTGACATAGCATCTAACATCTTATTAAAATCAAAGCCTATGTTGCCTTTAACAGAGGAACAGATTGAAGATTTCAACAATGCAGAAAAATGCCCGGTATGTGATTCTGAATTTTCAGATACAAATATCAAGGTGAAACACCATTCTCATACAGATGGTAAATTCTTAATGGCCCTGTGTAATAGCTGTAATATTAAGATCAAGAGACCAAGATTTGTCCCCATATTTTGCCATGGAGCATCCAATTATGATTTTCATCATTTGATCAGGTACGAGGGTTTTGACAAACAGAATTTAAATATTTTAGCTGAAAATGATGAGAAATATATATCTATTAGCAAGATAATTAAAGTTGATGGTGTTCCTATTCACATAAGATTTCTTGATTCTTACAGATTTTTATCTGCTAGCCTGGCTACACTGGCCACTCAATTATCTGATGGTCAATTCAAAATCACACGTGCCTTGTTTCCAAATCAGGACCTGAAATTAATTAGGCGGAAGGGTGTATATCCATATGACTATGTTACAGATTTTTCTAAATTTGATGAGTGTTCCCTGCCACCACAAGAAGAGTTTTACAGCAAAATCAGAGGATCTGGAATCACTGATGAAGATTATCACCATGCCCACTTGATGTGGAACAATTTAAAATGCCAGACATTTGGTGATTATCACATGGCATATTTGAAACTTGATGTAACCCTCTTAGCTGATATATTGCAGGCATTCAGAAAATCTTCTATGCAAAATTATAAACTGGACCCAATGTATTTTTACAGTGCTCCGGGTCTAGCATGGGCCGCTACGTTTTTGAACACTAAAATGCAATTGGATCTGATCCACGATCAAGATATGTATCTGTTTATGGAGAAATGTATAAGAGGGGGGATGGTGCAATGTTCCCAGAGATATGCCAGAGCAAATAACAAATATATGCCTGATTATGATCCAGCACGGCCATCAAATTATATAGTGTATGTAGATGCAAACAGCCTCTATGGTCATGCCATGATGCAAAAACTGCCATATGCAGGGCTTGAGTGGGTTGAAGATCTCAATATTGAAGATCTTCAGGACTTTGATGACAGTAACTATGGCCTCTTCTTAGAGGTTGATCTGACAATTCCTGATCATTTGCACAAGAAATTTTCTGATCTGCCCCCAATTCCCGAGGTTCAGTGCTCACCTGGCTCTAAACAGAAGAAGCTCATGATGACTCTGGAGCCGAAACAAGGATATGTCACATATTACAAAAACCTCCAGTTCCTGATGAAACATGGTGTTCAAGTGACCAAAGTTGGCAAAGTCTTAAGGTTCAGGCACTCAGAATGGTTGAAACCATACATTGATACAAACACAGAGCTTCGAACATCTGCAAAGAGCCAATTTGATAAGGGTTTGTTTAAATTGATGGTGAATTCAGTGTATGGCAAAACAATTGAAAATGTCAGGAAACATACCGATCTTAAAATAATTACTGACCACAGCCTGAGCAAAAAATTGGTTGCAAAGCCCAACTTTAATTATAGAAGAATTTATGATGAGCATATGGCACTTTTCAACATGAAGAAAACAAAGATTAAGTTTGATAAACCTATTTATGAAGGGGCTGCGATATTGGAATCGTCCAAATTACGTATGTTAACATTGTATTATGATGTGTTGAAACCTTTTTATAAGGATCGTGTAAAATTGATGTACATGGATACGGATAGTTTTATTCTTGATATTAAAACAGAAGATGTTTATCAAGATAATGCACAGTCTGAATTGTTTCAATACTTTGATGCCAGTGAACATACAATAATTCAACACCACAACAAAAAGGTGCCTGGCAAGTTAAAAGATGAGACACTTGGTGATGTTATTGTGGAATTTGCTGGGTTAAGTGCCAAGATGTATACTTTTAAAACATGTAGTGGTGTTGCTGCCAAAAAGGCCAAGGGCATTGGCAAAGTAACTGTGGAAAAAGATCTTGAATTTGAAGATTATAAAAATTGCATCAAATCCCAGAATTTAATCAAAACATCAGAAAATAGAATTCAGAGTGAGGATCACTTGTTGACTTCAAATATTGTAAGAAAAGTGGCCCTGGACCCACATGATGATAAGAGATGCATTTTATCATGTGGCATACATACTCTACCTTGGGGGCATTGTGATTTGAAAAATGGGAATCAATGCCCAATTACAGAGCATGATTTGAAATAAATAAACATGCCTATGAACTTATTTGGGTTCAAAAAACAGGCTATTATGGAGCTGCCGACACCACAACCCTCTTCTGATATAATATCTAAACTAAGTGGCTTGTTAATTATTCATCTGAACAGCATACTTACAGATGTTGATGATAAAACAGGTAAAATATTGTACATATTTAACAATAATTTAAATCATTACCAATTACCTGTAGGTGGGCAATTGCAATTTATTAAGACCCCTGAGGGTGATGTTAAAATTTCAGTAGGGAGAAATATTTATAGAATTAAGCACTCAAACATGATTTCTGGCACTGTATATACTGTTTCTGCTGGTGACTGCTTATATATTGAGGTCCCTGGATCATATGACAAGCTTATACCTTTTTTTATAGAATTAAGAATCAGATACTCTATAATAAATAACCACTAAAACAAAAATGCCTAATGATATATTTGGCCATACAAGACATGAAGATCACAGTGATGAGATTCTGATGCTTGATGTCAGGGTCAAGAAATTAAGAAGTGATTTACAAGCTTTACAAACCACACTCAATGCCAGTCTTCAATTAGAAATTACAAATTTACAATCACAATGCATGGACCCTCTTCTTAAAATTGATTCTGAACTCAAAGTGCTGCTTCAGAAATATACTGATTTGGCCACATTGGATAATTTTCAAAGTTTGGAAGAAGCTGTAGCAGCTCTTCAAGCCAAATTTAAGACCCAGGCCACCAATTCTGAGCAATTGAAACAACAATTGGAAGAGCAGATAAATAATGTCCAGACACAGCTCCAAACAATTGTCAAAAGCATAAAATCACAAGAAGATTTTGATCTAGTCATTTCCACTCTAAAAGAACAGATTCAATCACTCCAAATACCTAATCTGGACCCTCTGAACAATGCCATAGCCGAGGTTAAAGAAAAAATTGAGACACTTGAAAATTTTATGAACAATTTGCCATCTTCTGATGCTTTGAATGCAATAACTCGGAGTGTAGCAAATATTAAGCTGCAACTTGAAACATATGAAGATTTTGGAAAAATTCAAAGTACCATAACCCATCTTGAGGGTACAATAGCAGCAGTGCAAAGTGATTTGGCAAATGTACAAGAAACTCGCCTGCCCGGTATTGTAGACACACTTGTCAGTGTCCAGCACCAAATCACAAAGCTTGAAAACCTCAACACTGAATCTGAACTATCTCATTTTCATCATTTGATTGATGATATTCAAACAAAACTTGAAATTTTACAACAATCAACACCCACTCATTCAGATATAGCCCTGCTCCAAAATGCTATGCAAAATGTGGCTGATGCTTCTGAATTAAACAATGTAAAATTGGCACTTGAATTTTTGCAAAATACAGTCTATAAATCTTCCTACATCACAGGAACTTAAAAATATTAAGAGGGCAGTGAATAGGATATTGAAATCAGAAGATATCAAGAATATCCAAGCAGAGATCAAACATCTCACTCAGACAGTGGCCACTCTACCAACCAATCAACATATTAATGAACTGCATGCCCTGTTTGAGGATATCAGAAGACAGGTCCATGATCTTACTGCTCAAAATTCAAAATTGGCAGTTGTTGAAAATTTGCAACAAATTGTAGCTAATATCAAGCAACAGCTAGGAACCATGGAATCCAATCAAGCAAATGCCCTGTCTGTTTTTGCCACCCAGCTTCAAGAAATTGTGCAACAATACAAGAAACTTATTGTGGACATAAAAATCAAGCCAGGCCATGATGATGTTGTTAGGACCATCAATGAGCACCTTGAATCTGTAACAAGAAGATTGCTTACAGCAGAAAAAGAAATAACCGGCATAATCGAGAATCCAAAACATACAGTAATTCTTGAATTGTACAGCATCCCCAACAAAGAATATGATTCAACATTTACACCAGGTGGCAAAATATATATGCTGTCCCCTGCACAATTTTATTACCAGTTTTTTGTTGGGGGCACACTGAGACCAATCAAGATCAAATATTGGCATCAACCACAGGCACACCACTATCCCACCTTATCAATAACAAATGCTGACAACAAAGTAAAAATCACCAGTGTAGAGTTAGAGGATTTTACAGATCCCAATACATTAGAAACAGCCTATACTGAAGATGATGGCACTTTGGAATTTAAAATACAAATAGGAGACAAATTATATTTAGAAAATCCTGCAGTATCAGCTGCTGAATAACCCATAGTTGCAATATTCTTGTTTACATATTATGTCTAGAGAAATTATTGTTGATGAATTACACAGACAGGCCAGACATAATTTTAAGAGACTCCCAGTAGTCACAAAGGGCATAGATGATTTATGGCAAAGCGACTTGATTGAGTTGTCAAGTGGGCAGTTGAAAAACTTAGACAAAATCAACAAGGGCTACAAGTATCTACTCACTGTAATAGACACATTTTCAAAATTTGCCTGGGCTGTGCCACTCAAATCCAAGACTGGAACATGTGTTACAGAAGCCATCAGGACAATCATCAATCAGAGTGGAAGATCACCGCGCTATTTGCAAACAGATAATGGCAAAGAATTCTATAATTCTGTGTTCCAACAATTTATTAATAGCCAGGCAATAAAACATTACTCGAGTTACAGTGATCTCAAGGCCTCAATTGTAGAGAGATTCAACAAAACCTTAAAAAATCTTATGTATAAACAATTCACACTGCAAGGTAATTATAAATGGATTAATATTCTTCCAGAACTTCTATATAAATATAACAACTCGGTCCATTCCACAATCAACATGAAACCCTCTGAAGTAACTTCATCTGATGAGCAAAAATTGATCAGCACTGTTTATTATCCTAAATACCAGCCAACAACAAGAAAGGCCAAATACAGGGTGGGTGATCAAGTGAGAATCAGCAAATATAAGCACTTATTCAAAAGAGGCTTTACAAGAAACTGGAGCACTGAATTATTTACAGTGGTTCAAGTTAAACCCGGGACCCTTAACACATATATAATAAAAGATCATCGAGGAGAAATTCTCAAAGGCAGATTCTATGAAGAAGAACTCAGCAAAACTAAACAGCCTGACACATATCTCATAGAAAAAATCATCCGCAGAAAAGGCAACAAGTTATTTGTCAAATGGCTGGGTCATCCGGAAAACAGCTGGATCGATGCAGACAAAGTGATAATATGAGCACCTGGGATGTTATAAAAAGGCTGCCAGAACCTGAACAACAGAATAAGAGAAATGGCAACTTGCTGCCTGATAATATTAGATGTCTTATTGTTGGGCCATCGGCTTGTGGTAAAACTACACTAATGGTTGATAATTTTTTATTGGCACCCAACTGGTTAGACTGGAAAAACAGGCACTTGTATGTTTTCTCTAAGAGCTTGGAACAATTAAAATATCAGCAGTTGATGAAGCTATATGATGGATTGGATATTGCCACTTTTGTACCAGATGTTAAGCCACTCCATGACTGTCTCGATAACTCTGTTGTTGTGTTTGATGACATTATACTGGATAATCAAAACAAGGTTAGAAATTTCTTTACACAGGGCCGGCACAAAAACATTGATTGTTTCTACCTGGCACAGACTTTTTCTAAAATACCGAAGCAGCTGATCCGAGACAACAGCAATTTTATATATGTGTTTCATCAGGATCATACCAACCTCAAACACATACATGATGAATATGTAGGTGGGGACCTGAGCTACAATGATTTTTCCAAGTTTTGCAGCAGGTGCTGGAACCAGGACAGTTATGGGTTTGTCACTATTGATATGACAAGAACACCTAATAGTGGCAAATACAGAAATAAAGTCAACGATTTTCTAGACGTTGAAACATATATAAATAACCATGAAAAGGACAATTATTGATGATCTTAAGTTAAGAGATTATCTTGTAAAAAGATTTAAGGGATGGAAATCAGAGAACCGGGGAATTTATGAAAAACACAAACAAACAGAACAGCCTGTAATTGATGCTATTAATAATTTAGGTAAGAATATCAAAACTGTTACAGAGCAAAATCAAAATTTGATCACAGAGCTTGTACCTGTAGCTGCTAGGAACATATTAGATTATCCATTCACCCCACTTTCCAGTATTCATACACCTAGTCCTGTTGCTCCTAGAAGAATTGAAGCTACTCAGGATCCTATTGAATTGGGTCTTCTTGCTCAAAAATATTTAACCACACCTAAAGACAACAAAGATGAGGTCTTTGGCTTATATGCTGACACAGAGCTTGATGGGAGCATCATACACAGAATTGGCAATTTCAGAGTAACATTTATGGGGGATGATCTGATTGTTTATTCAGAATCTCGTCTCGGAGAAAAAGGTGCTTTTGTTAAGTACCCCGGCACACCTGGGTTGTGGGAACTGATGACTAGGAAAAGGCCTGGCAGCTATACAGATCAAGATTATGATTATTACAAAGAAATATTAATAAAATCAGATGCTCTATACCAGAACAATGATCCCACACAAAAAAGAATCAAGTCTAGCAGTGGGGCAAAATACAATAATTTAATCAAGCCCATATGGTCACAGATCAAGACTGGCAGTGGAATCAAACAATACAACACCCTGCCTAAAGAATTTGTGTGGGTTGATGATGTCAGGAAACTTGTAGATAGGTTATTGGTGATAGCTGGGGAGGAAAATGCTGGGAACCACAATTTTTACAATGAAAAGGTTGGAATTATGGACATGATAAGCACAAAATTGTCTAATTTTATAGTGAATGACCCTAAGGGGATTGGATATCTCATAAAAATTATTAATACTCTACCACCTAAATTTTGGAATATTTCTGAGGGTCGGGGACTGGTTAATGACATTATAAACAAGCTGCCATTTGAACTACACATTCCAGGCTATCAGTATTGTGGTCCAGGCACAAAATTGGATCATAGATTAAACAGAGGTGATCCTGGTGTTAATCCTTTAGATGCTGCTTGTAGAGACCATGACATAGCATACAACACACATTCTGATCTTGACAAGAGACATGTTGCAGACAAGAAATTAGAAGAGGCTGCATTTGGTAGATTTGTAAGCAAAGATGCTTCTTTAAGTGAAAAAATAGCAGCATTGGGGACCACCATAGCTATGAACACCAAACAAAAACTGGGGTGGGGGTTGTGAATATGTATATAATAAACCTACAATGAAGGCCAAGGGTGTTATGTATCAAATACCTTATGCAGGTCTCAAATCTCTTAAAACTATTGATAGCCTTTTGACCAAAAAGCAGCGGAAGAAAAAAAGCTCTTGTATTGCCAAGGGACATGGTATGAAATTGTTGCTTAGTACCCCCCAATTAAAAAAATTACAACAATCAAGAAAAATATCACATGTGGGGGGATTTATATTTACTATCCCGGCCATCTTAGCTGCTCTCGGGGCTGTTGGGAGCTTGGCTGGGGGATCAGCTGCCATAGCAAAAACAGTAATAGATGCCAAGAAGAATAGGGCAGAATTAGATGAGCAGAGGCGCCATAACCTGGCCATGGAGAAACAAGGCAAAGGTGTTAAGAGAGCCATGAATAAGTTTAAAAAAACAAGAGCCACTTACAAACCAAGATATTGAAGCTTTAATCAAGCCACTGGGCATCAAACATTTTAGGGGTGTGTACATGTCTGATTCTTTACCAGAACAACCACTCAACAAAGAGTGTGGCATTGTTAATTTGGATGAGTACAAAAATCAGGGCACTCACTGGATCTGTTATCTTAAATATTTAAAAGATGAGGCATTTGTGTTTGATTCATTTGGAGGTGTTCCACCTGAAAATTTAATAAAATATCTAAAATCACCTAATCTTTATTACAATAATGCCCGTGTTCAAAACTTCAAAGATGTTAATTGTGGACATTTGTGTTTATCTGTTCTTAGATATATGTCTCAAATAAATAAACCATCAATTGAAGATTTTCAAAAGGCCTTGTGGTATTTAAAACATCATGGGGGTATTCCATCTCACCAGCCAAAATTCAATATTGAAACTCAAATTGCATGATGATATAGTGTATCCCAAAACAATAGCTCTCAGAGCATTTTACGGCATGTACCTGATCCCTAATATTACACACCACAACAACACAATTGCAGTAGGGGATCAAAAAATTGTCATCACTCCAGGGCAGTATAATCTGTCCACTCTAAATGCTCAATTACCCAGAGGTGTAGTGTTAAGTCAAAATTCTGTCACTCACAGAGTAGAGATTGTATCTGCTACAGAAACAGTGGATCTGGGTACTATAGGAGAGCTGTTAGGCTTTGAGAACAACACAAAACTTGAACCAGCCATCAAACACACTGCTATGAATATACCCAAATTCTTAGCCATAGAGACTCTGAATATTCACTGTAATGTGGCCGAGGGTATGATCACCAAATCAAATGGCATAGGCACTCACAAACAAACTGGCATCATTGCAACATTCAAACCTAATTCCGAATTCATGGAGCCAATCATCTACAATCCATCCCCAACATTATATTTTCCTGTGTGCCATAATAGAATAGATTACATTGAATTGATGGTCACTAATGAAAAAGAAGAATTAGTTGATTTTGCTGGAGCCACAACAACTGCTATCATAGAGATTAACATTTAAATAAAAATACATACAATGGAAAATATTGAGAGTTATGAGCTACAATCATTCCCCCCAAACAGGAGGACATTTGCAAATTTAAATCAACCCAACACAGAGATTGAGGTTGATCTTGATATAGGGGATGGCTTTATACACCCCCACAGAGCAGATCTATACATCAAATTTGATGTTGTAAAGCTCGATGGAACAGATTAACCGGCAAATTCAAATATAAGATTTGTGGACAATTTTGTGCCGCATCTGTTCTCTGAAATTGAGATCAGAAAGCATGGCGTTGTTATAAACAGAGTGGATTAACCCGGCATTACCTCCACAGCTTTGGCCACATTAAAATTATCCAAAACCGAGGCTTCATACTACCAAATAGGTGGATTTGAGGCTGGTGAGAAAATATTATCTAAGAACCACACAGTGCTGTTCCCCATGCGCTTGTTGCCAGGATTCTTCTCAGATTACAAAGATATTATGTGGAAGGGTGGGTTAAGAATTACATTTAGAAGAGCTGCCAATGATAACAATGCTTTGATGAGGTACAGCACATTAAACCCTACAGGGGAAGCTCTGCTTAATACCCTACCTGATGAAGGCAAATGCATTATTCAGACTATGGAGCTAAGAATCCCTGTTGTTGAATATGAGGCCAGTTATGCTCTTAAATACAAAGCTGATATAATAAAAAATCCACAGATTCCTCTGCAATTTTATACATATCAATGTGTACAGAAGCCCGCATCTGGCACATATTATGAGTTTGATGCTACAAATTCATTCTCCAGTATTCAATATGACATGCCTGATTTTGTGGTGGTTCTGTTTCAGACTGGGAGACACAACAATCAGGAAAAAAATTCAAGTAGATTTGATAACTGCAACATCAAGAATATATATCTTAAAAATGGCAGAAATGAGGTATTTCCTAGAGAAAATTATAATTTAGACATTTCCAAGGATGATTTCCTTAAATTATATGAGGCATTTTCGGCTTTCAAAAGGGTCACTACTGGCAATACTGACATGTATTACACACCAGATGAATTCAAAACACAGAGACCCATGTTTGTAATCAACACTTCAAAAAGAAAACAAGTTGTGGTGAATGACAGGACAAACATTAAAATTATCTGTGAATTCCATGAGGCATTACCTGATGACACCATATGTAGTGTTATTCTCATAGGTGAAAAATCATATGTTTATGATGTAAGAAATGAGAGGGTCACGGAGCAATTCTAGAAGATATTTGCTTCTATTATGCTGTTATACAACATACAAACCTCAACTGTATTATCAGCTAGCAGTGAATATCTTATGTGTGGGCAGTTGTATATATTTCAATCTTATATCAGGACTCGAATCCAAAGCCCCTGATTACAATGCAACAATATTAACACTTCTCAATATGGAATATGCCTACATTTTACTGGGTTCTGAGACCTTAATACAGACAAAATTGGATTTTGAACTGCCATAATATTTTCTAAGTCTTTGCCTAGGCTCATATTATCAGAATAGAATTGCTTTCAGCATGAAGGGGGGCAGTTCATTGCGACTGTGTGAAAATATGTATTTTTATCTCAATAATCTTTGTTACACTTTTACATGTTGCAGACATGTTACACTTTTTCCCCTGTCGCACAGAAAGATTAATGGCCCCTTCAGTGAATCGTACAGAAAAATCATTAATGCTCCCTTCTAGCTATATAGATTTTATCTCTTGCATGCCGGCAAAACATGCAAACAATTAATTATGTTTGCCCGCTCTTCTCCTATTATATGGCTGAGCGGGTGGTTCCCAATAGAGAATAATTTTGCTCTGTTGAACAACACTTTTTACCAGGTTTAAGATCTGGGAGTTGTATATCAACTAGGAATAATTATTCTCAAAATCTCACGTGTGGAGATATTATTTTGCCACACATATTTCAATCTCTCAGGACTCAAACCCAAAAGCCTCCTGATTACAAGACAACAATATTAACATTTTGCCATCAGGGGAGGCTTCATATTTTATGAGGACTCAAACCCAAAACCCTCCTGATTACAAGGCAATAAAAACCATGCACCACACTCCACTGGGTCTCAGAACCCAATAAATATCAATTCAAAATTCCTGGGATTTTGACAGAAAAACATACTATAAACAATAAGATGATAAGAGAACTTGCCATAGTTTTAAGTATAGACAAATCAATCTGAGGGAGCTCTTCCTTTCTGAAAAATTCCCGAGGGCATTTTTACAAAAATCTTGGATTAGACAGAGTTCCACACTAGAGCAAAAAGCTCATATGAACATGTTGAGCAAGTTTTAAGTGTAGCAAATCTGCTGGAGGGGAGCTCTTCCTTTCCGGTCCTGGTTGTAGCATCAATACCACTACTATAATATGTAACTGCTGATATCCAGGTTCCCCATCTGGTTAAGACTGGTTGCGGAGGTAAGCTAAGCTCAAATGCAACTTCCTTAAATTTTCGGGTTCGAGAGGGAGATTTCAGAAATATCTTCTTTGTGTTCGAAATCAACCTGTCCACTTCAGCACTTCAGCAGCACAAGGAAATGTTAACCGAAAGGCAATATCCTAACTGAGCATGAAATACATTTTTCTCACACTTTTCTCCTTCAGCAATGTTGAAACATGCATGAGTTCAATATTACTTAAATAAGGCGAAAATTATTCACATAATAAACGAAAGAAAAATAAATGCCAACAACGTTTTTTGGGAGAAAAATAATTTATATACACATTTTTTTTAAAAAAGATGGTCAAATTTAATTGAAAAAGGCAAAAAAAGGCATTATAATTAAAAATAGGCAGTGGGGTCCCAAATAGGCAAAATAGGCAAAATGAAAAGGCTTCTAAAACATTCGAAACAACATGAGAAACGTATATCCCGAAAAAATTTACCAATATATGCAGTAGATAAAAAGAGGCATTTTGCCAAACTTCTCGGCTCTACTCATAAATATTTTATCTGACCACACTATTTTATCAGTATTTCGCTCCTGCAATCCGGACAAAATTATAAGGCGTGGCCCCTTTTCTAAGGAACTATCAACATCAATATTACGTGTTAAGATGAAACAATTTCTAGTGAAATGTGCACACTCCTGAGTGTATTAAGAAAAGGAAAATTCAAAGGTAGAATTTGTTGAAACTTATCCTGAGTTGCAAATTTGAAGAAGCGTTTTTGAACTCGTCATTTTGAAACACCGATTAAAGGTTGCTCAAAACTATACAAAACCCATAGATCATCCTGGCATAGGAATTTTTCGAATTCAAAACAAGTGCTGCTATAGTAGCATTTTTGAATTTGAATTTTTGAAGTTGTCCTTCGGATTCAAAACTTTCTGAAGGTTGTTCAAAACGATACATAACCTAGACTACGAAATGGCATCGTTTCCGTTGAATTTGGTGAAAGTGCTACTGAGGCGTCAACCTGTAGTAGCATTTTTGAATTCGTTATTACGAAAAACTGAATCGGATTCAAAACTTTTTAAAGGTTGTTCAAAACTATACAAAACCCATAGATCATCCTGGAATAGGAATTTTTCGAATTCAAAACAAGTGCTGCTATAGTAGCATTTTTGAATTTGAATTTTTGAAGTTGTCCTTCGGATTCAAAACTTTCTGAAGGTTGTTCAAAACGATACATAACCTAGACTACGAAATGGCATCGTTTCCGTTGAATTTGGTGAAAGTGCTACTGAGGCGTCAACCTGTAGTAGCATTTTTGAATTCGTTATTACGAAAAACTGAATCGGATTCAAAACTTTTTAAAGGTTGTTCAAAACTATACAAAACCCATAGATCATCCTGGCATAGGAATTTTTCGAATTCAAAACAAGTGCTGCTATAGTAGCATTTTTGAATTTGAATTTTTGAAGTTGTCCTTCGGATTCAAAACTTTCTGAAGGTTGTTCAAAATGATACATAACCTAGACTACGAAATGGCATCGTTTCCGTTGAATTTGGTGAAAGTGCTACTGAGGCGTCAACCTGTAGTAGCATTTTTGAATTCGTTATTACGAAAAACTGAATCGGATTCAAAACTTTTTAAAGGTTGTTCAAAACTATACAAAACCCATAGATCATCCTGGCATAGGAATTTTTCGAATTCAAAACAAGTGCTGCTATAGTAGCATTTTTGAATTTGAATTTTTGAAGTTGTCCTTCGGATTCAAAACGATACATAACCTAGACTACGAAATGGCATCGTTTCCGTTGAATTTGGTGAAAGTGCTACTGAGGCGTCAACCTGTAGTAGCATTTTTGAATTCGTTATTACGAAAAACTGAATCGGATTCAAAACTTTTTAAAGGTTGTTCAAAACTATACAAAACCCATAGATCATCCTGGCATAGGAATTTTTCGAATTCAAAACAAGTGCTGCTATAGTAGCATTTTTGAATTTGAATTTTTGAAGTTGTCCTTCGGATTCAAAACTTTCTGAAGGTTGTTCAAAACGATACATAACCTAGACTACGAAATGGCATCGTTTCCGTTGAATTTGGTGAAAGTGCTACTGAGGCGTCAACCTGTAGTAGCATTTTTGAATTCGTTATTACGAAAAACTGAATCGGATTCAAAACTTTTTAAAGGTTGTTCAAAACTATACAAAACCCATAGATCATCCTGGCATAGGAATTTTTCGAATTCAAAAGAAGTGCTGCTATAATAGCATTTTTGAATTTGAATTTTTGAAGTTGTCCTTCGGATTCAAAACTTTCTGAAGGTTGTTCAAAACGATACATAACCTAGACTACGAAATGGCATCGTTTACGTTTAATTTGGTGAAAGTGCTACTGAGGCGTCAACCTGTAGTAGCATTTTTGAATTCGTTATTACGAAAAACTGAATCGGATTCAAAACTTTTTAAAGGTTGTTCAAAACTATACAAAACCCATAGATCATCCTGGCATAGGAATTTTTCGAATTCAAAACAAGTGCTGCTATAGTAGCATTTTTGAATTTGAATTTTTGAAGTTGTCCTTCGGATTCAAAACTTTCTGAAGGTTGTTCAAAACGATACATAACCTAGACTACGAAATGGCATCGCTTCCGTTGAATTTGGTGAAAGTGCTACTGAGGCGTCAACCTGTAGTAGCATGTTTGAATTCGTTATTACGAAAAACTGAATCGGATTCAAAACTTTTTAAAGGTTGTTCAAAACTATACAAAACCCATAGATCATCCTGGCATAGGAATTTTTCGAATTCAAAACAAGTGCTGCTATAGTAGCATTTTTGAATTTGAATTTTTGAAGTTGTCCTTCGGATTCAAAACTTTCTGAAGGTTGTTCAAAACGATACATAACCTAGACTACGAAATGGCATCGCTTCCGTTGAATTTGGTGAAAGTGCTACTGAGGCGTCAACCTGTAGTAGCATGTTTGAATTCGTTATTACGAAAAACTGAATCGGATTCAAAACTTTTTAAAGGTTGTTCAAAACTATACAAAACCCATAGATCATCCTGGCATAGGAATTTTTCGAATTCAAAACAAGTGCTGCTATAGTAGCATTTTTGAATTTGAATTTTTGAAGTTGTCCTTCGGATTCAAAACTTTCTGAAGGTTGTTCAAAACGATACATAACCTAGACTACGAAATGGCATCGTTTCCGTTGAATTTGGTGAAAGTGCTACTGAGGCGTCAACCTGTAGTAGCATTTTTGAATTCGTTATTACGAAAAACTGAATCGGATTCAAAACTTTTTAAAGGTTGTTCAAAACTATACAAAACCCATAGATAATCCTGGAATAGGAATTTTTCGAATTCAAAACAAGTGCTGCTATAGTAGCATTTTTGAATTTGAATTTTTGAAGTTGTCCTTCGGATTCAAAACTTTCTGAAGGTTGTTCAAAACGATACATAACCTAGACTACGAAATGGCATCGTTTCCGTTGAATTTGGTGAAAGTGCTACTGAGGCGTCAACCTGTAGTAGCATTTTTGAATTCGTTATTACGAAAAACTGAATCGGATTCAAAACTTTTTAAAGGTTGTTCAAAACTATACAAAACCCATAGATCATCCTGGCATAGGAATTTTTCGAATTCAAAACAAGTGCTGCTATAGTAGCATTTTTGAATTTGAATTTTTGAAGTTGTCCTTCGGATTCAAAACTTTCTGAAGGTTGTTCAAAACGATACATAACCTAGACTACGAAATGGCATCGTTTCCGTTGAATTTGGTGAAAGTGCTACTGAGGCGTCAACCTGTAGTAGCATTTTTGAATTCGTTATTACGAAAAACTGAATCGGATTCAAAACTTTTTAAAGGTTGTTCAAAACTATACAAAACCCATAGATCATCCTGGCATAGGAATTTTTCGAATTCAAAACAAGTGCTGCTATAGTAGCATTTTTGAATTTGAATTTTTGAAGTTGTCCTTCGGATTCAAAACTTTCTGAAGGTTGTTCAAAAGGATACATAACCTAGACTACGAAATGGCATCGTTTCCGTTGAATTTGGTGAAAGTGCTACTGAGGCGTCAACCTGTAGTAGCATTTTTGAATTCGTTATTACGAAAAACTGAATCGGATTCAAAACTTTTTAAAGGTTGTTCAAAACTATACAAAACCCATAGATCATCCTGGCATAGGAATTTTTGGAATTCAAAACAAGTGCTCCTATAGTAGCATTTTTGAATTTGAATTTTTGAAGTTGTCCTTCGGATTCAAAACTTTCTGAAGGTTGTTCAAAACGATACATAACCTAGACTACGAAATGGCATCGTTTCCGTTGAATTTGGTGAAAGTGCTACTGAGGCGTCAACCTGTAGTAGCATTTTTGAATTCGTTATTACGAAAAACTGAATCGGATTCAAAACTTTTTAAAGGTTGTTCAAAACTATACAAAACCCATAGATCATCCTGGCATAGGAATTTTTCGAATTCAAAACAAGTGCTGCTATAGTAGCATTTTTGAATTTGAATTTTTGAAGTTGTCCTTCGGATTCAAAACTTTCTGAAGGTTGTTCAAAACGATACATAACCTAGACTACGAAATGGCATCGTTTCCGTTGAATTTGGTGAAAGTGCTACTGAGGCGTCAACCTGTAGTAGCATTTTTGAATTCGTTATTACGAAAAACTGAATCGGATTCAAAACTTTTTAAAGGTTGTTCAAAACTATACAAAACCCATAGATCATCCTGGCATAGGAATTTTTCGAATTCAAAACAAGTGCTGCTATAGTAGCATTTTTGAATTTGAATTTTTGAAGTTGTCCTTCGGATTCAAAACTTTCTGAAGGTTGTTCAAAACGATACATAACCTAGACTACGAAATGGCATCGTTTCCGTTGAATTTGGTGAAAGTGCTACTGAGGCGTCAACCTGTAGTAGCATTTTTGAATTCGTTATTACGAAAAACTGAATCGGATTCAAAACTTTTTAAAGGTTGTTCAAAACTATACAAAACCCATAGATCATCCTGGCATAGGAATTTTTCGAATTCAAAACAAGTGCTGCTATAGTAGCATTTTTGAATTTGAATTTTTGAAGTTGTCCTTCGGATTCAAAACTTTCTGAAGGTTGTTCAAAACGATACATAACGTAGACTACCAAATGGCATCGTTTCCGTTGAATTTGGTGAAAGTGCTACTGAGGCGTCAACCTGTAGTAGCATTTTTGAATTCGTTATTACGAAAAACTGAATCGGATTCAAAACTTTTTAAAGGTTGTTCAAAACTATACAAAACCCATAGATCATCCTGGCATAGGAATTTTTCGAATTCAAAACAAGTGCTGCTATAGTAGCATTTTTGAATTTGAATTTTTGAAGTTGTCCTTCGGATTCAAAACTTTCTGAAGGTTGTTCAAAACGATACATAACCTAGACTACGAAATGGCATCGCTTCCGTTGAATTTGGTGAAAGTGCTACTGAGGCGTCAACCTGTAGTAGCATTTTTGAATTCGTTATTACGAAAAACTGAATCGGATTCAAAACTTTTTAAAGGTTGTTCAAAACTATACAAAACCCATAGATCATCCTGGCATAGGAATTTTTCGAATTCAAAACAAGTGCTGCTATAGTAGCATTTTTGAATTTGAATTTTTGAAGTTGTCCTTCGGATTCAAAACTTTCTGAAGGTTGTTCAAAACGATACATAACCTAGACTACGAAATGGCATCGTTTCCGTTGAATTTGGTGAAAGTGCTACTGAGGCGTCAACCTGTAGTAGCATTTTTGAATTCGTTATTACGAAAAACTGAATCGGATTCAAAACTTTTTAAAGGTTGTTCAAAACTATACAAAACCCATAGATAATCCTGGAATAGGAATTTTTCGAATTCAAAACAAGTGCTGCTATAGTAGCATTTTTGAATTTCAATTTTTGAAGTTGTCCTTCGGATTCAAAACTTTCTGAAGGTTGTTCAAAACGATACATAACCTAGACTACGAAATGGCATCGTTTCCGTTGAATTTGGTGAAAGTGCTACTGAGGCGTCAACCTGTAGTAGCATTTTTGAATTCGTTATTACGAAAAACTGAATCGGATTCAAAACTTTTTAAAACTATACAAAACCCATAGATCATCATGGCATAGGAATTTTTCGAATTCAAAATGGTGCTACTACAGGTTGACAGACATGTGCCAGTTCGCGTCGTGGCACGACGCGAGAGCTTACGCATTGTGTTGACATAGTTGCAAAATTGACAGAGAAGTGACTAATCCTGACCGATTTGTAATACTCGTTGGAGAAGTAATTC
This sequence comes from Lepisma saccharinum, assembly GCF_977018435.1. Lineage (NCBI taxonomy): Eukaryota > Metazoa > Arthropoda > Insecta > Zygentoma > Lepismatidae > Lepisma > Lepisma saccharinum. Next base: position 33,028,309 of record NC_139234.1, read on the forward strand.
GCAAGAAAGATACTTTCCTGCATACTTGGCAAGAACGAACGTAATATCTTCCCCAAATTTATATAACCATTTAGATAGATGCGTCTAAAGAGCCATCCAGACTTTTCTGTTATCGATTTATTCCTTAAGAAAAGATATATCCCTTGCTCTCACGCACACAGACACTCATGTGTTGCATCTGACGTTGACAACATTGAAGACTTTTACTGTACAAAAGAACTGCCTAAATATCAAAGGGAATTCGCATCACCAGGGGATTTTTTACTTTAATATTCGTAAAAAATCACACGGAAAATCTATCAGTATAAGAATTTCACTTGGAGATATAATTCAATTTCTTGCATTGAATTCTAAAAATTGTAGATCTACAGTTCATTTAGCAGATAATCATATTTCAGTTGTTAGTAACACCGATCGTTGATGTACCGTCTGCCGTTGTGTGGTTGCAAATTATAAACAAAGCAAGGCGTGAATACCGTGATCCCAAGGTACTATACGATATTAAATTAAAAGTTAAACAACTTGGCTGTCCCACGCCAGATTTAAACATCAATTCTATTTAAAAAAATCAAAAAATGGTAAAGGTAACAGGCGTCGAAATTTTAATAGTCGCATTTATTTCCTAGAAACTCTGGCCGACCTCCGCACAGGATGCTACGACGTCAGGGATTGCGGGTTCGAATCTCGGCCTGGGCATCGGTGTTCTTTGTGAGTGTTCACTCATCCTTACCTTCGCGATTAGCCAAAAGTAGTACAAATGCGAAGTAAAATAAACCAATCTTAGGAACTCTGAATTTTTGTCTGCAATTTTAGTAAACAAAGTTCCATTAAAATTACCTCTTTCATTAGATTTCTATGACATATGCTAGCGAAAATTTTTCGATTTCTTGATCACGTTGGCACTACCCATCATACTAGCTGCCAGCCGCCACTGGGTTAAACCGACGACCGGTTGAGAGGGTGCCTACTGTAGTTTGACTTTTTTGGTTTAAGTCAGTCCACTTTATACACAGAAAGGCTAATCGTGAGTGGACCTACAGTTTAAAGTAAGATCCAAACCACTATGCGCCTCCAACGGGTATCAAACCCGGGAGACCTTTATTGCAAGGCAACGACGTTACCACTGAGCCACGGGAAGGTCACTCTAAAGTATTTGAAAATTGTGGGGTTGTTAGACTACGTTGTGTTACAAGTTCAAATGAAGCCGACACCCGTAGCGGAGTGGTTAGCACAGTGCGCTGCGAGTTGCTGCTGTACTTTTCTGGTTTGGAAAATGTTTGCTGTTGTAACGAACCTGTGCGTTTGATGTTTTATATTTGTAAGATGTTAAGATAAAATATGGTGATATCCTAGGCGTAGGGATGTGACGACCTCATCGCCCAGTGACTTTGTTCACTGCAGTTAGTCAACCAACAAAGTGAAATGGTCAACATTTTGCTCTATAGGGATTTACAGAGCTGTCCTGTCATGGCTCTATGAGCGTCCCACAATCGGCAGAAGTGGGGTATGGTTGGTGGACTACAATGTGATCCTCCCAGCTAGATCCGAGGGATCCGCTGACCAACGACAGGTGCGGTCCTCCATTCATATTGGGGGTTAGGCGTAGAGCTGACAACTCTGCACTGTAAAAAGACATGTCAAGAAACAGCAATATGAGGCCATGGATGTTCCCAAGGTAAAATATTCCGGAGGTAAAATAGTCCCGCATTCGGATCTCCGGGTGGGGACTACTTTGGGAGGTCCCTGGACTAAAGATAAGTTCTACATTAGGAATAAGGATATTAAATTAGGCACTTGGAATGTTCTGAGCCTTTAACGGCCTGGGGCATTTCAGTGTACAGTTACTGAGATAGTTAAGTATAAATTAGATGTACAACCTTAGTGACAATGAAGTTCGACCAGTCACAAATATAGGAGTGCGTTGTGAAAGAAGGAGAACACATGCATATGCTGAACATATTTTATTCAGCAGGCTACATGGAACAAAGGAAAACATAAATTTCCGCTGCAACGCAGCAATGTATGGTGTCCACACACAATAAAACATTTTCGTCCATCTACACGTGACATTGAAGTTTGACCACTGTTAGAGGGGATCCTGTTTACCATGGTGTGACGCCGCCCCGTCGGCGAATAACTGTGGCAATGCGTCGGGGCATGCTGCGGACGAGTCGTTCAAGGTATTCCACATCGATGCGGTGCCATTCCTCCTGCAGGCAGGCGATAAGAGCAGCCACTGTCGCGGGTCCCCTCTGTTGCACACGTCGCTTAAGAACACGCCACACATTCTCAATGGGCGAGAGGTCGGGACTCAATGGTGGCCATGGCAGAGTTCGCACGTGATGGCGAGTCAACCATTCTCTTGTCAGCCGCGCTGTATGAGGCCTGGCATTGTCGTGTTGAAAGATGAGACGCCGCCTGTGGAACAGGTGCCTTCGCACTGTGGGAAGATGCCGCTCCAGTATGCGTGTATAGGCGTGTGCATTCACAATGCCCTCACAGACGTGTAGTGGACCAACCCCAGATGCCGTCATGCATCCCCATACCATCACTGACGCAGGTTTCTGTACCCGACGTGCATAACATTTTGCTTCATTCTGTTCCTCCTTCCGACAAATGACTGTTTTCCGTATTTTCCCGTACACAACATTGAAAATGGATTCGTCCGTCCACAAAACCCTGTTCCACTGCCGAAATGTCCATCCCCGGTACATTCGTGCCCACCGTAGTCGATTACCTTTGTTCAACATGGAAAGGAAGGGTTTACGTTTCGCCTTGTACACTCGGTAACCGCATCGCTGTAGGTAACGGCGAATGGTTCTGGTTGACACTTCAATGTGAAAGCGTTCTCGAGTCCACAGTCGTAATTCGGCCACAGAAACATGATTGTTGGTCTGGATATAGCGCCTAAATATCCATAGGTCACGCACGCTCAGCAGGCGTTTTCGACCGGGGGCCTTACCTGGCTCTGTAGTACCCGTATTTTGGAGGTGTTTGATGATGCAGTGGACGGTTGACTTGGGTAAGTTCAGTTGGCGCCCTATTTCCCGTTCACTGAGTCCATCCCGTTGCAACTCCACCACTCCTCTCCTCACGGTGTTGTCAATAGGTTTGCCCCTGGCAATGGTGATGATGCACTGCTGTTCCTCGGTGCACAGCACGCGCTTATATACGGCGGACTCCCTTATCGTGTCCGTGACGTCATGCTTCCGTCGAATGCACCATTATCTGGAATTTTCCGTATGGGTCTGGTGCCTGGTCGAAGTTCAATGTCACGCGTATTGTTCCCCGTTTTCGTTCTTTACGTGACCTTGGGTGCAACATGCTGGGATCACGATTCTTGCCTGCTCACACGCCTCCTCTTACACACATGCGGGTCACCCATTCCACCGCCTATGCCTCTGTGCATTTAATCACGTATTCCTTTCTGGTCGAACTTCATTGTCACCAAGGTTGTAGTAGCTGTCCAGGAAGTTAGGTGGCCAGGAGAAGGGAATTGTAAAACTAAAAATTATACTTTTTTCTATGGTGGTACTGAAAATCATAATTTTGGAACAGGCTTTTTCATAAATAATAGAATTATCTCTGCTGTTAAAACAGTAGAATTTATTAACGATAGAATGTCATATGCAGTTTTACAGGGTAGGTGGTGTAAAATTATTTTAATAAACATACATCCACCAACGGAAGATAAAGATCATAATACTAAACATGATTTTTATGCAGAGTTAGAACAGGTCTTTGATAAATTTTCTCAGTATGATATGAAAATTCTGTTAGGTGACTGTAATGCACAGATTGGCAAAGAAGAAACATTTAAACCCACGATTGGTAAAGAAAGTCTTCATGAATTAAGTAATGATAATGGTATAAGATTGATTACCTTTGCAACCTCAAAGAATTTAATTGTGAAAAGTACCACGTTACCCCCACACCCCCTGTACGCCTTCATGGCGTGGTGCTATGCACAGGGGAACACTTTACTTTTTTTTTTACCTTTACCACTTTTAAACATAAAGATATCCATAAATATACCTGGTCTTCTCCAGATGGTAAAACTCATAATCAGATAGATCATATTCTCATTGATAAGAGAAGGCATACTAGTATAATTGACGTTCGTACACATAGAGGTGCTGACTGTGCCAGTGACCATTATTTAGTAATTGCTAAATTAAGAGAAAGTCTCGCAGTGATAAATCATAAGCAACAAAATCTAAAAGTTATAAAATTTAATACAGGGAAATTTTCTGATGAAAGAATTTAGAAAGATTACCAAATTAAACTGTCAAATAGATTTGATGTTTTGTAGGATTTAAATGATGATGAAAATATAAATGAAACAGACGTAAATAAGAATTGGGAGCACATACGTAATGCAATAGAATCAGCAGCTAAAGAAAGTATAGGATACCATAAACCAAGAAAAAGTAAGCCATGGTTTGATAATGAATGTTATAATCTAATAGAAATAAGAAATCAGGCTAGGCTTAGGTGGTTAAATAACTCTGATGATACAAATCTAAGCAATTATTGTAGAATAAAGCGAGACGTTAACTGCACGTTTAGAAGTAAAAGAAGAGATTACTTGAAAAGCAAAATTAATGAAATTGAAACAAACAGCAAAATCAAAATTTCAGAGATTTATATAAAGGTGTAAATGAATTTAGAAATGGTGGCAACCTAAATTAAACTTGATAAAAGATAAAGACGGTGATTTTCTAGATGACCCAAGCGATATTCTAAATAGATGGAAGAACTACTTTAATGACCTTTTAAATGTTCATGTAGGAGATAAAGCAGAAGTAAATGAAGTACACACAGCGGAACCTTTAGTTCCAGAACCTAACTTGACTGAAGTTAAAGATGCTATTAAAAGGCTAAGGAATAACAAAGCACCTGGCATTGATTTAATACCAGCTGAGTTAATTAAATATGGTGGAAATTCATTAATATGTCAAATTCATAAATTAATTTGTTTAATATGGAATAAAGAAGAAATCCCTCAACAGTGGAAAGAATCCATAATTGTTCCTGTGTTCATAAAATGAACTGCAATAATTACCGTGGAATTTCTCTACTCTCAACAACATATAAAATATTATCTAACATTCTTTTAACAAGACTTACTCCATATGCTAATAAAATTATAGGTGATTATCAATGTGGATTAAAACGTAACATATCAACTACAGATCAAATTTTTCACATTAGACAGACACTTGAAAAAAAGTGGGAATATAATAAAAATGTCCATCAGCTATTCATTGATTTAAAAAAAGGATATGATTCTGTCAAAAGAGATAAATTATATAATATATTAGTCGAGTTTGGAATACCTAAGAAGCTTGTTAGTATGATAAAAGTATGCACCAGTGAAACAGAAAGTAAAATTCGTGTGGGTATTAATGTGTCTGACAAACTTACAATTCATGATGGGTTAAAACAAGGAGATGCATTATCTCCATTGCTCTTTACTTTTACCTTAGAATATGCTGCTAGGAAGGTAAAAGAAACTAATGAAGAACTAAAATTAAATGGTGTGACTCAGTTGTTAGCAGATGCAGATGATGTAGACTTATTATGGGATGATGTGAATACAATTAAGAATAATGCTAAAATATTTTTCAAAACTGCTAAAGAGATAGGTTTGGAAATTAACGAAGAGAAAACTAAATATATGCTTACAGGCCGAAACCAAGTGTTAAGTTGTTTGTTTGAGTTGCTGTTTTAAGTCCACTTTATGCACAGTAAGGCTAATCGGGACTGGACCTACAGTATAAAGTGGGATCCGAACCACTTGTGCCTCCACCGGGTATCGAACCCGGGACCCCTTGATTACAAGGCAAAGACGCTACCACTGCGCCATGGGGAGGCCCAAACCAAGTGTTAAGTAATAACCAAAATCTAATTATTGATAACAACTCGTTTGAACCAATTTCCAAATTCAAATACTTAGGAGTAATATTAAGAAATAAAAATTATATTAAAGAGGAAATAAAAAGTAGGCTTAATTCAGGAAATGCATGTTACTTCTCTCATCATAAACTTTTGTCTTCTCGTTTAATAACTAAGAAACTAAAAGTTAAAATATACAAAACAGTAATTTTGCCTGTAGTATTATATGGGTGCGAAACTTGGTCCCTTACATTGAAAGAGGAACATAAATTGAGAGTATTTGAACATAAGATCCTTAGGAAAATCTTTGGACCTAAAAAGGGATGAGGAGACAGGTGAGTGGAGAAGGTTACATAATTTAGAACTATATGATTTGTATTCATGCCCTGATATTATTAGAATAATTAAATCAAGAAGACTTAGGTGGGCAGGCCATGTGGCACGAATGGGAGAGGAAAGAGGAGTTTACAGGATTCTTGTTGAGAAACCTGATGGTAAGAGACCTGTAGGAAGGCCAAGACGAAGATGGAGGGACCACGTTGAGATGGATTTAAAGGAAATCGGTAGGGATGGAAAAGAGTATATAGATCTTGCTCAAGATAGGGACAGATGGAAGGCCTGTGTTGCTGCAGCCATGAACCTTCGGGTTTAAGAAGGCTAGAGAGTTTGTTAGTAAGTTAGTTAAGATGTTAAGATTTTGAAATGGTTGTTACTTCAAATAATGTGCAAGCTGTCACAGACAACTATAGTTAGATTGATACAGTTGTGGTTGGAACTTGTGTATATGTTTAGAAATACGTCATAATCTGTTCGTGTTGACGTCACTTTCTCATCATAGCAGAGGAAGTGAACCCGCCTGGATGTTTTCTCCTGATGACAGACTGAGTTGAAAAACAGGTGAAGGTGAGAAATCAACATAAACTTGGTAACGGTTAATGGAATTACAGCGCCTTGAATAACATAGTGTGGAAAACGACCCAAGAAACTGGTTCCCCGAGACGATGACAAGTAGATGGCAGTGCGATCGACCCAGGTGCTAATTTTGTTATGAAAGTAATGCGGCTTAGTTAGTTTTTGGAATATATTGTGTAGATTTGTTTCTCTAGAAAGGCGGTAAGTGAATTGATGGAAACAGTTATATTTGTGTAGTGATTTGCAGTCACGAAATGGCATTAATTTGGAAAGAAAAGTAAAATAAAACTAATAAATAAATAGCATGCGTAACACAAGAAGAAACATCGTAATGTGATTCCGGACGTCAGGTCTTGGACTGTGTATTAGAGTTTATTTTTCTGTTATTAGAATATAAATAGTATCCTGAGAGATATTTCATACCGAGGCGACAAACCACAAATGTCGCTTGAAAGAGAGCAGTCGGAAATCAATGCAGCCTTTCGAACCGTAGGGACAAAAGCTCTGACTGCACCGTTTCCTCAAGGAGATTTTACACCAAAGCGACACGCGACAAACGATACGAGGATTTCACACCAAAGCGACACGGGTCATTCGGTCCAAGGCAACTTTCATACCGAAGTGACACATGTTGCTTGGAAAGGAGCCAATCAAGAGCAACATTTCACATCGTAGCGGCATGACGGGAAGCACAGGCCAGCGTTCGGTTGGTGAAATCCTCAAGCGATAAGTGTCGCGTGCCGCTAATCGCTTTGGTGCGCAATCTCACTAAAGCAAGACACTCATTGCATCGCGTATGCGCGAACAACAAACCACGGCAACATGTTGCAAGCTATTGAGGAAATGGCCCAGTTTGAGCGACGCAGAAGCGACAAAGCGACACGTGTGGCTTATCGTGTCGCCTAGATCTGTTGTTGTATTGTGCGGTTTATCGTGTCGCCTATCTGTTGTTCGCAAGCGACTCTTGCTAATAGACTGAAGGCACCATGTCGCTTGTCACTTAGTTGGAAACTCCCCCTGTAGCGCGTCGCTTCGGTCTGAGCACCCTTCCTTTAAGGAGCTCGAAGTAACAAGTAGCACGCGAATACGCCATATGAACGTGTCGTTTGCTGTTTGGACCCTCATGTGCAATGAATGCTATTTTACAGTCTGGAAGTGTGTGTCACTAGTGTGACAGTGTGAACATCCCGTGTCGCTTGTCCCATTGGTTTGAAAGTTGCCTTACACTCATGTCGATGGCACTAAGAAAGTTTTGTGGGGTTCCCCTTGTCGTTTCATGCAATCATCATTATCATCATCGCCGCGATTAGTTTAAAGCGGAAGAAAAGAGACAGTAAATATCCAAAATACAAATGCTTCAGTGTGTATATCTTTAAAAGAAATGATGATGATGATAATAATAATGAACCTAATTCATACACAAAAATTTAGTTGCCAAGAACATTCCACGCGTATTTTTTCTCCCGTATTATTAACGAAAGTATGACGATAACAGGACGTGGTCGACTGTCTAGAATGTTCGTTAATATCTTCGCGACCACTGTACCAAATATCATAGCAATTATCATATTCATAGAAATGCTTCATGTAAAAGAATCAGACGTTGCAGCGAAAACTCCATTTACTTCCATTACAAGCAGTCGAACACCAAGCACCGGGGTCAACACCAGCGCCTCTAGCGGATCATTTTCGAGTGGAACCAGCCTGAGAGCGCAGAAGCATTTTGTTTTCCACACTACGTTATTCTAGGCGCTGTAATGGAATGCCCGAATAGTGTAATTGGTAATTCTTTTCGTCTCATTCTGGCTATACTCGGAAATAATAATTAAGTACAAAAACTTTCGTGTATTTACGTTTGTCTTGTCCAACGTTAATTCTATATGCAAGTGTGTTTAGTGATTGTGATGTGATTTAATATGCTATAGAATTGTTCTTTACGCCTCTTAAGGCAGAAACGTAAGCAAATCTGTACCTTCATTGTAAGTCCACATACGATAGGAAATATAAGTGATTGTGAGATATAAGTGATGATAATACTGCGTTTAACTTTGAATACCGTGTTGTGTTTCTTTTCTACCCAGCAAGCCCTGATGAGTGATAAAAGCGTCTCATGTTCCCGACAAAAGTAGCAGCGGACTAACTTTGTAACGACTAGTGTCCAACTGGAGTACGTTGCACTGTTGATATTCAGCAACTTGCTTTAGATGGGCAGATTAATTTGATTGAATAAGTTGTTTTACTTCACGTTTCTGCCACTCGTGGCTAATCGCGAATATGAGGATGAATAGTGATAAGATAGAACTGGCGAAAGGACAATCCCAAACACACATGGACAAGACACCCCAAAACCAGCCCTACATAAGATTATACTGGCTGTGAGTCTAGGCGCCCGAACCTCGTTAGTCTGCAGTTAGTGGAAGGGACATTGACATTTATGTGTCTTAAGAAGGGGTCACCCCTGTAGGTGACCGAATCATTCGGTCCCCCTGCCCCTGGGGGACAGAATGATAATTGAGTATGAAGAGAAGCGTAGGGTATATCTAACATTGATAAAATTCCCTAAATCATAGTCAGATGAAGGTCGAAACTTGCTGACCGTTGCAGAAAACTTAGTGCTCTCAACTCAGAGGTGCACAGACAAGGATTCGATCCATGTGAGAAGTCTAAAATGTCACCATCAATAAAAATGGAAGACCTAGATCCTGAAATAATCGCTTCCCTGCAAAGCGTTGTGTGTTGCCTAAATCTACGGCGATAAGCAGGAAATCGAGTATTTCAGGATCTAGGTGTTCCATTTTTATTGATGGTGACTGTACATGTAGATCCAACGTCACGAGCTAGGTGAAGCAACTCCCATCCTTAGTAAAGGTGAGAAAGTACGGTTTTCATAATATTTATAACAGCATTGATGAATGTATTTTTTTACGGTTGATTTTTTTTATTATTCTAATGCGATTTATATCAAAACACTTGCTCGTCGAGAGCCATAATTCTTACCTGATCTTCGAAACAACTTTAACCCCACCTAAAAAGTTCCCATTGACTCACATGAATATCGACGAACTTTCTTCATAGTGACAACTCCTCTACCCATCTCTCCAATCGGTCTTCTAAGGAAAGATGGAAGGTAAAGAGATAACAATAGTTAAAATAGTTTCGAACGCTCTTTCTTATCAAAATCTCAGACTCCATTGCTTCTAACGACCATCAGAGTGAACTGTCTGCACTTGCCGAAGTTACCCTATAACATTATTCTGAATGGTTATTACGATTCACCGAGAAAGGGGATTCTTCTAAGTAAGAGAAGCAATCGGGATTTGATGGAACTTGAACACTGAGGCTGAAGGACCAAACGAAAATTCTAATGGGATTGTTTTCTGTTCCACCAGAGACAGCCATAGAACCATTAGAGGATACTGTACGCAATGTTCTTAAGTGTAATGCAGGAGAAGATGAGTTTGAGTCTATCTGTCGGGTGAATTAAAATCCGTTCTTCAAACAAAATGTACCAACATTGTGTGCAGCAGAAGAGCATGGAACGACCAACTAAAATGTTCGTTAGGAAAAAACTTGTCCTCATCATTGAAGAAGAATAGCGCTGTACATACAACCTCATCTATTAGAGGGAGATTCTTTCCATAACATCTTTGGCAGTTATGCATTTGAAGCTTCGGAACGAGTCACAACTCTCGAAGCAGCCAATTAACCAAGCGAGCCGATGACGTCATCTCAACCCAGAACCTATCGCTAAGCCCGTTACTCAGGTTCTACACGCCCACTAGGCTCGCTAGACAGGCTCGCGCAGTCCGCTGGAGATGTTCCGAAAGTAATTCGACTCTACTTCTTGCACAAAATGTACATTACAGGATTTATAGCAAAATATTTCGAATGGTTATTCTGCTAATTTTTTTATATATCGTATATTCTTTCTGATTACACTACGTAACAAATTTTGGCCACTTTTGTTTGTCTGATTTCCTGGTGTTCTTTATTTCATTTTGTGGTGCTATTGACGTATATAACATGCATGTTGCTGTAATGAAACAACTCTGTGAATAAATTGTGAGTATCCAACACCCTGAATGTGAATCAGTATAAATTTCATGAACCACTGGGAGCATAACCACCTCGAAGTAAAGCGATACCTACTGTAACTGCCGAACAGAACAAGTCCAAGAAGTCCCAGTGTTACATTCACACAAAGAACAGAGTTTAACAACAACTCTACAGTACAACACATACCTAGGTTATGATCTTTTCGATACTCCTTATAAAAAAACATAAGACATAAACTCATACCCATTCAGTCTTCGTGATAGATCTATTTGAAATAAAAGAAAATCGCAAGTCTGCTCAGTTTGAAATGAAAATACATTACGTAACCATAACGTTAATTGCTACTCCATAATGAGCATAATATGAAATAAGAACATAACAACACAAGAATTTAAAACAAATAAAGAGCAATTTACAATAAGAGTTATACGTTGCAGTTGTATTTACATCAACGTGTATTAAAATTGTGCAGAAGTGCTTTCTCGCATATGAGAAGAAGACACTCCATCACGAACTAGTGTCCAAATATCATTCTTGCTTCAATTTTTTTTTAAATTTATTGCTGAAAATGTTCATCATGTTCCTCACTGACAGTCACGAAAAAAGTCCAAGTGAGAATACAAGAAGTGCAATTTCAAGGACATTCCGCAATCCAGAAGCTGATAGTGATGAATCAAAGAACCACTAATTGCTTGTAATTTTCACTCCTCTTCTTACCAAGAAATCCTTTCACAACAGCCCTGAAAATTTACCAAGCATTCCTTTCTTGAAAAGTCGTAGTTATTTGCAGTTATTCGGACTGAAGCATCACAAGGATGTGAAGCACCCCGTAGAGTAGATGTACATATGAAAAAATACATTTTTATGCCACAATAATCGTATGACGTGGAGATTGATTAGATACTTTTGCGAAAACGTTCTCAACAGATAATACTTCTTTGTTTCGCAATAATGTTAAATGAGGTGCCAAAATGTAAATATTTTGTGGGTCCTACACCGTAAATACAAGGCTAAAATTAATATGTGCAGATAGTTAGTTGTTTTGTTGGTTTCGTCAACAGTAATATATTTGGAGCTGCATCCTTCTTGATGCAACATTCTTTAATTCTTAGAGTATTTCTACAAGTGAGATCACAACTAATACTACTCAAGCTAAAATTAACAGTGATAATAATAGTCTAGTCTAAGCATATCACCTTCATATAATTAATAAACTTATATAACTAACTAACTAACTAACTCTCTAGCTTTCTTAAACCCGAAGGTTCATGGCTGCAGCAACACAGGCCTTCCATGTTTCCCTATCTTGAGCAAGTTCTATATACTCTTTTCCATCCCTACCGATTTCCCTTAGGTCCATCTCAACGTTGTCCCTCCATCTTCGTCTTGGCCTTCCTACAGGTCTCTTACCATCAGGTTTCCCAACAAGAATCCTGTAAACTCCTCTTTCCTCTCCCATTCGTGCCACATGGCCTGCCCACCTAAGTCTTCTTGATTTAATTATTCTAATAATATCTCGACATGAATACAAATTATGTAGTTCTAAATTATGTAACCTTCTCCACTCACCTGTCTCCTCATCCCTTTTAGGTCCAAAGACTTTCCGAAGGATCTTATTTTCAAATACTCTCAATTTATTTTCCTCTTTCAATGTAAGGGACCAAGTTTCACATCCATATAATACTACAGGCAAAATTACTGTTTTGTATATTTTAACTTTTAGTTTCTTAGATATTAAACGAGAAGACAAAAGTTTATGAAGAGAGAAGTAACATGCATTTCCTGAATGAAGTCTACTTTTTATTTCCTCTTTAATATAATTTTCATTTGTTAATATTACTCCTAAGTATTTGAATTTGGAAACTGGTTCAAACGAGTTGTTATCAATAATTAGATTTTGATTATTACCTAACACTTGGTTTCGGCCTGTAAGCATATATTTAGTTTTCTCTTTGTTAACTTCCAAACCTATCTCTTTAGCAGTTTTGAAAAATATTTTAGCATTATTTTTAATTGTATTCATATCATCCCCCAGTAAGTCTACATCATCTGCATATGCTAACAACTGGGTCACACCATTTAATTTTAGTCCTTCTTTAGTTTCGTTTACCTTCCTAACAGCATATTCTAAGGCAAAATTAAAGAGCAATGGAGATAATGCATCTCCTTGTTTTAACCCATCATGAATTGTAAATTTGTCAGACACATTAATACCCACACGAATTTTACTTTCTGTTTCACTGGTGCATATTTTTATCATACTAACAAGCTTCTTAGGTATTCCAAACTCTACTAATATATAATTTATCTCTTTTGACCGAATCATATGCTTTTTTGAAATCAATGAATAGCTGATAGACATTTTGATTATATTCCCATTTTTTTTTTCAAGTGTCAATCTGATGTGAAAAATTTGATCTGTAGTTGATCTGTTACGTTAAAATCCACATTGATAATCACCTATAATTTCATTAGCATATGGGGTTAGTCTTGTTAAAAGAATGTTAGATAATATTTTATATGTTGTTGAGAGTAGAGAAATTCCACGGTAATTATTGCAGTTCATTTTATCACCTTTTTTAAACACAGGAACAATTATGGATTCTTTCCACTGTTGAAGGATTTCTTCTTTATTCCATATTAAACAAATTAATTTATGAATTTGACATATTAATGAATTTCCACCATATTTAATTAACTCAGCTGGTATTAAATCAATGCCAGGTGCTTTGTTATTCTTTAGCCTTTTAATAGCATCTTTAACTTCAGTCAAGTTAGGTTCTGGAACTAAAGGTTCTGCTGTGTGTACTTCATTCACTTCTGATTTATCTCCTACATGGACATTTAAAAGGTCATTAAAGAAGTTCTTCCATCTATTTAGAATATCGCTTGGGTCAGCTAGAAATTCACCGTCTTTATCTTTTATCAAGTTTACTTTAGGTTGCCACCCCTTTCTAAACTCATTTACACCTTTATATAAATCTCTGATATTTTTATTTTTTTGTTTGTTTCAGGATTCTTGTTGGGAAACCTGATGGTAAGAGACCTGTAGGAAGGCCAAGACGAAGATGGAGGGACAACGTTGAGATGGACCTAAGGGAAATCGGTAGGGATGGAAAAGAGTATATAGAACTTGCTCAAGATAGGGAAAGATGGAAGGCCTGTGTTGCTGCAGCCATGAACCTTCGGGTTTAAGAAGGCTAGAGAGTTAGTTAGAGTTGTTTGTTTCAATTTCGTTAATTTTGCTTTTCAAGTAATCTCTTTTTTTACTTCTAAACGTGCGGTTAACTTCTCGCTTTATTCTATTATAATTGCTTAGATTTGTATCATCAGAGTTATTTAACCACCTAAGTCTAGCCTGATTTATTATTTCTATTAGATTATGACATTCATTATCAAACCATGGCTTACTTTTTCTCGGTTTATGGTATCCTATACTTTCTTTAGCTGCTGATTCTATTGCATTACGTATGTGCTCCCAATTCTTATTTACGTCTGTTTCATTTATATTTTCATCATCATTTAAATCCTGCAAAACATCAAATCTATTTGACAGTTTAATTTGGTAATAAACTTATATAACAAATATATATTAAAACTTTTACCTAACAAATAAAATATAAACATCCAAAAATTAATTATTACTACAATTAAGCCAACAACCCTCCATTTATGTCCCCCGGCAACTGCGGCAACTGGCACGAATTTGGTCGGGCAACATTATTAAACATTAAAATCCTGTAATCTAAATTATATTAAACTAAACAAATCCACGCACTGCGAACCACCAAATTAACCCTCAACCACTAAACCCCCAGAAGTTAGCGGAATATTTTACCTCTCTTTAATAAATACATAGTGAAATTTAATTAAGGAGATTTAAGCCAGAATAACACTTTAATTTAAATTAAAAAGAGAAGTGCATAACTAGATAAGATGAATAAGATGAATACAATTAAATTAAATTATACATAATTAGAAACAATATCACGAACATTTCCCCGACAATAATTTTTCTCATTCTCCTTACGGAGAAAATAACAAAAATTAACATACAGTAAATGCGGCACACTAGAATGAAGATGAAATAAGAACCAACTTCCAAAGACCAACTGAATCAATCAACCAACCATCGAACTAAATCATATAAAAGTAATTTGTAGGAAGAAGAATTTTGAATCCCTGACTATCTAGACATTTTCCATTTTACTAGGAATGGACAGACTATTGATGGACTATTGACATAGCGTTTATTGCTTCATGTAAGAAGAGCCGTCTATAGTAACATTGCCCAAATGGAAGAATTAAATTCTCTTATCTTATATAATCACGTGCATCAATCACTGTAAAGAACTCTTCAAAGACATTTCAAGCTCCAAGTGAACAACGACGTTGAAAGAGCAGCTTCGACAACGTAAAACTCTCGTTAATCTTGAGTTTGAAAGGAAATATTCACGCTCCCGTATGGCGTCAGTAGTGGCGGCAAGAAGATCCTAACACACCGATTTAATTGAAGCCAGTTTGTGTGCATGGTAATGAGGTGTGAAGTGATAGGAGTTTCCCCCATCGGGGATTCATGTTTCCTCGCATATTTTATGGGAGGAGTGAAGAGACCCAAGTTATTGCCAATTGGATGAAGAGTGTTCTTTATGACGGGTTACGCTAGTCAGTGCCAAAGTATCGATTACGTTGCAGAATCTCTTAGTGGTGGCTAGAGCAAGAAGTTAAGTAACAAGGATCCGTGCACAGAAATCTGGAAAGATCTTTCATCTGACTTATTTCTGTGAGGCTCTGGTGGCACACACACACACACACTCACAACGAAGGGAAGACAGAAAAAGGGATGGAAGAGCAATAGAGAAATATATTACATGGCTGAAATATTTTTTTCTGGAAGTGGTACGGAATTTGCCGAATCAATGAAGCTAAAATGTGTATTTCCTTTAAGATTTTTGCTGGCAAATACGAGAAGTGTAATATGACATATCTCTGTGGTAGTAATGTGAGTGGTTTTCTTTGTTTTATTTATAACCAAGGTCTTAAATTACCTCAGAGACATAGAATTGCCGTTATTTCTCTTAAAATGGCGACTGTAATGAAGAAATGATGTTCTCCAGAAAGCACGAAACGTGAGATGATCACTTGTAAAAATAATAATATCTGCAGAGGAAATATTTCACTGGCTTCCAGAACTTGGAGATTTACCAAGATTTCTTCCTTCGTTACCTCATTGAATCTTGGGAAAGGCAAGAGACCCACGACACATGCAGAAAGAGAATTACAGATCAATATAAAACCAAGAATTTTATTGTTTTATTCTCCCCGTCTGTTAGTCTTCTTCGTTCTGGCAGACACACTTGAAAACTTTCGCTGTCGATGTTTCTTTTAAGAACTGTCTCTTTTGCGTACCCTGGAGAGTTTTTGAGTTCACTTTATGCACAGCCAGGCTGATCGGGTCTGGACGTACATTTTAAGTGGGGGTCCGAACCACCATGTGCCTTCACAGGGCATAAAATGCATTATCACTAGGGAGTGAATTTTAAGGTAAAACATTTGTTTCCTTGCTTGAAAAAGTCGGTCATAATCGTTAGGAGTGTCGACCGTATGGCTACAATGTAATCTGTGAAGTTTTATTTCACATAAAAATGCATCATTTTACCATTAGCACATCAAACACATACT
Organism: Lepisma saccharinum; assembly: GCF_977018435.1. Taxonomy (NCBI): domain Eukaryota; kingdom Metazoa; phylum Arthropoda; class Insecta; order Zygentoma; family Lepismatidae; genus Lepisma; species Lepisma saccharinum. Next base: position 33,044,857 of record NC_139234.1, read on the forward strand.
ATTTATAGGGAAGAACATAAAATGTACATATTTTAGACATTCTATACAAAATAAAGTTTCCGAATTCTTTGTGTAAATGCTTATTTTCCAGTTAATCCTTTGCGATATTTCAAGATTTATTGAAAGATGGATGTTTGAAAACCGATTTGGGGTTCCTATCTTCAAATGTAAGCTTTTTGTGTGAGCTGATAGAAGAACTGGAAACTTTTACACAAATGCTTTGCGGACGACGTTACTGCAGTTGAAAGAAAATTGAACTCAGTTCCCTGGGACACGCTTGCATGTGTATGTGCACTAGATAATTCAGCTTGTTTCAAAGATATAACGTCGAATTTAACCTGAATATTTTCATTAGACAGATACAATTCTGATCTAAGTTCTTGATTAGACTGCTTGAGTTCCCGATTAGACTGTTCAAACTGAGTCTTAAGTTCATGATTAGACTGTTTTAAGGTCTTGATTAGACTGTTATAAGTTCTTGATTAGACTGTTTAAGTTCTTGATTAGACTGTTCAAACTTAGTCTTAAGTTCTTGATTAGACTGTTTTAAGTTCTTGATTAGACTGTTTAAGTTCTTGATTAGACTGTTTGAGTTCTTGATTAGACTGTATAAACTGAGTCTTAAGTTCTTGATTAGACTATTTAAACTGAGTCTGAACTTCTTGATAAGACTGTTCAAACTGAGTCTTAAGTTCTTGATAAGACTGTTCAAACTGAGTCTTAAGTTCTTGATAAGACTGTTTTAAGTTCTTGATTAGACTGTTTGAGTTCTTGATTAGACTGTTTAAGTTCTTGATTAGACTGTTTTAAGTTCTTGATTAGACTGTTCAAACTGAGTCTTAAGTTCTTGATTAGACTATTTTAAGTTCTTGATTAGACTGTTTTAAGTTCTTGATTAGACTGTTTAAGTTCTTGATTAGACTGTTTAAGTTCTTGATTAGACTGTTTAAACTGAGTCTTAAGTTCTTGATTAGACTATTTAAACTGAGTCAGTCTGAAGTTCTTGATAAGACTGTTCAAACTGAGTCTTAAGTTCTTGATAAGACTGTTTAAACTGAGTCTTAAGTTCTTGATTAGACTGTTGAAGTTCTTCGTTAGAACTTACAAGAGCTAATTATATGCTTCTAATGCTGTTTAGTATGTCATTTAAATTAGGATTTATATTTTCCAAATAAACCTGGATCGTAACTGGAGTCACATTTGTTACAACAGTACCTTTCCTTCGTGGTAGAATAAATTATCAAATGTGTAACGGAAAGCTTCAAACGTGATACATGATACCACGAATGACAATCAAAACATTGCACATATACCTTAGGTCATTATCGAGTTTATCACAACATGCCACTTCTTCAATCTTACCTGACTGTACATCAGCAATATTATCATCGCGAGAATTGCTGCTATTTAAGTAGGATCATTCATATGAAACATTAGACTTTAGCCTACGTGAATGTCTAGGCTTTGTTTCTTTAGATTTATCTGCCATGATTGCACAGAATAATTATAAACTTGAGTACAATATTTAGGGTCGCCAATTTTGTCTTCGCAACATGTTCAACAAATTGCAAATCCAAGACAAAATAAAATTTAAAAGTCTATAACAACCATTGCGCACACTTCAAACCACGCATCAGAAGATTGTCCTTTCTTTGTTCAATCCTGGCTGTAGGCGCCAAATTATTGATGAAAGCATTTTCCATAAACTTCAACGAAACATCCTAGTACTTCCCTTTATACAAAACTGCTTACAGTTGGCTAAACAAAGAAAATTTGGACGTCACTATACAAAATTTCAATACATATTTCACTTATTGACCTACTATCTTTCTTCTTTATCCTTGCTATAGTAAAAATGTATATAGAAATTTATACATTATAATTTTACATTATCAATAATGTGATCATAATTAATTATACATCACGTTTTGCAAACATAACAAAATTGAAATTCATAACAACATAAATACGTCGTGCGTATTAAACACAAAATTAAACAATAAATAATCAATTAAATAAATGCGAATATTTGGGTCAGTCACAAGAGCTTGTACAATACTTTCCTTCTTCCTGGAAAATGATTTCACATTGTAGCAGAAATGTCCCATCTCTGCTCCTACCTTTAGATGTACAGAGGAATGTTGCTAATGTATTCCAGCTGATTTAAAGTTCTCTATTGCTGCACTTATTGTTTATGCATGCAGTGAAGTACTAATGTTCTAGCGAATAGCTGATTTTCCAGTCAGTACATAGGTGAATGACATGCCTTCATTTTAACAACTTGTAAATGTATTTTTCCAAAAATTAGGAACAAACGTTCATCCTATAATGTGTTGGAAGTACGAACTCGTAAAGTTTGTGATCTATCTGTGTTCATTTTCACACAATTGGTCATTCTCCGTTTCCATCGATTCCGAACTTTGTGGAAACACCCAGAGTTCTTCCGCAGAACGTATCCGCCTTATCCACAAGAAACTGTTCTTGTAGTTGCAAATTCTGTTGATAGAGGCGCTGCAGAGCAAGGCAACCTTCTCGCCCTCTTTACTCGAGCTGCGGAACTACATGCTAAGTACACAAGTATTGAATGTCTGCATCAAAGCAAGAAGTTTTGTGCGATTTTTCAAGTTGTGATGACAGCACGGCCACAAAGCTCATGATTGATTGATTTGGTGTTTTAAGTCCACTTTATGCACAATAAGTCTAATCGGGACTGGACCTACAGCTTAATGTGGGATCCGACCCACTATGTGCCTCCGCCGGGTATCGAACCCGGGACACCTTGATTACAAGGCGACGACGCTACCGCAACGGGGAGGTCTCACAAAGCTCATGACGAAACAAGACGAATGAAAAAGTCATGATATTTATTCACTAGTGATTAGCAAAAGCTTACTTATCCTTTTTTATGAAATCATTTCCACTGTCAAGTTGTTACTCCTTGAAAAGGATGAAATCAACAAATGCAATTCTTTCTTAAATATAGACATTGTTTTACTAAATCATAAAAACATATCTTTTCCATGAGTGAAGAAAAAACGCCCCACTACAAATTCAATACAATACGCTCTAACGCAAATTCTGAATTTCGCTTATTTATATTTTCTACATGTAAGGAATAAATTAAATTAGCCTACATTATCTGACTGATTTTAGAGTATAGTTTGTGATTTCTTCCGTGAAATTAGTCTCGCAGTCTTCGTGCAGCTGAAATATATATATAGAAATGTTTAAAATGTAAAACAAGTGATTGAATGTTATATCAGATTAACACGTTTGCTACCAAAGTATAAAAAGCAAACTCCAAATATAGACTCATCCCAAATATCAAAACCTGTCCCACAGACCAAGCCTTTTTTAGCTGATTCCTCCCTCAGACTAGACCTAATGCAGAATACATCTCTCACCGTCTCACATGTGAGACGCCAGTCAATGGTAAACAATTTTTTGCATTGACCAAGAGTGTCATATGTGAGACGGAAGAAACCATTCCAAAAATGCCAATATTTGTTTCAAATTTGTTTTTTAATTACTTTATTAGCATAGTATATGAAAAAAATAATATATTTCACTGCTAATTTTGGATTTAAGAATGTTGGGGCTGAAAAAATAGAAAACATTTTACAAAAAAAATATATTATTTAACACTAAATCTTTTCAGGAAAATACAGTTTCTCATTAACTAATAAAACTTTATGGAAAATGTTTGTTTGTAGAAAAAACTTTATTAATTGTAGAGTCAGTGACTTAAGTAGTGCTGTGATTAAATCCGGAAAATAGTGTCCAAAGCGAAAATAAGGAATGGAATGTGGGTTATACAGGGTGTCTCATAAGTAATAGCGCAAACTGACACAGGTGAAAGTACACGATAATAGAAGCAAAAATGTCTCAGTAAACATGGGTCTGCAACGAGCCGTTTTCGAGATAATCGCGAATGTGTGATTATAATCCGCCACTGACTTCATTGTTTGTAAACGTCGTTCTAGTTGGTAAAATGCTAATAATGTGTGCGAATGTGTGGTTACAAGCCGTCAGTGATTGCATTTTGTAAACACCGAGTGCTTTACTCCGTGTGCGGTCGGAGGTTTGCTCTTTGTTTACAAAAGATTTCCGAGAGGTGGCGTTGCAATCAAACAGAACATTCGCACACATTATTAGCATTTTACCAACTAGGACGACGTTTACAAAAAAATAAGTCAGTGGCGGCTTGTAATCACACATTCACGATTATCTCGAAAACGGCTCGTTTGCAGACCAATGTTTACTGAGACTTTTTTGCTTCTATTAATGTGTACTTTCACCTGTGTCAGTTTGCACTATTACTTTTGAGACACCCTGTATAAGTGAATGAATACTATAGTCACCATTGTGAATCCGATCTATTTTTTACTAATCGGAAAGGGAACTGTGAAGAAAACTTCACTACTGTGTTTATCAAAGTATATTTATCCCTTTAATCCCTCCACCCTTGTTACACCAACATGCTATTACCCTGTTTCTCTTCCAGAACCACTTTTCTGGTCTCTGATCTGCCCCGAGCAATTAATTTTCTCCTGGAAAAATGATCTGTGGGGACGTCTTCATCACAGGTGAATCTTCAGAACAGGAAGAACAGTCTCTGTCAGGTGTCGACCAGACCGACGTATTAGTAAGAAAGAGACAAACACGAATGTCATCAAAGCATCTCCTCAAGCGCCTGTCTTTGAAATGGAGAAACTGAACAAGATTAATGACAATCTCTTTTCTTCAATGAAGATAAAAGAACCGTAAGATCAAGAACCTGTAGAAAAGACGAGGTAAGTGTACATTCAGTCGCGCAATGAAGATTTTTTATAATAAAAAAAACGTTATTGAAGCAGTCTTCTGTAATCTGTCACATATAGATAGCATTCTCCTGAATGGTGTTTTAAAGAATCTGTGGATAACTTGTAAGACAAGCTTTATTCCTGCTTCAGGTTTGATTTTATTTACCAAAGCTCCTGATTTCTTGAGTTTCAGTTGTTTTTTAGAGTGTGTTTTTAGGTACACTTTATGCACAGAAAGGCTAATCGGGACTGGACCTAGAGTTTAAAGTGGGATGCAGACCACTACATGCCTCTACCGGGCTTTCAAGTAAATTATATCAAATACACTCACAATAATTATAATATTTGCGCCCTTTGTCATCTGGAATCATCAAGGTATTTAGTCAAATTTCATCTACGAACAGTGGCGGCGATTAGGCCACTTTTGCCCCCGCACTATGCTAAACCTTATCTACAAAGGAAACGTACTGTCCTTGCCCCCCTGGTTTTGGAACCCAATCGTCGCCACTGTCTACGAACATACGTTCCTTGAGGGAATTTTAGTAACAAGAACAAACATTTTCAACTTCGAAAATAATTTCAATATTTTTATTTTATTTTTTTTACTTTGCTTTTCGTATTGGGATTGATGGTGACGATGACAATGGATCATATTGATGAAGTTACAAACAAAAAGAAAAAACATTGTTCTTTCGACTGGCGCGTCGCAGCGTGTCAACACTCTTCCTTCTCTGACCATAAATCTTTATTTTGTTCTTCCTGTTTCGATCTCTTCCCTTCTTTTTTTTCCTCTGCTGATCTTACTCATTACACCCTCTCTTCCCGTTCTTATATTTCATTCATTTTCCCTGTCTCTCTTTCTGTTCATTTCTGTGTTTCTTCTATGCTTTCAGTCTCTTTCTTACTTCCTTTCTAATTCTGTGTATCTCTGTGCACGGCTCTGCGCAACCTGTGGTATGAAATTGTCGAACATTGCACCCAGAAGTAAATGTCGCCATCTAACAAGACACCTTACTAGTTGAAAATTTAGTGATGTTTTGTAAACATCAGAAAATTCGCTATATAAGAATAGCTGTAATTGCGAGAGATAAGAGAAGTACTTCTGTATAATTATATTTTTCTGTACGTTCTTAACAGCATTATTCACGTTTCGAACTGACTGAGAATAAAGTAAACTTGTTTCTTTGATTTTATTGGTCATTTACGCCGCATTTCTGCCATTTGACTAATTGCGCCGATGTAAATGAGCGGGGATTAGAGGGGTGACCCTTTCCGAAGACACCCAAATATCAACCTCCCTTCTACGTGGTACACCCTGGACTGCATTTTGCAGACTAGCGAAGCCCTGGCGTCTGGAGTCACAGCCAGTATAATCATCTCTGGGGCTCATCCTGTGTCGTTCTCTACAAGTTGGTGATTGTTCCTGCATTCATTCTCATCTTCACGACAAGCCAAAAGTGGCAGAAAAGAGAAGTAAAATATACTAAATCAACCAATCAATCTAGTAAGAATTAGATTAAACTGATGAAGGGGCAGTTACAAAGAACAACCATGCTCTCGTCATGACTCGAATCAGAGAACTTCGAGAGATCGAAAATCGACTACCTAACGCGCACGACCATCGTGCGTATACCTCCAGCATAATAGCGTACCCGGAAATTTCGTATTGTGCCATTGCCATGTCATGTTGAAGCTGACATAAATCTGCTTAAAAATCTCTGCACTCAGTAACTTTCTTGTGGAAGGGTAGGGCTGTATCTTTACCACCAATTGTTTCTGGGCACACCACTTATCACGTAAATATAGTGCCAACTTTGATCCTGGAGAATGTGGGAATAATATCTTCTCCATCTCATAGGCATGCCTCCCCGATGGCGCAGTGGTAGCGTCGTCGCCTTGTAATCAAGGGGTCCCTGGTTCGATACCCGGTGGATGCACATAGTGGTTCTGATCCCACTTTAAACTGTAGGTCCAGTCCCGATACTGTTGCTCCCCACCACGATACAGTTTCGTGGTACAGGCCGCGTGGCGGACAAAGACAGAAGTGGTAGACCTAATGTTCTGACCGAGGAAAAGCTGGATGAGATTGCAGACAAAATGTTGCGTAGCCCTTAACATGTCTTATCACAGGAAACCAATATCAGTGTGGAGACTTCACACGTGTCAGTGAGGCGTAAGATTGGGTTATTCCCCTACAAGGTACACGTTGTCCACGAAATTCAGATAAGCGACTGTTAAACGCATTCGGCAGTGTGAATGGTTCAAGACTTTACTAGTAGACGAAGGACAGAACATTTTGAATGATTGTTTTTCTCCTATGATGTGTACTTCCATCTAACAGGGTACATCAATTCACAAAACCAAGATGAAGAATTGACAATCCCCACGCTCTGCACGAGGAGCTCTTTCACTCAGCAAAAATTAGTGTCTGGGTAGCCATGTCGCAGCAGCGCATTATTGCCCCCATATTCTTCCAGAACACCATTAACTCTGAGAGGTACTATTCCGATATTCTGTTCCCATTCATAGGGCAACTCAGTGAACATGAACTTCACCATGCTTACTTCCAGCAGGACGGCGCAACGGCACACATTGCAAGGAATCCAATGCGGTTATTGGATGAAGTTTTTGCTGACAGGATCATCTCGAAAGGAAACTGGCCATCAAGATCGCCCGATTTGTCACCGCTAGACTTCTTTTTATGAGAGGCAGCCAAGGGCGTGGTGTATACGGATCGACCTAAAACTATTCAAGAACTCAAGGACGCTATCACATCTTACATACAATCAATCGATCACCAAAATCTACTTCGAGTGTTCGCAAGCATGTGTAAGAGCTTTGTCTTGAAGCTCAGGGAAAACATTTTTAACATATGCTGTAACTTAGGTGAGTGTGTCTCTTTTGCCATAATCCATTGCTGAGAGACTTTTAGATATATATTAATAAGCCTTTGTACTCTACATTCTTTCGATAATGGAAGGTGATGGAACATCAAGCACCCAGATAGGACAAAAAGTTGATTTACTAATATCACGTCCCCATTTTTTGTTTCAGTAATCGAAATTGAAAGTGGAGTAGGGAGGGGGAAAATATATGTTTCATCATTCATTCATAATGCCTTGATCCAAACGCACCGTAGACAACCCCTTGATATATACACGGTATTTATTTTTCAATAGAACGGCTGTCATACATCGCGCCGTCGGATATGATGTCTGCTCGCAAAATGATTCATGAGAAATGAGATAGAATTGCAATTGCGCCAGGAGGTTATAATTTTTACCACACACCTAACGGCAAAACTAATTTGATTTCCAGAAAATCACACGGATATCGCATTCACAAGGAGCTGGCTCGTGGAAAGAGACCTGGGAATTCCACTAAAAAAATTGACATTTAATGACATATGTGATAAGTAGACCTTGGAATTTAGGTTTTTAACATATTTTTACCTTTCCAGTTAAATAAAAAATAACAAGTGATATCAGCGTTTCATTAAAATACGAAACAACTGACAAAGTCTTATAGTGCCTAAAATAACCTATTTTGCTTGTTAGAACCTATTTTAGGTTTATGCGCCTAAATTAAACCTTTTTTTAGGTTTTTATATATTTTTTAGGTTTTACAGGATTTTTATATCTCACAGAGGTATTTACTAGGTTTGGTGGCGAAATAATTCAATGACTGGCTTGTTTGAAACATGTTTTCTGTTGATTTCCCTCCCTCCAAGTATATGATGGTTATCAAAGCATTAAACAAAACAAAAAATGTCTGACGTCATTGTTATCTGCAGGTAACAGTGACGTCGGAAAGAGGACAATTCCCCCATACTTTTTACCCTGCACTATAGACTCTTAATTCTAAGCCTTGCCTACTAAGGTAAAGTAAACTTGCCCCCCCCCTCCCCATTCTCAGTTTTGCCACCCAATCGTCTCTACTACCTGCACAGTCCAAGTGCAAACTTCTGATCTGTGCGGCCTTGCCCACTCTCATGTCAGTTTGGTCGTTCTTGGCATTCACGCCTTGCGAAGAAATGTTTCAGCATTCAAATTTGCACTACTGACTGTTTCTGTTGAAAGATAATTTTGAGCACATGAAATGATCCTGAGGGACAAAAGGCGGAGTTTGAGTGTAGATAACGCAAAAAGATTCATGGTGGTCACTAGTACAATTCTTGGTTTTCAAGACGAACTTTTCAAAACTTCAAGAATACAAGCAGATGTTTTCTCTATTCCAACCTTACGTATTACCGACTCTCACCCTCCCTTCCACACACAAAAATATTGACAAGATATATTATTTTGTAATAATCTTCCGTCTGTCAGATAGATTGTTCTGTAAAAGACACTAACAAAGTAAACGGATTGAGAAAATTTAGTTTTATTTTCCACGCAGCTTTCTTTTTCTTCCTAAAAAAATCTAAACTGAGAGAAACTTGCCTCAGGGTATTTATAAACATGTATAAATTTAATGGGATTTGGATTAATAAAAGTTGCAATTTTTTACGTCTACGGAGAAAAAATTGGAATAGAGAAAACATCCGCTTGTACTTTTTTCCATGTTTTGCCAAAATTCATGAATAATTTCCAGAGCCAATAATTCACCCATAATTTCTGGAGACAATAATTCACGTGTAATTCCCGGAATTCCAAGTGAGTAGCCACCCTGATATTGTGCAGCAACTTATACATACGTAATTCATTTTTCATATCAAGAAGTAACATTTTCTAACAGCACAAGTGCAGTATTATAATAATTTGTAGATAATTTTGAAAATTATATAAAGAAATGAATATTTGTTTAGAAAATTATTATTTGGTTTTTACGGTTATTGTAAAATTTTGTTTTTAACGATTGTATCTAATCAGTATTTTTCAGAAATTTTGTACCAAATTAAGTCTTTGTTTCAACCTATTTCAGGATTTTTGGAACCTAATTCAAGGTTTTAGAACCTATTTTAGGATTTTTAGAACCTATTTTCGAATTTTTAGAGCCTATTTTAGGAACCTGAAAGCACACTTTTTAGAAACTAAAAATCCGAGATCTAGTGATAAGTTAATCTGGCGGTCGAACCTAAAAGAAGCGCTTACGCAAGCAGAAGTCTGACTCTCATTTTATTTATGGAAAGTACTGTACTGAGGCAAGAGATCTAAATGAAGTTATCCTTCACCTTCAAAGAAGGCAGGCGACGGCATGGAATTACACAAAGCATTCATAACAAAACACAGAGCTCATCATCATTAACTACTAACTGCTTACAAAACTACAAGAATATTACGTTTATTTACCTTGATCAGTAATTTACAAGTTAATCAGAGGTTCTAAACTTTTACTTAGACGTATTAACTATAGCGTAATGGACTCCACTGTCTTACCCAATATTTAAAGTTGTAAAGTGCATCAAATATACAGGGTTGTTCAAAATGATTGCTTGGGTTTCAATATTTTTTTTTCGAGTAGGTCATGAAAGCGAAAGTCTCAAAGCAAACCAAAGTAATTGAAATCAATGATTCATAAGACCACTACAATAATGTTCAAATAATTGTATAAGCATTTTCGAACGATAGATTCATTATGCGACGTAATGGTATTTGCAATGCTGAATACCAGCATTGAATTCCTCTCGCCGAGGAGCTTCACATTAATGAATATACGTATGCACACGTATCTAAATTATGACGGAGTTGGAAACGTACGTGGAAGACAACGAGTGTCCTGTTCTGTATTCTGGAATGTAAATCAGTCAGGTCGGAATTGAGGGTTTAGGGTTTCATGGGGAGAATAATCAAGCAAATCGAAGTGAACGTATGGAAATGAGTCACGGGCGCCAGATGGGAAATGGTAAATTATTCTCCGCAGGTTCTCCCTCTGTCCTTGGATTAAGGTATTCCCTGAATTTATATATCTGGGCTATAGGTTATCATTGTCTATGCTGCCAGCTTTAATCCCTGCTCAGCAGAAATATCACCTTGATGGAAGCGAAATCCAGGTACATAAAGCTTCAACGTAACCTTTTATTGGTCATTAATGCATTCTCGAATTTTCAAATTCACATCTTATTATTATTATTTTTTTTACTTAAATGTTTGAACGCAAACTTTGATGGGCCTAAAGAGTACACTTTTTAATATGGAATGAAAATGTAATTATTTACGTGTTTCTCTTCCGTAAGTACAACCAGCACAATTGAACTGGTTAGAAATATTAAAATCTCAAAGTTGACTGTTGAGCGCAGTGTTTGTCCGTTAAAATTCTAATTCAATGCTCATTTCAGTAGCCCCATCTAGTTCGGTACACTCTGACACTAGGTGTAGTGCAAGTCTATTCTGGTGTCAGGCTGGTGCAAGGAAATGACGTTCGACCAAGTAGAGAATAGCGGCGTTCAAGTTCAAAAGAATCAACAAATGCTCTTCTGCTACTTTAAACGTTCGTGTGATTAGTTAGCACTTACAACCGCACACACACCGCTCCAAAACGTGGTGCGGACACCAAATCAACGAAGTAGACGTGTCGGTGTTGTACTGTGTAACCAACTACAAGCGCAAGTAAAGAGAGAGTCAAGAAGTGTAGAGAACTTGAGCGTCATACGTAGTGGAACAACGACAACTTGATCTAGTTGAGAATCTTCTCTGAAGACATCATCGCATCTTTTCGCAAGGATTCGCCTCCATGCCACGAAAGGCCTAAAGTAATGAACAACAAGGAAAAAGAAATAAAAGGAAAATCAGACGTAAGCCATTGTAGACTTCTCTAATCAGATGAATTGGTATGCATGTGCGAGGCTAATTCCTCTCATCAATGTAAAGCTACCAATATCAGAAGAACGATGTCAAAGAAACTACTAATTCCTACAGAGAACCATTTATTTGCCTCTAGTAAGAGTCTCAAAATGAACACGAAAATACAAAATTATGGCACTCTTTGGAAGTTCTCGATGTGCTTGTAAATAAAAATATAGACTTTATGACGCAAAACAATTTTCTTCGGTGTTCGTTTTAATGACAATCAAATTCTTAGTTGCGAGACTTTTGAACCATTGTGTAGAATTGGTTAGTATCTTCTTTTACTAGTTGTACTTCCCCGTTGTGGTAATGGATCCTGGCTGAAACATTAGGTATCAAATAAAACTAAAGAAATAAAATTTTCATACTATATACCGGATAACACACTTCAATCAAGAAAATGATCATGTCTTTCAAGTTTAAAGTGGGATGCTTTCACGGTGTATCGAACCCGGGACCCCATGATTACAAGGCGATGATATTACCACTACGCCATCAAGATGACACAGGAACTACCACATAATAAATCAAAGGAACATAGTGACTATGCAGCCGTGAGAGATAACAATCGATCACAAGTGACTTGTAGATACCTCTAAGTGGGTAAATGTAAAAATCCATACCTTTTCTCAAATCGAATAGATACGAAATTCCAGTTTGATGCGAGAGAAATTATATTCTCGTCGGTCCGTCCTTCGGAGGGGGTCAAACAATTGAAAGCAAACACTCGGTACATGTTAATGTTCTCCGAAACCATACTCTAAATTATTTTGTGGTTTAGTTCTTGTATGATACTTTATAGTTTAACTATATTGTATCTCATTTATAGTCTACTTTTTTTCCAGTGTCGTAAAAAACAATTCACAACACTTACTTAAACATATTTATATGTGTGTTATTAACTAAAATCTACTTTGGAAGTAATTACATAGTTGTGCTATGAATCTATTAATAAAAGCAGAAACTTCATGTACGGTATAAAAACTGCTTGTGCTATAATACGAGGGTCACTATTTATATTTTGAGCCTAACAATGAAAAAACAGGAATTTGGCATTGAAAACTGCTTTATTTTGTTTTTCTAAGTATTCTCCTTTATGGTCAATACACTTTTGCATTCGTTCGAACCATTTGTCAAAGCAGTTTTTCCAGTCTTCTTGAGACACCTCCATAATTTGGTTTTTGAACGCATCAACGGCGTCTTCCGCCTACGAAAATCGTTGTCCACGCAATTTATTCTTGACATTCGGGAACAAGAAGAAGTCATTGGGTGCCAAATCAGGACTGTACGGCGGATGACCCATCAATTCGATTTTTGACTGTTCGTAAAGTCGGTTGTTAGACGAGATGTGTGACAGCTGGCATTGTCTTGATGAAGAATGATCCGACGGCGTTTGTTTGTTTTCCGTATTTGACCGAAGATCTCTGGCAAACAAATTGTTGTGTACCATTCAGAGTTGACCGTTCTACGTTTCTCTAAAGGCACAGTTGCCACATGACCAGTTTTCCCGAAAAAACAGGCGACCATTTGTTTCGATGTGCTTCGAGCGCGAACAACTTTTGTTGGATTGGGTTCACCTTGAAACACCCATACAGTCGACTGCTGTTTACGTTCCGGCTCATATGCATATATCCATGATTCGTCACCTGTTACAATCTTATATACGTCTTTTGAAGCACCACGATTGTATTTATTGAGCATTTGTTTGCACCAATTGACGCGAGCGTCTTTTTGAGTTTTTGTCAAATTGTGTGGGATCCAACGAGAACATACCTTTCTCACAGCTAAATGATCATGTAATATTTTATGTATGCTGGTGAAACTAATGCCTATGGTTGCCTCAATCTCACAGTATGTCACATGACGATCTTGCAGTATTAGGTTTTGCACAGCATCAATGTTTTCTTGAACAACAACTGATTTTGGACGACCTTCGTGAATCTCGTCGGTGAGCGAATGGCGGCCACGATTAAATTCGTTATACCAGCGTTTCACAGTGGCAAAGGATGGGGCTTCATCGCCAAATGTGGAAGTAAGTTGATCGATGCACTCTTGTCTTGATAATCCACGTCGAAAATCTTAAAAAAGCATCGCACGAAAATGTTCACGAGTTAATTCCATTTTATTGTTGTCGCGCAATCTCCAAGGCAACATAAACAACACAAATGAAGCTATTGACAAAACATTTGAAGTACGTTATGGTCAATAATGCCAGACGATTCCGTGCAAACGTCAAATCGCGCCTAACTTCAATCAGTGTTGCCAAGGCTCAAAATATAAATAGTGACCCTCGTAACAGAATTACCTCTTAAATCTGAATAAATATTTATAAACCTTTGTTGTTGGATTTCTGAATGTTTTAAGGGTTTGTATCACTAGCAACAAACAATCCTGAGAACAACAAGTCTTAAGTGCTTTAAGACATAAGCATTTGTATTTGTTCTCTAATCTATTGCATCAACTCTATTTGTTGTAAATTACATAAATGAGGTAGGAGAGAGCAGTAAAATTTTAACAACATATAGGCCTACTCGTTTTTTAAAATACCATTCATAGGTCGCTACAGTTGTTTTGAAAGAGATTCCATGGCGACATTCTGAAAACTCATTTATTTTGGCTTTATGGGCTTCACGGCTTATATCCAGTTTCAAGTTGATAACTTATTGCAGCTGTTTTGATTTATCCCACCAGTTGACAAAAAAGTTCATTTTTACAAACTATAGCACACACACACACACACACACACATATTTACCAAAGGGATTGACTTGGATTTTCACGGATTATCCCAAAGCTTCAAAAAATATGGCGAATCTTGTATTATATTTTTTCCCACATGTGAATAGCAGTATCGTGTAACGGGTGGAAATGATATATTATTGACTAACTGCGTTGGGATGCAGAAAAAGAAGATGCAAATAGATGAAAAATAATGGCATTGAATGCAAAATGTTTGTATTGTTTCTGTTCAGAGGTAATATATACTGTTGTTGCTTTGAATATCGAGTCTCGCAGAAAAACACGCTTTTATCTTTTCTAAACAATCCCTGAATGATATTTGCAGTTACAATATTATGTTTCGCTCTCTCTGTTGAAAGAACAACAATGTTCCTCCCTGTAGGTCCGTGTATGAAGTAACGGGTGTTCCAAAATGATCTTTACAACTTTTATCACGTATATTTCAGAAATGGGGATTGGCAGAAAAGTGCGGTTTGCGGCAGAATGTTCACACACACCTAAAGTTTTGCTTTGATTTGTTTTCGCAGGTTAGTCATTGATAATGTTCACACATAACTGAAGTTTTTTTTTTTTTTTTTTTTTTTTCAGCAGGTTAGTTATTGACGAAATGGCCACCCCAACAGATGGCACAATGTGTGGAATGGTGGATAGAGACCAAATCTGACCCCCAGGTCCAGCGGAACTTCCGGACACGTTACACAAGCACATCACCATCACGTCCTACCATCAGACAGTGGTACACGAGGTTCAAGGAATCCGGAAGTGTTATGAAGAGGACGAGTTCTGGGCGTCCGATGCACAGGGTGCTACCACGGTGCACAGGGTGCTACACAAGAGACTGAAGCTTCATGCCTACAAGGTGCAGCGATTCAACCTAACGACAGACCAAATCGCAAGGACTTTGCAATTGAGATTCTGAGTCGCATCGAAGATGGCCCAGACTTTCTGAAAAAGGTGATGTTCACGGACGAAGCTTGCTTCCATGTGTCCGGGAAGGTAAACCGACACAAGGTAAGGATCTGGGGCTCTGAGAACCCCACTTTAGCATGAAAATTGTGCGCGACAGCCCAAAGGTCAACGTGTGGTGTGGTCTGCTTCATGACCGTGTGGTGAGACCGTTTTTCTTGCAGAGTCGTAAACCTCGACTGTGTATATGGACATGTTTGAACAGTTTGCATTTCCACAGGTCGAAGAACTGCAACCTGACATCATGCTGCAGCAGGATGGTGCCCCTCCTCATTGGGCCTTGATCGTTAGGCAGGCTTTGGACGACACATTTCCAGGTCGATGGAGTGGCAGAGAAGGTCCCATTCTTTGGCTCCCAAGGTCTCCAGACATAACCCCATTAGATTTTTTTCTTTGGGGCTTTATTAAGGATACTGTCTACCGGACCCTTTTTGTCTACCTAACACTTTTTTCACCATAATTTTCATTTTCTTTTTTTCCTGTTTCCAGTATTTCCATGTCATAGACCATCACTAAACACACGTTTTGTTGCCTTCAAACATCAACAGTGTTGCCACTGTACCTCATATTTTTTTTAAAAACCCCATTTGGACCGGCACGCCTTTACGAGGCATTTCAGGATTGGCTATACGCGAAAACGATCGGTTTTCTTCTCTGAACTATAGATGGCGAAATAGTCCACCTACCCAAGGTGGAAATTGACGTCCAAATTTCCGTACGAATGTTTGACATGCAATTTTCCATGCTTTGTGGAAAAATAAATTTACACTTTCACTTACATTTGGAAACACTGCATGAACAACACTGCACCCCGTTTGTTGTTTCTATGTTTAAAAATATCTACTTGGACAGGGCTAACATTTGGTGTATGACTTATGTATGTACAGGTTTCGGTTACAAAGTAACGCCACTCTTAATTCCCAGTTTCGACGTTCGTGGGACACCCTGTACATGTTTTTGCCTATGAGTTGTGGTATCGATATCCATAACATTCGCTTGGAGCTTTGGTATTTTAACTTCCTGATTTACTTCGGCCTTGTTGATTACTGTTGAAGAGCTTGTGCCACCATGTAAGGTGAAGAGGACTATCACCACAGTCGTGGCACATTCATAATAATTTCAATAATCAAATCAAGGCAAGACAATTAAGTAGACTACAAGTATGAAGCGATTGTTAACGAGAACATAATCATTCATATAAAACATATAGGCTTAAATGGCTTGCAACAGTGGCTCTTTGAAGCTACGGTAGTCATGTTACTCCTTGAACAATAGAGTTTCTCGTGGTTTTGGTAGCAAGTCTTCTGGATCAAAACATCCGGTAGCGGGAGTTTAATGGGAAGACGCCTTCAACAGACTGATAGAATCAGGGCAGTGTAATGTTTATAGAATCCTTGAGAATTATTTCTCCTCAAGATTGTCAAGATCATAAACAAATTGGTTCAATATAGTGAGTTGCCTTGTAATCCAGGTGTCCCCGGTTCGATACCCAGTGGGGGTGTCTAGGGGGGGAGTTCAGATTCCACTTTGAATTAGAGGCTCAATTCCGACTAGCCTTTCTGTGAAAAAAACTGGATTTAAAACAAAAACTCAAGCTCAGACATGGCAAATTAAAACGTATAAACCTATCGTATTTAAGATCGTATTTAAGAAATTCATATAACGTTATAATTAAATTAGGGTTTTTTGAATACTGTATATCCTTACCATTTCCATTATGATCTAATAATTGAAACGTGATTAATTCGTGCTATGCAACTATCGTGTGACAATACCTCCGAAGTCGTAACCTTCAGTAAGCTTCCAGACCAAAGTGACTAGCAACACGGGTCCCTTCAGTCTATAAGAAAGCATTCGCATGCAATGTTAATTCGACATTATCCATTGTCTAGTGTTTTAAACCATACTTAATCGAAAACTAATTTTCGAGAGAGCACATCTTCTGTCTTCAGGTGAAATTTATTTTGCCGGTGGTGAGAATCGAACCTACGTCAAACCTGTGAATTTTGCTACAAATCCATTGCTCTAACCAACTACTCCACGGCACCCCGGAGCTACACGATTTTGTAATTTCTTCAGCTGCTCAACATGGAAATTATTTAGACGCTTAGAAACAGCCTAATTGAAATGTAAACCCAATTATTAACACTCAAGAACTTTTAAGAGCCAGCAACTAGCTGATGAATGGTAATTAGAGCTTCTTGAATTGCAATCAAATTATAACTTAGACATGCGGTGTGGTGTTCTACGAAATCTTGTCGCCTGACACATCTTTTGGAGACATGGTAGTAAGTACATCGACCAACAAGGGGAGAAAACGAACTCCGGTCGCTCTCAATTAAGTGATGGCCCAGGAGAGAGAGAAGACTTCTTGGGAGGAGTTGGCACGAGATGTTCCAGGAATTTTTCTCCTTTGGAAAGTAGCCATTAGGATGCTTCTGAGAATTCTGCACTTGAAACACCATTCATTTTGTCCTTTAGGGCCTGCTGAAACTTGACACCCCGCCAAGAAGGACTGCTCAAAAATTTAGCGGGTTTTGATGAACCATTGTGACATGTAAAACCCAAATAAATTCGAACCTAGTTATTTCTTCCTGCATGTTTATAGTTTGGCAGCCAAGCTAGAGTTTGCGCATTTTTCAGAACAAAATTAGGGACGGCAAAATCCGGATAAATAGAATAATTTTCAATCTGAATTTCAAATATCCAGATATCGGATATTACGATATCCAGATATCCGGATTATCAGTTGCATCCGAAACGGATAGAGGATAATTTGCAATCCGAATATCCGTTATTCGGATTTTATGGTCATCGCTACACAAAATATGCAACTTTACACAGTGTTAAGTACACTATTTGGAAGCTCGACCGAGGTTGTTGCATGTCCTGCAACAGGTCTAGGCAACCAGCTGCATTTTGTGGAAGAGCGCTCTCGTATGCACGTATGGACTGTAGAACGTACAGCGGTACTGTTGCGCATAGGCGTGCGCAGACCCTTTGATTAAGGGGGGCAAACGTCCTGATGAAAGTTGAGTGGGAGAAAGAAAACTTCATTGCATCTCACTGTATTGATGGTTACTAAACAGGGGTGCACATTGCGTGTGCACGGACCCACCGAAAAATCACTTTATTAGAAGAATTACAGCTTCCGTGGTACAAAAGTTCTCTCTGCTCCCCTCCCCCTTCATTTTCCTTCTCTGTGGTTCAAACTAATTTACATGTAAACATGATTTCGTACAGCATATTCAAAACAACTACACATGATTTATTCATTTACAATGTGTGACCAATTTATTTTGCGACCACATAGGTCTAATAAAACTAGGCTAACGAATAAAATCCGTAAGTCTTAATAACAAGTAATTTGCTGGATTTCATTGATTGATTGAATTTGGTGTTTTAAGTCCACTTTAAGCACAGTAAGGCTAATCGGGACTGGTCCTACAGTTTAAAGTGGGATTCGAACCACTACGTGCCTCTACCGGGTATCGAATCCGGGACCTGTAATTTGCTGGAGAACGAAGTCTAATTATGCAGGAAATATAGCCGCCGTAGTTGCTTGGAACTTTCGTCGGCTTGAAAATACTTTACTTTTTTTTAAAAGGGAGTAATATCACAGACAAATGCACCATTTGCCTGTGGTAATGTTGCTTAATGACGGTAAAGTTTTCTCTACACTAAACTATAAGCGAGAATATCAGAAGGGGCAACTGCGCCCCCCCCCCTTGCCCCCGTACGCGCACGCCTATGCTATTCCGTTGTAAGAAGGGCTGAACGGAAGGGATGGGCTCTTTCTTCCCAAAGAAAACACAGAGTATTCTTTGGATTCATAAACGAAGCTTAGGCAACCCTGGAGGCATTGACTGTCAAAGTGCAAAAAGTGTAAGTCAACTTTATGCACAGATAGGCTAATCGAGACTGAGCCTGCAATTTACAGCGTGATCCAACTGTTATGCACTTTCACCGGGAATCGAACCTGGGACTCGTTGTTCCCGCTACGTCATAGAGGAGGCCCAGGAGAGAGAGAGAAGACTTCTTGGGAGGAGTTGTGTCGATAGGAGGTAAATAACTGTCTAACCTGCGTGTCATTCTAAAGAATGAGGGGATCTAAACCAGTTGTTTATGCAATTAATTGCTGGGGTGATGTAAATTACTCATCATTCATCCTCTGATGAGACTACTCGTCATTGGCATGACGAGTTAACGCTTGGCAATGCGAAAGGTACAAAATCACACTAGGAACTAAACTACAGAAAAGACAATGGTCACTCGTTGGGTTTTGTGAACCGTTGAACCTGAATCATGGCTGGGTGTTAGGATAATTACCTGTCTATCTGAAGTCTTTAGCTGAATCAAAATAAGCGAAGTCCTCTGTAAGCTTCTCCACTATGCTGACCAAAGCGTCCTTCCACTTCTGACCTACTGCCTTGCTGACCACCTCTTCTCTCTCAACTCAATCCCAAAAGTAAGTCCCCTCTCAGCTTGTCTCACCTCTATATTCCTAGGCCATCGAGCTCTTCCTCTATGCCGAATCGTGTTATTTACTTGCTACCATGCAAACCGCTGACTCTATAACCAGAAGTATTACCAGTTTCCTGAATGCTCAGGAGGTTTGCATGGCACAACACAATGCATTGTAAACATGCCTCAGAGGTTGAGACAACTGAGGAAAACAAGTGAATGCCCTGGTCAACATGAAGCGTTCAGAGAGACTTTAATAAAATAAACATATAATCTTAGGGATTGATACGCCTGATGTAAGCATCTAACGAAGCTTTGGCGTATGGGCTCACAACCTGTATAATCCTCTGTGAGGCTCGTGTGGTGCCGTTCGAAGTTATTTGTGATTGTCCCTTCATTCATCGCATATTACTCCATCGTAGCAATCAGCCAATGGAGGCAGAGATGGGACGTTAAAAAAAGCCAAATCAATCAATCAGGTAACTAACTGCAACTCCAATAGTACCCCTCCACAGTAGCTTATTCTATTTGTCGGAAGGGGAGAGAAACAACATGTCTCGTCCTGCTGCTGAAGATCATGTTGCCAACACGTTCTATGCCATGATGCTTGAACTATTTTTTCCCCACACCCGCAGCTTTGTATAATGTATAACTTCAACCTATTCTCCCAATTGAAACATTACTTACTAGAGTGTGCACCCGTTACGAAACTTTGGACACAGCGCCCACTAAACCCTCTACAATTGTCTGATGACCGTATTTGCAGAGAAAATACAGACACGTAGAACTCCACAGCATATCTCTAAGCATGTTCAGAGACCGACAGAAAACAAAGGAACAGAACAGGTCTGTTGTTTGCAGATTATCTTAAACCTGCTTTCGACTTTACTCCACCGGCCAAAAAGGAAATAAGCCTGAGGTTAACTTTCGTCGTGTGGGAGGCAGAGGAACATAACTCCAATTTATTGAATTTACAGGAGAGAAGAAATCATGTATTCTCAGGAATATTTCTGACTCTTTCAACGAGTCAGTAGATTAAAGATACGTGATTCCACCTTACTGCTAAGGATTAGAAGTGGAGATATATTGATTGCCTGATTTGGTGTTTTTTAAGTCCACTTTATTCACCGTAAGGCTAATCGGGACCGGACCTACAGTTTAAAGTGGGATCCGAACCACTATGTGCCTCCACCGTGGAGATATGTTGATCAGACTCCAAAAAGCATTGCATGTGACTGTAGACGACTTTCAAATTGGAGGCAGTTGCACTGAATTGCTACAAATTGCACTGGCGTGCGCAGGATTTGTTTTTCGGAGGGGGCTGGAATTGTAACAGTGAATTTCATATTCCTGTTCCTATTCTTGGTTTTAAGTTGTTCAGAGACAAAAATGGTAACCGATGTCATTTTAAAGGGGATTTACATTTAGCACTTTGCCCCCCTCCCCATCTCCACCCGAGTTCTTTGCTGCTTCTATTTCATACCCCCATGCGTATGCCAGTGTCTGGTTGTATAACCTTCCATTTTCATGTATTTTGGTTAACCTATACGACTATAATGATTGATGGAGTCAACAAAATAGACCATTCATGGAACACATTCTCAGGCTTCCGAGAGGAGATTACGCATGGGTACAATGCTCAAGGCAATATACGCCTGAGGTAGCTATACTCCCTTTTTCTATCGCTTTAGATTAATCGCGACAATAAAAATGAAAGAGGAGATGAAAATGATAATCACGGATACACGTAACGCAATGTTAATACTGAGTTGGGATTGAATCAGAGACCCAGAATCGTCTATTGGGTGGCGTAGCTATTCATCATTTATCTTCCAGATGATTATCAATCGCTTGGACTAAATGTGAGATATGAAAGAGGTTACGTTCAAAGGAATGGCAAAATAATTTACATGTACAATAAATGGTTTTTGTACTCTCCACGACTGAACCGATATGGACATTGTTAAGAAAAGGATATTACTTGCCTCCCGTTTGGACGATGATTATTCCCACAGATTGTCCTTCAATAAGGGTAATTGTCACACATCTGACCTCCCTGTCAGAATTCACTCCGCTCATGCACCATTGTTCAATAAAATCGCCCCCAACTTCCTTGCTCTCTCAATCCGCGATTTTCACCCCATCTCACTCACTCGCCAACTGTCCTCGCTCTCTCTCGATTCCACCTCTCATTCCACAACCGCCTCTCAAGTCAATCACCTAACATTTGCTTAATTACTTATTCAGCATTCCTTTCTTTGCTTCATGTTATGTTAAGGATAATAGCAGACTTGTCACTTCTACCCAACGCCTTGGGTACGATACGCAATAGAACATCCATGTTCGCCCAGAGACTCGAACTCATAGTCTTCGAATGTTCCAAGGGACATTAAGTTGGTTTTATTGATTATATTAAGTTTGTTAATACATATCGTAAGCCACGAAGGAGCATGAAAATGGTGGAAAGAGGTGTGTGGAAGCGTGAGGGTGTGGTGTAAAGGTATACTGCAATTGAAATAACTAATAAGATTCTAATGTCGCATTCATATTTATTCCCTTATTCCTACTCTCTACGGCCAGCTTCTAAA
The DNA here is from genome assembly GCF_977018435.1 of Lepisma saccharinum. Taxonomy (NCBI): domain Eukaryota; kingdom Metazoa; phylum Arthropoda; class Insecta; order Zygentoma; family Lepismatidae; genus Lepisma; species Lepisma saccharinum. The sequence continues at coordinate 33,067,197 of NC_139234.1, forward strand.
TCTGTCGACGTCTTCGCTTCCCCATATTTAATATCATTCAGCACTTCAAGTTTTCAGAACACGTACACTCCAATCAGAGATTCTGTTGAAAGTTGAAAATGTCTGTCGTGTTAATCCAGCCATTCAAAGTACGCAGTGACCGAAAACTGGAAAGAAGCATTTGAGCTCAAAAAGTTCTAAAGGACAATGAAGTCAGTGAAGAGATTTTCTGTCTCACACGGGAGTTGGTGGTGGAATTCTTAAAGAGAAATCAAGCAAAAATCACGCCCTTAACGAAGTTACATAAAGCGATATAATTAATGTTTAAGGATATATCTTTACTGTAATTAATGATGGAATTTGTATTAAATGTATTAAACGTTTCGCTTACGTTTAAGTAAAGCTCTCCACAAGCCGAGAGTGGAGGTAGAAGTCCACAGATTGGCGATCTCGACTATAATGCAGGTGATGTGCTTAGAATCACGCTCCGGGCGACTATATCTTTCAGGTATCTCCTTACGAGAGCTCGGATAATCCCTTCGCTGATCTTGCAGGGGCATTGTCGGATATAAAAAAGTATAAAATATTAAAGAATGCCAGTCTTTAAGTTACCATAGCAATACAAATCGATCTATTATTTAGGAAAAACATAAACAGTGTCTACGATCCTGGATTTTTTTCGCTATGTTTCTCACAAACATGGTATCCCAATTGGAAGTAATAATCCTTCATATGAAATTTGAACTACCCACAAAAAGTGCACTCATTCATCTTTAATTCAATTCCTCAATCAGAACGTAATTTATATATATTTATATATAAATATATTTATATGTATATCTCTAGTGAGTTAAAAATGTGTTCATTAAGGATCACCATAGTAATAAAATTAGAGCATCACGTTTCTCAATTTCGTATAAGGAACGTAATAGTGACTATTGTGATGACCAGGTCTCGGATGTTGAAGACCTATAAATTGCCAAAAAAAAAAAAAGACCTATGAAAACACCTAAAACTTTCAAAAAAGGACCTAAAAACGGAAAAAAGTCGTATAAATGTGATCCAAATTAATTAATAACTTCAGTTTTAATTAAATATTTAATGAATAAAAAAAAATTCTAGTGGTATGGAGCAAACAGTGCGAAAAAAACTAAAAGCTTCAAAACAAGAGAATGTTTCCACTTACAGCGCGACTTTCCAGACAAGTTACGGTTAAAGGACCTTGCACAGTACCTGCTTCAGTTGTCCAAAAATTATTTTCTCTCGTTTCAGGGATGGTTCAAATATATTTATTTATTTCTTTTTTTTATTTCTTTACTACAGAAAAGATGTTTAAGAAGTGATGAACTGATGATGATTCGAATTGAGAATGGGCAGTAAAAACGTAGTCGAAAGAAGGTGAAGTTGCAAAACAAAGCCGTTCAGACCTAAAAAAAAAGGCTAAAAAAGGACCAATAAGCCAAAAATCGCCGAAAAAGGCAAAAGAAAACAAATAAAACCCACCTTTTTGTGGCCTACAATGACCCAAAATGAACATATATTATGTTGGGCCTCGTCTTCGGACACTAGGAAAAAGAAGGACTTTTCCTCAACTTCCAAGCCCAAGTTATCATATTTTCCAATTATCACTTGCTACTTTAACTAAGTAACTTGTGAAATCTACTGCAATATATATACACGTGAGTTTACATGTAAATGTAAAAGGAGATTAATAATTTAATAGTTTATGTGCTGAGTCTGGAGTTATAAAATAACTTTACATTCCCTTAGGTTTATATTTTTAGTTGTACAACAGCTGAAGCAATGGAATATTTTAAATAATATGTTTGTTTGGCATAAAAGTTTCTCGTTTGCGAATATGACAACATGCATGATTACAAAAAATATCAGATTAGATATCTTTGAATTCCTTATCCAGAAGATAGTGTTAGTTATGATGGCAGGTGGTTCTATGGAGAGCGACTGCACGTAGAGAATTGATCAATATAGAATTTAGATATTGAAGTAAATGGAATTGATTATAATTTTAAACCGTCTTCGTTGAAAGAATTATAACATCATTCACATGTAGTGATTTAAAAGAACCACAGAAAGAACACAGGGTTGCCTACTTGAGAAATGTTTCACATTTTGTTTTTCGGAAAGCTGGGTAAAAGATGGAGAGTGTTAGATCCTTCATACCTGTCATCAGTGGCGTGGCGTGACTTTTTAAAAAGTGTTACCGGCTATCAGTACGACAATTATGCCTGCTAGACGTTATTACACCCCCCCCCTTCCGCCCCTTCGGTAAAGAAAACATGTCTTCGAGATTGATATTTGTTCATTTCGTTCTTGTTTTGCAAGCAGCACAGTGATTTAGCCACAAATACTCCTAGAAAGAACTACCACTCATGAGGCAGTTACCACGAATATCCAATGAATGGTGGTAGACCCTTTTGTCAATTCTTCATCTGTCTTTGCAATGAGGTGCGAAGGGGAAGTTTGACGTTTGTGTGGTGAGCACTGAGCTCACGACAGAACTCGGCTCCTTAGTCTATTACCTAACTGGTCTCAGTTGTAGTTCAATCCAGCCTTGGCTCTGCAGTCTACCTCTAGTTGCTTCACAGAAATTGTATTCCTATTTTAGGCGGGATTTAGTTCTTTTCTGCCAATCCGATGTGACAACACTGGCTGCTCGGGTAGGTCTGAACGGCAACAGGGCCCCTTAACAGGTATATGAATAACCCCATAAAGTCCTTCCCCGCTCTATCCTTGCACTGGCGCCCTCTTCTCCCTTGTTGCCTCTTCAGGGTAGCGGAACGGCCTCCCTCTTCGTTTCTGTCTTCTGCAGAAAAAATGTTCTAGGCAATATCTACTCAATGGCAACGGTGTTCATTAACGTATTTAACAATGTTGTCATTTTATTGAAAAAACTTTTTAATTCTTTACATTTTGCTGTTACCGACTACATGCACGCCACGCCTCTGTCTGTCATGTATTGTTGGAGATTTATCTCTAAAAACTAACCACCATATATCTAAGTGTATTTTATATATTCGCATATAACAGAACTTTTCTCTTGCTCATTTTGCTATGCATTTGTTTCTATATAACTTGAATTGTTTATTTTGTGTATATCCAGTGCTTTAAGAAACCTGCACTCCCATTGGTCAGTTCATATCGGGTGCGGTGCCTGGTTGCCGCCATCTTTGCGCGGTAGCTTACTTCCGCCAGTGTTCGTGCAGAAGTCACTCCGGCAACAGCCGAAAGTCACCGCATTGCGGATGTTCATCAAGAAAAGCGTACGCCTAACGTGGCTACGTTTCATTCGGTATATCAGTGAAGTGCAGTGATATGTAGTTCAGTATCACAGTAACATTACAGTGCTGATATCATTCAGTGAAGAACTAGTGACGTGTTATTGTAACACCGGCTTCCAACTTCATATACACAGTTTACTGAGGCAGGAGTGCAGAACAGTGTAATTACGTGTTATGTGTACATATTTATTATAATACAACGTTATAGTTTTTAGTAAGTGCCTGTATTTTCTTTACACCTCAAGAAGATTACGGTGCTCTATGGTGATACAATCCATTCCAGGGAGACAATCAGGGAGACAATCAGGGTCCTACCGGGCAGCAAACGCAATCATGTATTGTTGCCCAAAAAAGCAGGAAATTGTTCGGAATCAAATATTTGACCTTGAAATGTTAGATTTTAACCTGGGTAAAGAGATTTCAGTCCTCAGACGCACGTTGATTTTAGCCACGGTAAGGGGTTTTGGCCCCGTATAATGTGATGGATGTAAATAGCCTAAGTGCTCATGCACACGCAATTTTAATTTCAATCAAAAACGAATGTCGTTTGTTCTAAGTGCATCGGCACGTTGTCTTCGTCAAGCATCTCAAATGTCAGAGGCTCTTTCTTTCGTGTCAAAGGCGGATTTTCCTCACTCAGCTCCATCGCAGCCTCTCTGGCAAATCAATAGGCGCCTTTCTCCTTTCCATCAATCACCGTGTACGCTGGTATCCTTTTAGGCGTCGTCAAAAATCATGCACCTTTACCAAATATCCCTCAATCGGAAATATGACGTTCTTCAGCGAATGATTAATCGCTGGAGTAATTAGCGGAGGAAATAAAATGACGGATGGTAGACGTGTTCACGACAGTTCATGCTATACAAGCGACACCGTGACATCTCTCTTTCTAATAGATGTTGGTATTTAGAATTTTACTTCGAAAGGGGTTCAGTGCAGCTAATTTTAACCAACTATTGCTATGTTTCTTCTTTGTTAATATCTTGGCTTATATAACCTTATTTCAAAAGAATGATGCAGAAATTCGATCATGAACAGTCGACAAGTTTCGAACCGGCACAGCACCGGAGTAGACACAATCGAATGGCCCATTATAAGCCAAAGTTCGGTTCGGCACACTTCGCTTCAGCTCGGCACATGAGCCGAGCAGCCGGAATGCCTCCCCGAGAATTAAAACCGGTGGTGAGCGTTCGCCTCGAACCGTCAGCGCCACCTAAACAACACTGCTGCTGCTGCAGATTATTTGTACACATTCTTATACCCTTTTGCTTGAGAAAATAAACAGGAAAAGTAGAAAGGAGTGTTTTTAAATATCGTAGTGCATTCTTCTCTACGACCCTTCTGATCCAAGTTCAGCAAATTCTGTTCTTTCGTTCCTGCCCTTCATCTTCATCAACGATTACAACTACAACTCTTAATTTCTGCATCTCAATTGCCATTTCATTTTGTTTATTTTTGCAGTTAATCGACTTACCTGCACCCAGTCCCGGGAATCTGTGGAGGAAGCGAACAAAAACAAGTCTGCGGAAGTCGTGACTCGAGAGGGCTCGACAATGAACGCGTGGGAAAACTCGGCTGCAGCTATCAGCCGTTTGCGGCAACGCGCACGGCTTTGCTCTTCTCGCCTTCTCCCCTTTTCTACGGTTATACACGGTCTTGTTCCACAGATTCCTGAGACAGCGTGTAGGTTATTACAACGATGTTCATAATTCACGAGCTGATGATAAAAGAAAGAGAAATGCAATGACACAACGGTAGCATATATATATATCTATTATTCAAAATCAGAACCTGGAAGCCCTAGATTCGTATTTATTGTTCCCAAACGTGAAGTGTTCCATTCACACAAAACAATTAAGTGTATGTAATTAGTAAGAGAGCAGTCCATGTAATTACATGTATTTCCGCTTTTTAAGATTGTAATGCCCTGGACATTACACTGTGATTCTTTGTTGTTGAGTTCAAATGTTGTGTTTGTTCAGTTTTTAATTTGGCAAATATTAATGACGTCATAGACAACTAGTGTGAGATGGACAGATAAACTACTCTTGATGTACCAGGACCTGGCAACATTTGACAAACTGAGAGATTTATCAACGAGATAAAATCACGATAGCAACGACTTAATAGTGGCAGAAAAATGTCGAAATAATTGTAATATGTGTTTTAAAGTATAATTGACTGCTCTAAGTGTGTTTTCAAAAACATACCTTACATTAAGTTGAATAGTAAGTTTTCATTTTCACGTCTTGTGATCGCAGGAGTCTTTTGTCAAGACATGAGGAGCAAAGGGAAAGATTCCATGTTAGATTGAAAGGTACGTAACAAGATTAAGTCTCTCAAAATATAACAACAGATGGAACTATCTCTTTATCAACACCACTGTCTATTTAATTTAGTTTTATTTCATAAAAATTGCAAGGTAAACTAGGAAAGATTTGCTGACACTCACTGAAGTGTTATCTAGTCCCGTGAGCCGGCCACTTGCAAAGGCTGCGAATGTGTTGGAATCGCGTGAGTGTATCTTCCACATGAACATACTATGCAGCTCCTGCATATGAAGTGGGTTCTGCCTCCTCCTCCCCAGAAGACTCCGTTAAAACTTTTACGTTTTCCCTCAGTAGGAGAAAAAATGGTAGCAGGCAAGCAATACGTTGAAGAAGTTGAAGGGAAACAAGATCAGGAATCAGGAACTACAAGCAATTATTCTTCACCCCCTTCATTAGGTTTTCGGTTGACCTATTTGTCCTTTTACATTCTGAAACGTTATAAAATTATTTCCTGCGCTCGTTTTAGGAGTTCCACATTTACTGTCCACAAGAAAAGTCTCTGGATTTGCTCCTTCTGGGAAACATTGTAGTCGTTCTGATACCACTTTCAAATGCATGTCCACTCTTGCTTGGCCTTCAGTGAAAACCACTGCATATTCAGTAGTGTTACAGGCAACTTGGTTCTCCTAGAGGCCAACACACTAATCTCTGCCGTTGCGCAGATCCCAATTTTCGTTTCGTCTCCCTCTCTCCTAGCATCACGTGTTCTACACTGCTCGCCAACCTTCGCCATTGTTGCCAATTGTCATTCCATTCCTGGACACACTCCCGCAAACATAATTTAAAACAATTGAATAGCGCTCCAGCTCGCAGTTTACACCGTTCGGCAAGGGCGGTAATGTGGCAATATAGCATGACGTAATGGTTGCTTCTTTTATGCAGTGCATGTTCATTGACTAGCTAGTGACTAGTGTTGCCAACTGTAAATATGAAGCACTATTTCTGTTACGGAAGGAGAAAGGCAAAATGACAGTTTTGTTGGATTGTAAGCACCATATTTTTATTTTAAGTATTTGACTGGTTTGACGTTGTGTGCATGTATTACGTGTGTGTGTATATGAAAGTGCATGTGTTTGGTTAGTGAACGTTAAATTCCTAATGCCTCCAGTACTATGGTTCATATTTCATCACTTTAGAATTGCTCAAAAGAAATAAATTATGTGAATGCATGAGCATTTCAATCCTCGGCTCGGGCACCGGCACGTGTTCTTGTAGGAATTGTATGATGGAAGTTGTTATTTTTGCTGCTTAATGCGATGCATGTTGGTTTTTTTGTGTTAAAATTGGAATGTTTTGATGGATGACAAGTTCTTAACAAAAGAAAAAGCAGCGCGGCTTATCGTCTGGTGGCAATATATGTACTTCTTATTCTTGTTATTGTTGCGGAAACTGGCATACAGAAAGGAAAGTAGCTCTTTGTTACTGAAATTGATCTCCTGAATGCGAATACGATATTTAATTTTCTAAGATTGCCTCTTAATTTGAGTTACGGCATAATTCATGTTACCCATAAGCAATGTGTTGGCTCTTATCTTCAAGATTGCATAATTCACGTTACATAACAATTAATCATAATCAATGTGGGCATAACTTAATAAATATATTAAGAGCGCCCGCAAAAGGAGGCCAGGGGGGGGGGCACTTGGGAAGAATTAATACAATTCAAATTTTGAAATTAAAAGCGTGAAAACATAGATGAGAGATGCCGTGAAAGACAGATGCAAATTAACAAAATGCTGGTGAAGCTTTATGTTAATTATCTTAACTGGGGGAAAGCATAACTCTGTTTCCTCCACTTTAAACACTTCCGTATTATTCAGCATACTCATATTAGTAAAGATTGGGTACTCTCATTTCTGTAACAAAACGTATGAAGAACCACCGGCGGCTCCGGGGGGGGGGGGGGGGAAGGATGTTGAAAAAGTTCCGACTGAAACACTTTGGATAAATGTAAGAGGAGAATTTTTTTATTTTTTATTTTGCAAGCTGCTTCAATAAACTGTCAACAATCGCGCAGAACCTGTCCTCTAAGGTCAACAATCTCTTATAACGTAAGTAGTGTAATTGATGATATAACCAGGACCACTTACAAGTGTACAAATGATGAGCTCATTTGATTAAACAGCCCGATTTGCCCACACTTAAAATTATGCCAAGATCCTCTTATTCCCCAATTCTTCAAGTGTGATATGCTCTTAATTCTAAGAATTTTGAATCCTAGTGTACAAATGATGAGCCCCCTCAGATTGATTTGCCCACACTTAAAATTATGTCAAGTACCCATATGATTTTATTGTTCATAGTGTGTTATTCTGTCAAAATCCCAAGAATCTTGAATTCTAGTTTACAAATGATGAGCCCCCTCAGATTGATTTGCCCATACTTACAAAAGTTGCATCAGCCAGATTTTTGTCCATAAGCTTGTTAAAAATATGCACCTTCTTGATATTGTTTTGGCTACACTTAAAAACTAAGGCAAAATGCCACTCTCACCCACCCACACACACACACATATTTACTTCTGGTCCGGTAATATGCAAAAATCTTCTAGAATTGTTCTGTGACTCTCTCATTTCTTACATCATAAACATATGATTTTTCACCTATGAGAATAACACTACATATAGTGTCATCAGGGAGTGTTTCGTGGAATTCACAGATAATTTTAATGTTTGTCCTGTCATTAACCACAACTTGTTTCCTTTTTGAAGTGTTGTTGACAAACATGGGTCTCTGTGCTTTGAATTCATCTGGTGTGTAATACATGTCAGTATTGCCAGTAGTGACCCTTTTGTATGCTGTAAATGCTTCATATAATTTGAGGAAATCATCCTCGGACATGTCTAAATTATAATTTTCTCTAGGGAATACCTCATTTCTGCCATTTTTAAGATATATGTTCTTGATGTTGCAGTTATCAAATCTACTTGAATTTTTTTCCTGATTATTGTGTCTTCCAGTCTGAAACAGTACCACCACAAAATTAGGCATGTCGTATTGTATACTGGAGAATGAATTTGTAGCATCAAACTCATAATAAGTACCAGCGGCAGGCTTCTGTACACATTGATATGTATAAAATTGTAAAGGTACTTGTGGATTTTTTATTATATCTGCTTTGTATTTAAGAGCATAACTGGCTTCATATTCAACAACTGGGATTCTTAGCTCCATAGTCTGAATAATGCATTTGCCTTCATCAGGTAGGGTATTGGGCAGAGCTTCCCCTGTAGAGTTTAATGTGCTGTACCTCATCAAAGCATTATTATCATTGGCAGCTCTTCTAAATGTGATTCTTAAACCACCCTTCCACATAATATCTTTGTAATCTGAGAAGAATCCTGGCAACAGGCGCATTGGGAACAGCACTGTGTGGCTCTTAGATATAATTTTATCACCAGCCTCAAATCCACCTATTTTGTAGTATGAAGCCTCGGTTTTGGATAATTTAAGTGTGGCCAAAGCTGTGGAGGTAATGCCGGGATAATCCACTCTGTTTATGACAACACCATGTTTTCTGATCTCAATTTCAGAGAACAGATGCGGCACAAAATTATCTACCAATCTTATATTTGAATTTGCCGGATAATCTGTTCCATCGAGCTTTACAACATCAAATTTGATGTATAGATCTGCTCTGTGGGGGTGTATAAAGCCATCCCCTACATCAAGATCAACCTCAATTTCTGTGTTGGGTTGATTTAAATTTGCAAATGTCCTCCTGTTTGGGGGGAATGATTGTAGCTCATAACTCTCAATATTTTCCATTTTTTTTGTATGTATTTTTATTTAAATATTAATCTCTATGATTGCAGTTGTTGTGGCTCCAGCAAAATCAACTAATTCTTCTTTTTCATTAGTGACCATCAATTCAATGTTATCTATTCTATTATGACACACAGGAAAATATAATGTTGGGGATGGAGTGTAGATGATGGGCTCCATAAATTCAGAATTAGGTTTAAATGTTGCAATGATGCCAGTTTGTTTGTGAGTGCCTATTCCATTTGATTTGGTGATCATACCCTCGGCCACATTACAGTGAATATTCAGAGTCTCTATGGCTAAGAATTTAGGTATATTAATAGCAGTGTGTTTGATGGCCGCTTCAAGTTTTGTGTTGTTCTCAAAGCTTAACAGCTCTCCTATAGTACCCAGATCCACTGTTTCTGTAGCAGATACAATCTCTACTCTGTGAGTGACAGAATTTTGAGTTAATACTATACCTCTGGGTAATTGAGCATTTAGAGTGGACAGATTATATTGCCCTGGAGTGATGACAATATTTTGATCACCAACTGCAATTTTGTTGTTGTGGTGTGTAATATTAGGGATCAAGTACATGCCATAAAATGCTCTGAGAGCTATTGTTTTGGGATACACTATGTCATCATGCAATTTGAGTTTCAATATTGAATTTTGGCTGGTGAGATGGAATACCCCCATGATGTTTTAAATACCACAAGGCCTTTTGAAAATTTTCAATTGATGGTTTATTTATTTGAGACATATATCTAAGAACAGATAAACACAGATGTCCACAATTAACATCTTTGAAGTTTTGAACACGGGCATTATTGTAATAAAGATTAGCTGATTTTAGATATTTTACTAAATTTTCAGGTGGAACACCTCCAAATAAATCAAACACAAATGCCTCATTGTTTAAATATTTAAGATAACAGATCCAGTGAGTGCCCTGATTTTTGTACTTATCCAAATTAACAATGCCACACTCTTTGTTGAGTGGTTGCTCTGGCAAAGAATCAGACATGTACACACCTCTAAAATTTTTGATGCCCAGCGGCTTGATTAAAGCTTCAGTATCTTGGTTTGTAAGCGGGTCTTGTTTTTTTAAACTTGTTCATGGCTCTCTTAACACCTTTGCCTTGTTTCTCCATGGCCAGGTTGTGGTGCCTCTGCTCATCTAATTCTGCCTTATTCTTCTTGGCATCTATTACTGTTCTTGCTATGGCAGCTGATCCCCCAGCCAAGCTCCCAACAGCCCCAAGTGCTGCTAAGATGGCCGGGATAGTAAATATGAAACCCCCCACATGTGATTTTTCCTGGATTGTTGTAAATTTTTTTAATTGGGGGGTACTAAGCAACAATTTCATACCATGGCCCTTTGCAAGACAAGATTTTTTTTTCTTGCGCTGCTTTTGGTTAAAAGACTATCAATAGTTTTAAGAGATTTAAGACCTGCATAAGGTATTTGATACATAACACCCTTGGCCTTCATTCTAGGTTTATTATATATATATTCACAGCCCCCACCCCAGTTTTTGTTTGGTGTTCATAGCTATGGTGGTTCCCAATGCTGCTATTCTTTCACTTAAAGAAGCATCTTTGCTTACAAATCTACCAAATGCAGCCTCTTCTAATTTCTTGTCTGCAACATGTCTCTTGTCAAGATCAGAATGTGTGTTGTATGCTATGTCATGGTCTCTACAAGCAGCATCTAGGGGATTAACACCAGGATCACCTCTGTTTAATCTATGGTCCAATTTTGTACCGGGACCACAATACTGATAGCCTGGAATGTGTAGTTCAAATGGCAGCTTGTTTATAATGTCATTAACCAACCCCCGACCCTCAGAAATATTCCAAAATTTAGGTGGTAGAGTATTAATAATTTTTATAAGATATCCCATCCCCTTAGTGTCATTCACTATAAAATTAGACAATTTTGTGCTTATCATGTCCATAATTCCAACCTTTTCATTGTAAAAATTGTGGTTGCCAGCATTTTCCTCCCCAGCTATCACCAATAACCTATCTACAAGTTTCCTGACATCATCAACCCACACAAATTCTTTAGGCCGGGTGTTGTATTGTTTGATTCCACTGCCAGTCTTAATTTGTGACCATATGGGCTTGATTAAATTGTTGTATTTTGCTCCACTGCTAGACTTGACTCTTTTTTGTGTGGGATCATTGTTCTGGTATAGAGCATCTGATTTTATTAATATTTCTTTGTAGTGCTCATAATCTTGATCTGTATAGCTGCCAGGCCTTTTCCTAGTCATCAGTTCCCACAATCCATGTGTGCCGGGATATTTAACAAAACCACCTTTTTCTCCAAGATGAGATTCTGAATATACAATTATATCATCTCCCATAAATGTTACTCTGAAATTGCCAATTCTATGTATGATGCTACCATCACGCTCTGTGTCAGCATATAAGCCAAAGACCTCATCTTTGTTGTCTTTAGGTGTGCTTAAATATTTTTGAGCAAGAAGACCCAAATCAATAGGATCCAGAGTAGCTTCAATTCTTCGAGGAGCAACAGGACTAGGTGTATGAATACTGGAAAGTGGGGTGATTGGATAATCTAATATGTTCCTTGCAGCTACAGGTACAAGCTCTGTGATCAAATTTTGATTTTGCTCTGTAACAGTTTTGATATTTTTACCTAATTCACTAATAGCATCAATAATAGGCTGTTCTGTTTGTTTGTGTTGTTCATAAATTCCTCGGTTCTCTGATTTCCATCCCTTAAATCTTTTTACAAGATAATATCTTAATTTAAGATCATCAATGATTGGCCTTTTCATGGTTATTTATATATGTTTCAATGTCTAGAAAATTGTTGATTTTATTTCTGTATTTGCCACTATTGGGTTTTCTTGTCATATCAATTGTGACAAACCCATAACTGTTTTGGTTCCAGCACCTACTGCAAAACTTGGAAAAATCATTGTAGCTCAAGTCCCCACCTACATATTCATCATGTATGTGTTTGAGGTTGGTATGATCTTGATGAAACACACATATAAAATTGCTGTTGTCTCGGATCAGCTGCTTCGGTATTTTTGAAAAAGTCTGTGCAAGGTAGAAGCAATCAATGTTTTTGTGTCGGCCCTGTGTAAAGAAATTTCTAACCTTGTTTTGATTATCCAGTATAATGTCATCAAACACAACAACAGAATTATCAAGACATTCATGAAGTGGCTTAACATCTGGTTCAAAAGTGGCAATATCCAATCCATCATATAGCTTCATCAGCTGCTGATATTTTAATTGTTCCAAGCTCTTAGAGAAGACATACAAGTGCCTGTTTTTCCAGTCTAACCAGTTGGGTGCCAATAAAAAATTATCAATCATTAGTGTAGTTTTACCACAAGCTGATGGCCCAACAATAAGACATCTAATATTTTCAGGCAGCAACTTGCCATTTCTCTTAATCTGCTGTTCAGGTTCTGGCAGCCTTTTTATAACATCCCAGGTGCTCATATTATCACTTTGTCTGCATCGATCCAGCTGTGTTCTGGAAGTCCTAGCCATTTGACAAATAACTTGTTGCCTTTTCTGCGGATGATTTTTTCTATGAGATATGTGTCAGGCTGTTTAGTTTTGCTGAGTTCTTCTTCATAGAATCTGCCTTTGAGAATTTCTCCTCGGTGATCTTTTATTATATATGTGTTAAGGGTCCCAGGTTTAACTTGAACCACTGAATTATTTACAGAAGAATAATGCTTCTTTGAGTGAAAAAATAGCAGCATTGGGAACCACCATAGCTATGAACACCAAACAAAAACTGGGGTGGGGGCTGTGAATATGTATATAATAAACCTAAAATGAATGCCAAGGGTGTTATGTATCAAATACCTTATGCAGGTCTTAAATCTCTTAAAACTATTGATAGTCTTTTAACCAAAAAGCAGCGCAAGAAAAAAAGCTCTTGTCTTGCAAAGGGCCATGGTATGAAATTGTTGCTTAGTACCCCCCAATTAAAAAAATTACAACAATCTAGAAAAAAATCACATGTGGGGGGTTTCATATTTACTATCCCGGCCATCTTAGCAGCACTTGGGGCTGTGGGGAGCTTGGCTGGGGGATCAGCTGCCATAGCAAGAACAGTAATAGATGCCAAGAAGAATAAGGCAGAATTAGATGAGCAGAGGCACCACAACCTGGCCATGGAGAAACAAGGCAAAGGTGTTAAGAGAGCCATGAACAAGTTTAAAAAAACAAGACCCGCTTACAAACCAAGATACTGAAGCTTTAATCAAGCCGCTGGGCATCAAAAATTTTAGAGGTGTGTACATGTCTGATTCTTTGCCAGAGCAACCACTCAACAAAGAGTGTGGCATTGTTAATTTGGATAAGTACAAAAATCAGGGCACTCACTGGATCTGTTATCTTAAATATTTAAACAATGAGGCATTTGTGTTTGATTTATTTGGAGGTGTTCCACCTGAAAATTTAGTAAAATATCTAAAATCAGCTAATCTTTATTACAATAATGCCCGTGTTCAAAACTTCAAAGATGTTAATTGTGGACATCTGTGTTTATCTGTTCTTAGATATATGTCTCAAATAAATAAACCATCAATTGAAAATTTTCAAAAGGCCTTGTGGTATTTAAAACATCATGGGGGTATTCCATCTCACCAGCCAAAATTCAATATTGAAACTCAAATTGCATGATGACATAGTGTATCCCAAAACAATAGCTCTCAGAGCATTTTATGGCATGTACTTGATCCCTAATATTACTCACCACAACAACACAATTGCAGTAGGGGATCAAAAAATTGTCATCACTCCAGGGCAATATAATCTGTCCACTCTAAATGCTCAATTACCCAGAGGTATAGTGTTAAGTCAAAATTCTGTCACTCACAGAGTAGAGATTGTATCTGCTACAGAAACAGTGGATCTGGGTACTATAGGAGTGCTGTTAGGATTTGAGAACAACACAAAACTTGAACCAGCCATCAAACACACTGCTATTAATATACCTAAATTCTTAGCCATAGAGACTCTAAATATTCACTGTAATTTGGCCGAGGGTATGATCACCAAATCAAATGGCATAGGCACTCACAAACAAACTGGCATCATTGCAACATTCAAACCTAACTCTGAATTTATGGAGCCAATCATCTACACTCCATCCCCAACATTATATTTTCCTGTGTGCCATAATAGAATAGATTATATTGAGTTGATGGTCACTAATGAAAAAGAAGAATTAGTTGATTTTGCTGGAGCCACAACAACTGCTATCATAGAGATTAATATTTAAATAAAAATACATACAAAAAAAATGGAAAATATTGAGAGTTATGAGCTACAATCATTCCCCCCAAACAGGAGGACATTTGCAAATTTAAATCAACCCAACACAGAGATTGAGGTTGATCTTGATGTAGGGGATGGCTTTATACACCCCCACAGAGCAGATCTATACATCAAATTTGATGTTGTAAAGCTCGATGGAACAGATTATCCGGCAAATTTAAATATAAGATTGGTAGATAATTTTGTGCCGCATCTGTTCTCTGAAATTGAGATCAGAAAACATGGTGTTGTCATAAACAGAGTGGATTATCCCGGCATTACCTCCACAGCTTTGGCCACACTTAAATTATCCAAAACCGAGGCTTCTTACTACAAAATAGGTGGATTTGAGGCTGGTGATAAAATTATATCTAAGAGCCACACAGTGCTGTTCCCAATGCGCCTGTTGCCAGGATTCTTCTCAGATTACAAAGATATTATGTGGAAGGGTGGTTTAAGAATCACATTTAGAAGAGCTGCCAATGATAATAATGCTTTGATGAGGTACAGCACATTAAACTCTACAGGGGAAGCTCTGCCCAATACCCTACCTGATGAAGGCAAATGCATTATTCAGACTATGGAGCTAAGAATCCCAGTTGTTGAATATGAAGCCAGTTATGCTCTTAAATACAAAGCAGATATAATAAAAAATCCACAAGTACCTTTACAATTTTATACATATCAATGTGTACAGAAGCCTGCCGCTGGTACTTATTATGAGTTTGATGCTACAAATTCATTCTCCAGTATACAATACGACATGCCTAATTTTGTGGTGGTACTGTTTCAGACTGGAAGACACAATAATCAGGAAAAAAATTCAAGTAGATTTGATAACTGCAACATCAAGAACATATATCTTAAAAATGGCAGAAATGAGGTATTCCCTAGAGAAAATTATAATTTAGACATGTCCGAGGATGATTTCCTCAAATTATATGAAGCATTTACAGCATACAAAAGGGTCACTACTGGCAATACTGACATGTATTACACACCAGATGAATTCAAAGCACAGAGACCCATGTTTGTCATCAACACTTCAAAAAGGAAACAAGTTGTGGTTAATGACAGAACAAACATTAAAATTATCTGTGAATTCCACGATACACTCCCTGATGACACTATATGTAGTGTTATTCTCATAGATGAAAAATCATATGTTTATGATGTAAGAAATGAGAGAGTCACAGAGCAATTCTAGAAGAATTACATTGTTTTAGTACTAGATAAACAAGTTGAGCCTGGTGCCCAATTGAACTTAAACCGGAAGAAAATATGTGTGTGTGTGTGTGTGTGTGTGTGTGTGTGTGTGTGTGTGTGTGTGTGGGTGCGTTGGTATACCCGTCATTAGGAGGAACAAGATCAGAAAAATTACCAGCATTAAGAGGGACTTTTTCATTGCGAGGTAATTTTGGTGGTTCCTCGGAACGAGAAAGCACATTATTTAATATTATGGCCGAACCGGCAAAGGAAAATTTAATGTCGTGGAATTAATCGACGAAGGGGACCAAGATCTATATTTTGATAAAAGATAGAACAATGTCCGACAATTGTACTCGGAGTTATGCTACAAAACAGTGCATTTTTCTGGTTCCTCTTTTCGGGGCATTGTGCCTGTACGTGTGTATCAGGTGTTTATCGGTTCCTCTCAACGGGGCTCTGTGCTTATCACCTACACACAACGTGTGTGTCGTTTGTGCGACGCCAGAGACATCTGCAGTGTGTGAAAAATTGCGGAACTACATCAGCGGTGACGTCAAGGCGGAGCGAGGAAGATCGTAGGGGGTGGGGCCTGCGGTTGCAGAGAACAGCGTTGTCGGATCTCCCCCTCAACTTACATGACTCAGCATTTTTCACTGACGGCTCTGAACGTTGCATTGTTCGCAGTGCTGCATAAGTTGCAACGCTGGAGAATGCAGCGTTGCTACATCATTGCCTACATGGGAAATGTTAACGGCGATTCACGATTGCGTTCCGAGAGGGTTCGTTGTATGATAGTAGCCGTATTTAATATATCGGTTTGAGCTTGGGCAATTATGTCTCGTATTTCTCGGAAAAGATATATATCAACGAAGAATTGTAGCAATCTGCCGGACAGTGCGAGTGAGCGAGCAAAGAATATTGTAGGAAATGCTTGTGTATTTCCTCATCAAGAAAGCAAACTAGTAGGATTTCTTCTTGTATTAATTAACAAAATATTCAACCAGAGTTCCTATGTGAGAATACTGGAAATGATTGCGCTTAATCTAACTAAAGCACAAAAGCCAGATACAGGACAATATAGTACAAAAACAACATACATATTTACGTTCTTAATTGTGGTCTAACTATTCGTTTTCTCCGTCTACTCCACTCGTTAAAAATTTGCTCCTCCTCTGTGGTGACAGTGGCGTATTTAAGAGTACGACTTCAATCTCCTTCCCGAAATACCTTCCACCCTTAAAATGTTTCTTTCGTCACTAGAATGCAGATGCATATGTTCAAAAATGGCAAAATACGTAGTTAAACATTAATAAGAATAGGTTCTTCACTAACATTTCAATATTTTTCGTAATACATGTCTCTAAAGTAAGGTAGAATTCACACCGAACTTACAGGCGGCACGTGTTGCTTGAGGATTTCACCAATCCAAAGCAAGTTTCTGAGCCCTATTATGCCTGCCGCTACGTTATGAAACGTTGCTGCGGATTGACGCGTTTCCAATCGACATATGTCATTTGCACTTGCTGTTTGGAGTGAAATCCACGTGTTGCTTGACGTTTCGGTCTGAAAGTTACAGGCGACAAGCAACACGGAGATGCCAAGCAGCTTTCAGACCAAAGCGACACACAACACATGTCGCTTCGTAACTAAGCCCTGCGACAAGTTAAGTTTGCAGCAACTTTTCGCCCATGTAGAGAGAGAGAGTGTTGCTGCTGTTTTAAGTCCACTTTATGCACAGTAAGGCTAATCGGGACTGGACCTACAGTTTAAAGTGGGATCCGAACCACTTGTGCCTCCACCGGGTATCGAACCCGGGACCCCTCGATTACAAGGCAATGACGCTACCACTGCGCCATTGGGGAGGCCCACCCATGTAGACCCAAACGTGCACGCAGAATATAGTTCCGCTGCAATACTGCCGATTTTCTCAATGTCTGTGATATGAACAGCTCGGCGGTCGAGGCAAGACTCGCACGGGAGATGCTGAGCGCCGTTCTCGCGCGGTTTAATACATAAAACCTGCTGCAAACTTAACCTGTCGCGGGGTATAGTCAATCAATATCAACGTTTCACACCTTACCGGTAGCCCCAGAAGACTGAGTTCGACTGGTGAGATTCTCAAGCACCACATGTCTCTTCAATGTGAAATCTCTCAATGAGAGAAGAGCCCAGTTCGAGCGACATGCAAAAGCTCACTAAAGCAACACATACACCGCGCACAAGTGAACAGACCAAGTCAATTTGATGCACGGCCCGAGCGACATGGTGATTTCACATCCAAGCGACAAGCGACACGAGACCCTTCAATCTAATGCAAAATATTCATTGCGTATGCGGGAACAACAGAAACAGGTGACACGATGCACCGTATTGAGAACATAGTCCAGTCCAAGCTACAAATGCAGCTTGTGTCGCTTCAGTTAAAAATTTTTGTTTTCAAGAAGCACGTTACATGGGGATTTCACACTGAAACGACACGACACGCATGATTTTGTGCGAGCAATAAAGGTTTCGATTTCCTGTGGGGCATAGCACCTTGTACTGGCGTACGCAGGGGGCGCTGATGGGGCTACTGCCCTCCAGAAATTTTAAGAAAATCCAAATTTTAAATGAAAATTTGTAAGAACTCACAGAAAGGAAAGATGTAAACGCAAACCTCCCTTAAAGTTAAAATGACACCCGATAACCATTTCTGTCTTCGAGTACAGTTTTAATAGTGAAAAGCTGAAAATGTACGATAGCCTATATATTTTATTCGGTATCCCACAATTCTAGAACAAAGCTATATACTATACACCTTTAGAATTTCAGCCCCTCCAGAACAAAAATCCTGCTTACGCCAGTGGCACCGTGAGAACAATTGGAGCAGACTATGATATCGAAAACCAGAAAACTACGGCGACTCAATTGTATTTAACTTAGTATATGGCACGTGTTTTCCCTCTTCTCGAGTGGCAGCAACGAATCGTCCCCTACGTATGGTCAGTGCATCGCCCACTGGCATATACATGAGGGAGGGATGAGAGACAGGCCTGCGGCAAGGAGTAGCAAGTCTCCATTTCCACTTCACAGCCTAACAAAGACAACTAAAGGTGGCCAGGTAGGAAAATTTCCTTTGGGCTCAGGATGGTGGTGTGTGTTGCAAGGCGTGCTGTCCATGGGCGTCCGGAAGGAGGGGCAAGGGGAGGCCGTGCCCCCCCCCCTGGAAAATGAAAGTCGACCAAAAAATATGTATTTCACACATATAATTTCATTTTAGCCACAATAATATGTGTTAATTATTGCATGAACACCATAAATTCAAATTTAAGCAATGTTTTGTAGGGAACAACACTATTTTTGGGAAAAAATTGTCTTCGTTTGCCCCCCCCCCCTGGAAAAAAAATACCTTCCTTGCCCCTCCCTGGAAAAAATCCTGCGGACGTCCATGGTGCTGTCGACAGTGGCGGCGATTGGGTTCCAAAACTGGATTGGGCAAAGGAACTTTACTTTTCCTTTATAGATAAGCTTTAGCATAGTGGCGGAGCAAAAGTGGCTAAAAGTGAGGGACAACTGCTGCCCTACGCTCCCTCAGTCAGTAATGATTATTCGACTGTGAAATCAGTTGAAATATTGGAATCAGATTCTTTCCTCATTCATCCATAAACATTCTATTTCATTTCGCTTTGTAATAAAAATAAGCACTTTATAAATTTAAAAAAATATATATTTTTAAAATTATTCTTAAAATCAACGTAATTAAACAGAATTATGGCTGACAGATTTTAAGAAAGAAGTTACAGTCCGTGAATTACTTTTTCACAGTGTTCAATAATTTTATTAGGAGGCGCTTTTCTGCCATTTTATTTAACCGCGACGGTGCGGATGTGTGGTGATTAGAAGAAATTTAGGAAGGAACACTCATGACCAGGCTGGGATTCAAACCCGGAAACCCTGGCGTCGTATTACACTGAACTAACCTCTCCACCATATTTTGGAGGACAGAAAGTAAGTTATTCATATAATAAATAAGATGTAATATATTATATATTTCATATTATATAATATAATATTCGAACCAGTGTATAGTGCACCTCCACTGCATATCGCCAGTTTACAAGGCGAGTCTCATATTCTGTATACTCTGTACTATTCACAGTTACAATACAAGTGTTAACCCATTGAGAAACCTAAGTTTGCCATTTTAGAATCTCTCTCTCTCCAGGACGTAGTGTAATCAAGAGGTCCAGACTTCGTTACCCGGTTGAGGCACTTTGTGGTTCCGATCCCACTTTAAACTGTAGGTTCAATCCCGATTACCCTTTCTAGGAATAAAGGGTACTTAAAAAGAATCTTACGTTGAACTTGATTGAAATTACGTTTTTGCTTGCAAGTTTGAATATGTATATTAATATTAATAATAATAATATTAACTACTTTAATTAATAGAGTATGAGATTTGATCAAATTGGCCTTTGCTTGTAGAGATGTTACTGACGCAAGTATTGATGGAATGAACTGCAATGAGTATTTTGCTACCCTTGAAAAAAACGAACCAAAGGAAAACGCCGCCCGCCTCCCCCCTCCCTGTCCTGCTTAAGTGGGGGGAGAGTGGTCCGACGTTCAGACCAGACGCTTGGCAATTCTGAACTACCCTTTCTTTGTCAGTGCCAAGGGGTAGGTGCGAAGAAGTGTTTGCGCACCCTTTAATTTTCTTCCTCACCCATTTTTCAACCAATAACACCAACTCCTAGAGTGCCATACCCGGTGGAGGCACATAGCGCTTCGGATCCCACTTTAAACTGTAGGTCCAGTCCCGATTAGCGTTACTGTGCATAAAGTGGACTTAAAACACCAACTCAACAACAACAACTCTTAGAGTTCCATGCTGTCTCATGTCATATTCAGCACCGAATGTTACGTTCTAAAGTGAGACCGCTGTTATTGTTTACATCAGGCAAACACTGATCCCCGATTTCTTTCCTGTACTGTCGGCAGTTTATAAAGGCAAGCCGCCATTGTCTTTCTTTCGTCAGCATTGTTGTTAAGAATTGTTTCTTCTTACGTTTCAAGTAGTCTGTGTTTGTCGATAAATGCCTATAGCTCAGTGTCAGGTGCTTTGTGTTATCCTTTGCATTGTTGATCCACCCTTTTTGTTGTCTGCCTACTATCGGATCAAAAGCTATGTATACTCGAGTTTTGGACTCCAATTAAAAATTAATCAGTAGACCTAAATAAAAACGAGTTACATCAAAATTTGACTGTTTCAATTCTGTGTTAAGCTATAGTAACCAATCATTTTCGATTTTTAGTCGTCTTGAGAATAAAAAAACTGCCGTTTTTTTGCTTTTTCCAAACAAGAAATCAAAAAAATTTTAAAAAATCGTCCGATCGTGATCAAATTTAAATATGCAGGTAGAAAGGTTGTAAATATAATTCTTAATTTTCAATTTTTTTATTGGCTAAAAAGTCAAATGTGTCTTATCAATTATCTGAAACATATTCCCTCCCATCCCGTCGGAAAATACGTTGCTTGCCTTTCCTTGGAAAAAATATTCCAATTTTTCATGTGTCATTGGCCTCCCTTCAAATTTTTGGCCTCCGATGGCGCAGTGGTAGCATCGTCGCCTTGCAATCAAGGGGTTCCGGGTTCGATTCCCGGTGGAGGCATATAGTGGTTCGGATCCCACTTTAAACTTTAAACTGTAGGTCCAGTCCCGATTAGCCTTCCTGTGCACAAAGTGTACTTAAACACCAACTCAATCAATCAAATTTCTAAACATGTCTTGTACTAAAACCGAGCAAGAGTGAAGCAGTTGGAGTTTTAAAGTCCGCTTTATGCACAGTAAGTCTGGACCTATAGTTTAAAGTGGGATCCAAACCACTGTGTGCCTCCATCGGGTATCGAACCCGGGACACCTTTCGCTAGTTTTATCCACTTTCATTGGCATATTATTGGAATTTCAATTAGTGGCTAAAACATGCATGCATGTTTCGTGTTTTCTTTATTTTCAACACCGCGCCCCTTAATTTCATTCCACACCCTCTCAGCACTTCTACAGAGCATTCATTCGCCGACATTCGCTACGAGACTCGGCGGCAAGCGGCCCGGCGTCAGCGCTTGTCTTTCCCAGTGAACGGGTCCGCGACAGTCGCACGCTACAGTCTGTTTTTTTCGCTCTCCCTGCCTTCGCTCTCCTTCCCTTTCTGTTGACGTTGCAGACTGACGCCAGTATAATCCTCCCTCGGAAGTTGTGTTGTGTCGTGTCCGTGTGTTGAAGATTGTGGCTTAATATGGCACAACAAAATTTACATTGCAACAAAGAATTTACGTTGTCGAGTGTTACTTCGGAAAGAGGAATTGCGGATAAGTGCGACGACGTTTTGCAACGAAATTTCCTGGTGTTCCCGTTCCACATAGGACCACTATATTAAACCTCGTAAAAAAGTTTAGAGTAACAGGGTCAGTTCTGAATAAAAGTGGAAAGAAAAATGGGGAAATCTAAAAAATAAAGTATACAAAGACAATCCGCACACCATCCGTGAGTTAAAAGAGAGTATTGTACGAGAAATCGGGAGAATTACAGTTGTAAACGAACTTGCACGTGTAAATGCCAATTTCTTTCGGAGATGCCAGGAATGTGTTGTAGCAGAGGGACATCATTTTCAACACCTTCTGTAGTCAAGGTTAGTACACAATATGAAAACTGTAATTTTAATAGCCGACTCGAGCGACTGTCGCGGACCCCGTTCACAGGGAAAGACAAGCGCTGCTACCGGGCCGCTTGCCGCCGAGTCTCGTAGCGAATGTAAGGAATGCTCTGTATATAATTAATTCTGGCAACGCACCAAGATTTACGGTTGTGGTTTTCTCTCCGTTGGGGACAGCGAGGACGTTTAAGTAAGCAAATAAATAAAATATTAATAATAAACAGTTGTGTTTATATACGTACGTGTACGTATATAATTTGTATCCCCTCCTCCACATTCACCTGAAAGTGGCAATTGTTGTGATTCGTGGGACCGTCTGCTCAGTTGATATCTATGTTTTGGCATTTTGAGTGTGTGCAGTATTCCCCAAGGCCCTCTTCTCTTGTTGTTGCTGTGCAGAAACACAATAATCCTGAAATCGCTTGTATGGCTAGGAATTAAGTACAATGTAAGTGACAGCGTTGAAGAGATTAGAGGGAAGAAATGGTATGGCAATGAGTGAAGTTGCCAAACGAAGAATGTGTGTATGAGAAATTACTATTGTTTTCGCATGCATAGTTCGTCATTAACTTCTTTCCTTTTGTTGCAACATATGATTTTTACTTCAAGACTTATAATAGGTCTGTGTGGGCCTCCCTGATGGTGCAGTGGCAGCGTGGTCACCTTGTAATCGCTGGTCCAGGGTTCGATACCCTGTGGAAACACATAGTTGTTCGGATTCCACTTTAAAATGTAGTTCCAGTCCCGATTAGTCTTTCTGTGCATAAAGTCGACTTAAAACAACAATTCAATTCAATTAACGAACGCTTTCATTATACTTTAATAATCCTAATTATTATGCATTGAAATATATATTGATACAATCAACTCCATAAAATTCTGAAAATTGATATTGGAAATATTAATAGATTGAAGAAACAGGTATATATAACTTTACTCTTCTTGTTTAAAGTAATATAATTTTGAAGGAAAATGTAACTCACTTCCCCTTTTGTTGTTTAGTGTCTAGTGGAGTGACCTACTAATTCTGACAGCAAATTCAATGAGTCATGATATTCATCTTGGTCAGGGTGTGGATGCCTTTAGATTGTGTTTCTTTTATCACATAATTAATAGTTCATCCTCATCGCCGCAATTAACCAGTATACATATAATTTGGACCATAAATAGCAAAATGCAAGCAAAAACTTCTTGATGTTTACGATTTTCTTCGCATCTAAATTGTGGACATACGCCTAGTAGGCTCCTGTTGTCTGCAAGAAACAATCTGGAATTTTATTAAAATTCTTGCCGCGTCTCATCGGGCTTGAAATGTATTACTTCACAAGAAAATTTTCAATAACTGTACTATCTTGCATTACGAGCTATAAAAGTAAGTAAATTCATCAAAACTTTCACAAATCGTTGGTTGATTTGGTGTTTTAAGTCCACTTTATGCACAGTAAGGCTAATCGGGACTGGACCTACAGTTTAAAGTGGAATCCGAACGACTATGTGCCTCCACCGGGTATCGAACCCCGAACACCTTGATTACAAGGCGACGACGATACCAATGCACCATCGGGGAGGCCCTGAGGACGCGTTAGGAATGACCGATAGTTCACAAGTTTTCTTTTTGGCGTTAAAATATATTTTCAACCAAACATGTATTTTTATGCACCTGCAACTGCAACATAAAATGTTAATCACTAGAAAAGTAGAAAGCGAATTACCAGATTAGAAGAAAAATCTTCATTAGCTGAATATTTCAACCTCCGATTATTATACCCTAGTACTTAAACCGGACAGAAACGTCGTCGCCTTGTAATCAAGGGGTTCCGGGTTCGATACCCGGTGGATGCACACAGTGGTTCGGATCCCACTTTAAACTGTAGGTCCAGTCCCGATTAGCCTTACTGTGCATAAAGTGGACTTAAAAAACCAAATCAATCAATTAAACCGGACAGAAAAGAGAGAGATTTTGGTTACGCTACTCCTCTATTTTAGACGCTGTTTATTGTGTTGGTTGGTTTCTTGTGTTTATTAGCTGTTTACCAATAGGTTCGATAAACACTTTAATGGTGCTTGGTGTAAAGGTAAAATTAATGATTGGATAGGTTTAAGTAAAAAAGAAATCAAACACCAAACCGATATCACATGGTACATTTGGTGTTGCGATATTTTCGAAACTATTAGTTACAAGTACGAAATTTGGTGATTTGAATTAACTATGAATTATCAAGTTGATACAATATGATATCCTATTCTAGATCAGCCTGTTTGTTTGGGTGTTTTACTCTGCCCAACAATCGAACCCAATCTGAACGTATCTGTCACGATCCACATTCGTTCATACGTAACTCAGTTCTGCATAATTCGGTTTTATACGTCAATTACTGTACCTAGGTCTTGGGAAAATATAATTTTAAGACGTGTTAATTAACCTTTACTTGTACGTAATGCATTTATAGGTAATTCTGTGTTATACCTATAACATAAAATATAGTTGATTTGTACGTAACCAAGCTACAACAATGTCACACAAAAACACAAATACGCAACAGGATAGGTGGATATGGCGGCGGTCGGTCTGGAATTGCGAGAAAGGGGAGTGCGGCGCGGCGGTGTCACAGAGAAGACAACGAACGGAGGTGGCACGCGGCATGAAATCAGAGGAGATTTGACTCAGTTGTTCAGAACAAGATACCAATTTTATTTTGTACGTACACCAGGTTGACCAGGTTTTCTGAACAGAAAATCAGGACATCCATGGATTCGTACGGGGGAGGGGGGGGGGTTGTAGCTATAACTAAAAGAGCACAGGGTCCAGTACACCCCTCTTTGGCAAAGAAAAAGTCATGCTGCTTATATGTTTCCTGAAATATTACGTAATTCTCTTTAATCTATTTTCCTTTTGATTTTATTTGATTTTTGTTATTTAACAAAAGGTATGTAACTTTATGGTATTGTACCATCTTCGCGATTAACCAAATGTGACAGCCACGCTAAGTAGCATAAATCAAATCATTGATTGATTGTTTAATTTGGTTTGTTTTACTTCGCTTTTCCTACACTTTTGGCTAATCGTCAAGATGGTACGATAAAATTGATGAAGGAACAAACACAAATAACACCCATGGCAAAGTAAGGGTTCGAACCCGGGATCTCTGGCTTAATAGTCAAATCAAAATGTTTTGGATTTTCGAAAGGTGGGATTAACACGCGCTTCTTTTCAGTAGTCCTTCCTCATTTTGCAATCCTTTCCTTTCTTTGACGTTCTAGATTTAGGAATACTGGGCCCTAAAGGGGGGAGGGGGATTATGACCCACAACAACCTCCCTGGGCACGCCACTGATTGCTACCCCAAGTGTTGATATCACCGCAGAACACGGTATAAATTTTACACACTGGCTCCAACGAAAAATATCTTGAAACTCCTGTACTCGATTGCCGATAGAGAAGGGGCTGTAATGTACAGAATGCTATTTTTGCTTTTGACTGATTGTTGTGAGAAGCAAAAAAAAGGTAAACAAACGAGAACAATTGACACTTGTTTACTGTGAGTCTTGTGCATGCACAACAATGACAGAGTACATTCTTTCCTCAATAATGTTCGCACGGGTATCAACTGCCGCGGGATAAAAAAAAATCGGGGGTGGGGGTATTATTGTTCTGTATTAGTTGGTAAGAAAAAACCGCATCTTCTTTTAATTTCTTTGCCCTTAATTTAATTATACTACCATCGATAATATCAACTACCCGTTGCGTTAAAGGTACGAAGAATAAATTATAAAATAACCGATTATGTGCAAGACCATTACGAAATTATACAGAAATATGTCTTATGAGAAAATTGAAGAAATACGTTGTAAAGACGCGAAATTGGTAAAATATGTTAAAATATGCCTTGTCAAGTTTGTCTATTTCGGCTGATTTTCATCATATAAGCGTAGATAAGTATTCGATTCGATGCCAAATGAAAAATATGTTATAACAATAAAGTCCCGGGCCCTAGTTATGTGTTGTATAAATTTGTAAAACAAAATCTCAAGAGTACAGCACACCATAGGAGTGGGCAAAGGAGTGGGGGGGAGTTGCCCCTTAATACTGCCGATTATAAATTTAGTGTAGAGGAATCTTATCGACAATATTATACTACTAAAGAAAAATGAAATATCTGCATGTCAATGAGAGTTCCAAGCAATTACGTTATTTACTATGTAATTGTACTTTCCCACTTTATCCTCTAACAAATTTATTGTCATTAACATTCCGGAAAATTTCTTGTTTTTAGCACTCCTTCATACTTAGGTGGTTGAATGATTCTGATACTACGTCAAATGCGACATGTACATTTTTTTCTAAAATTCTGCAGATTAGTGGACAAGGGGGCAGTTGCACCTCTACTTTTTGCACCCGGAACATTGCCTCTTGGAGCTAAACCTTGTCTACTAAGAGAAAGTAAACTTTCCTTGCACACCCAAGTTTTGGCATCCAATCACCGGTACCATTGACGTCCGGAAGGAGGAGCAAGGGAGGCCAACACCCCACTGTAAAATGAATGTCCACCTTAAATTATATGTATTTCACACATAATTTCATTCTGACACACTAATTTTTGTTAATTATTATAAGGGCATTGAAGAATCATTGCTAATGCGCATAATTAAATTTATAAATATATTATTATCTAAACCTAGAATTATCATGGTTGTTCAATGGTGCTGGTGTAAGAAAATTAATGGAAAATTGAAAACACAGTTTGCGGAGGAAAGTACTATAAGAATACTTCTGAGAATTGAGTGCAAAAATAATCACTCAGTTGTACGCTGTGTGACAGACTTTGTATGTGAGGGACTGTGCTGTTTATTGTCAGGTTGGGAGAGGGGGTGTCTATCAATGAATTGATTTTTTTCCGTTACTTTGGACCATAATTTCAACTCTACAATTATATATATCCTTGCAAAACCACCATAGCATTGCTGGTCACATCTAATACTCCAACAGCTTTTCGCCTATCACCGTGGCAGAGTGGTTAGCATATCACGCTCTGACGCCAGGTTCGAATCCCGGTCTGGACATGGGTGTTCTTTGTAAGTGTTTTTCATCAATTTCATCATATCATCACTCATCCGCATCGTCACGATTACACGATTAGCCAAAAGTGGCAGAAAAGTGACGTAAAATAATCTAACTTAACTAATTCAACTGCATTTTCGGCCCTTCTCTTTGTTCCACATTTTAGGATCCCCCCCACCCTAAAAAAAACCTGGGTATGGGCCTTTGATATGGAATGAGGTTTTAATTTCCCTGACTGGATTCTCATCAGGGCTTTTGCCCCCCTCCCCCCTAATCCGAGTGTCTGCGCA
Source organism: Lepisma saccharinum (assembly GCF_977018435.1). NCBI lineage: Eukaryota > Metazoa > Arthropoda > Insecta > Zygentoma > Lepismatidae > Lepisma > Lepisma saccharinum. The sequence goes on from NC_139234.1 coordinate 33,095,124, forward strand.
CTCCTGTGCAGCCCACATACGAAGTACCCATAACGAAAAACAAACACCGCTTCAAATGCCCTGGCTGTAGCTTGAACAGATAAAAGAAGGGAGGGAGACTTTCAGGCGGCACGGCTTTGATCAAAGGTGAGATGCCGCGATGAAAACAACCAGCCAAACTCTCCAATAACAGTAAAGGTGGGGGGTTATGTTACGATTGTTGTGTGGCATCTAATGTCTCCGAGAAATCTAGTTACAAAGGAAGCCTGCCGATTTACTTTGTCAGTAATCCATGAATCATTGTCACTGTAGTGCGGTGCAAATGTTTGCGTCTTTCTATTTCATGCAATATCTCAAAACTCAGAGTATTTGAGTAGCGCAAAGGTGTGACGAAGTTTAGCATTAATATGGCAGTTAATTAATTAAGGAGAGGACGTTTCACGAAAAAAAAACCTTGCGACGCCAAGGAGTTCACATTTAAGCTGATTTTATGCATCTATTGGGAAGGTGGGGGGGGGGGGGGCTAGTGCTGCATTCATAACTCTTACGAGTTTAACTCCATGAGTACATATAATTTGTCCACTTAATTTTCCCTGGAAATTGTTTCTTTGTTTAAGTTTGGTTTTAAGTCCACTTTAAGTAAAAACTATTGAAATTAAGAAATTAATGTATTTTCACCACAAGTGATTCTGTTATCCACAAATTACTTATGTGCATTATTGTATATTTCTTTTATTTTAAAAGTGACATGAAACACTGATTTTTGTCAATCACACAATTTAAATAAATCAAACTGATTTATACAACCTCGAAATTTTGTAAGCATATCATGCAATTTGTCATGTAAAGGCTTGTTCTAAATTGTAAATGACTATTGACGTTAATGGTTTTTATTTTTTTTTTTCACGAGTAGCTTGTAGAGAGAAAAGGAAACATTGGGAGCTTCTCTGTACTTACATTTAAATTGGGCACATAGGATGGACATGAAAACTTGAAAGAGAGAATGTTTCCTTTACCAAGGAATCTTTCGATTTTTAAGCCAAGACCTCTCCCCGATGGCGCAGTGGTAACGTCGTCACCTTGTAATCAGGGGGTTCTGAGTTCGATACATGCTGTTTCGGATACCACTTTAAACTGTAAGACTAGACCTGATTAGACTTTCTGTGCATAAAGTGGACTCAAAACAAAAACTCAAACTCATTTTAAGCTGATAACCGCGATGATGGGAACACGAGCACTCGGATTTCATTACATTATTAATCACGGAACTCCGTAAATTGTTACTTAGTAAACAAACAAATGTTTTAAAAAGTGGAAAGTATAATTTCCCTTTGCATTATGAAAAATTTCCATTTATCCAAGGAAAAACTAAAACACGATCACAAAACTTTATGAAGAAAATACGGTTTTCCCAAGTAAGAAGTTTGAAATATGTAATTATGAAAAACTGATAATTCGTGCCTCCATTCAGCTTGATTTTAATATGCAACGACTGTATCTTCAAATATTTCTGCAGTTTCGATCCCTTTTCACCAACGGCGGCGCCAGAATTATTCATCTAGGGTTGCTGAGGGGTTGCAGAAAGGAAGTTAGGGGGTGCGATTCTGAAAATAAGGAAAACATGAAACACGCATGCAACCTGTCAAAACTGAGGGAGCCCGGTGCCAATACTGTGGGGGGAGGGGAGGGTTAAGGACAGTTTACTTTTCCTTGGTAGATAAAGGTTTAGCACAGTTCAGGGGCAAAAATAGCAAAAAGCGGAGGGCAACTGCATTCCTAATCGCCGCTACTGATTAACATAAATTACTGAGTGAAATTAAAATATATGTGTGAAATATATAACTTAAGACTGATATTCATTTTCCAGGGATGCTACCCCCCCCCCACCCTGTGCCCTCCACCTGGACGTCCATGATGATATGTATTAAGTCTTCTACTCCAAGAAAGTGGTCATACCATGCAGTGTATACATTCAGATACACCTTGCAGTCTTATTGAACAAAGTAGTGAAATACAAAATAAATCCATCCTGCCCTTAAAAATACAATTTTTGAACCTTCTCAATGTAACCAATAAAGGCACCGTCTGCCACAAGACAAAACGCGAAGGGCACAGGAACTGTGTCATCTTTAAAATCCCTTCTGCCGCACTATCCCCAACAACGAACTGTAAAATTTCTTCGTGAACATTGGGCCTCTTCCTAACAGTCTTTGAAAAAGCTTGAAATGATACGTTTACTGGACATTTTACGTGGAACAAATACAAGGAACGTATTAAGAAGAAAACCACCCTTCATGTTACAACTCGCATTAAATAATTTCCAGAGCACGACCTGATGAGGTGATACCTTAAAAGCACCTGAATTTTTTGCTCCAGTGTAAGGAAGAACAAGTAGGCGGAAAACAAACCGTTTATGAACAATGCAAAAAAGAAAAAAAAATATAACTTACATTAAGTTATAGGCAATTATCAAAAACCACGAACAGACCACATGAAGAAACAAAAGAAGAAAAATTGATAACAACAATGCTGACGAAAGAAGAAAAACGACCGCTGATCTTTACAGAGGCTGCCGCAAGTACAGAAAAGTATTGGTACCTCTTTCAGTGCTTGCCTGTTGCATGCAATAATAACCTATCATTCGGCGCTCAATATAACATGACATAATATTACATATTAATGTTAGTGTTTTCAGTTGAACGTAGGGTGTGCTGAAGGGGGTGTGGAAGAAAATTAAGGGGCGCGCAAGCACTCACTCGCGCACCCCTGGCGCCGCCCCCTTTTCACCTAAAATCTTGTCTGAATTCTTCTGCCCTGAGGGAAGTTTACCTTCGCATAGCAACACTAAACTGCAACAATGATTTATACCACTTTGATGGGTGAAAGAAAACATTGTTGTATGCTCATCTCTTTCCTGACGACAGGAACGTACGTTTAAACGTGAAAGTTTAAACCCCCTCGCCACACTGTAATGGACGAATCCTGAAAGGCTGGCCTTCGTGGCGGATGATGGTTAGCACAGCACGCTACGTCGCCAGGGGTCTCGGCGTTCGAATCCCGCGGCCTCGTCATGGGTGTGTGAGGAGTGTCCCTTCATCAATTTCATTGTATCGCCACTCATCCTCATCTTCGCAAGTAGCCAAAAGTGGCACAAGAGCGAAGGGAAATAAACAAAATCACGAACCCTGAAAGTTCGAATTGCTTTGTAATTTTTGTGTGCATACTTCTTTCCAACGGTAAGGGACTAAGGGTATAAAATATATAGGATCACAGTTAGTCCAGTGGCTAGTGAGAAAACTCTAGGAAGGAATCTCTTCACTTACGCCAACAGCAGTTACAGCAAGCCATCACAGGTCGGACAACCCTAAGCCTGCGTTCGATTGGTTTTATTTTTACAAAACAAGTGTTTTCAATATGCAATGAATATTTTACAAGTATGTAAAAAACAATTTAATCAGCGATCACCAAAAACAAGGTAATGCACACAATTAACAATATTGGTCTTTTTAGGTTGCACCGTGTCCTCAACGATTGTAAAGGTCGAAACTTCTCGACACTCTCTTTTTCTTCAGTTATTTTCGTCGTTTTTTATCTCTTGGGGTGACGATGAGAATGCATTTACGAGTGTACAATGGGACAAACACAACTATACACTCTCATGTCTCGCACAAAATAAAAAATAAAATTAAAAGGGACTCTTCATTCGCGCCAATAAGTGCTCCTTGATAGCTTTGTAACGACTGGGGCAGCCAAGGAGACTAACTTTCCATTTTAGACCGTCAATTTAGGTTCTAATCTTGCAAACATTGTGTGAATCTGAAAATTTATACATCTGTTCTATTTGATGTCAAAACAACATATCAACAGTCCTGAAGCCCTTTCCGTATCCTGAAATTCCAGGCGGTGGTCAACTTGGGATGCTGAATGCTGGAGAAGTGCAAGTTATCACTGGAATGGATGTTACGTCCAAGCAGCTAAACCCACAGATTTGAAATAGGGCTCCACCGAAAGAGAAATAAGCGGGCTTTAACTATGAGTACACATATTGTCTTCCAGGACCGCACAAAAGGAACAAAAACTACCAAAGTCGATTTTTTCTATTTATCATTCTTGACGCTTTGATATCGCAGATGTCGAGAAGACACTCCTATAAAAGGTTTTCATCAAGCTTTAAACCTTCCGTTGACATCTTTGTAGACCATGTGCAGAATTGTTACGCCACGGGATGTATTAAGCTCGTGTATTATTCTGGAAAAAAATCAAGAGGCTTCGTCTCTGATATATGCAGCAATAACGCTAGTGAAATAAAAATTAAGTGCAGAGAAACAAGAGGGAATATTCTTTTCTGGGTATTACGTCGCATTAAAACACTTGCTTTCGGAGTTTCCCCTTGCCTCCTCCACACCCCTGGCCCTCTAGGGTTGCCTCGCTTGTTCTAAGCTGCTCAGTTGACACTTTGTACCTTGTACAGTCAGGGACACTTCTGGATTATAACAATACCATTGACTTTCAATTAAATCATTACAACCTACAAGTGTCCGTGACCGTATGTTTGCGGTTGGTTTCGTTCTCGATGTTTTGTGAAAGGGCTATTTGGTTATCTATTTAGTATTAGTACAGTAGTTGCGATTAGGAGGGGGCGGGGGAGCAGTTGCCCCCCTCACTTCTCGCCACTCTTGCCCTCACACTATGCTAAATCTTATCTACAAAGGGAAATATACTGTTTTTGCCCCCCCCCCCCAAAGTTTTGGTATCTTGCCTCCTGGTTTTGGAACCCAATCGTCGCCACTGAGTATTGAGGATTGAGGAGCAGCATCTTACGTGTGGAACATTAGCCCGTGGAAGTGAAGCGTCCCGAAAGGACACTAGAAAGCAAAATAAAATAATCATTGCAAAGGTTAACAAGATTTTCAAGAATCTTGCAGACAACGAAAAATTTAGAAAGCTACATTTACTTCAATGCGGTCTCTACAAAGATCAGCGGCTGCTGTATCTTTTCCGTCAGCATTGTTGTTAAGAATTGTTTCTTCTTTTGTTTGTCGCTTTCGATAATTACCTGTAGCTTAGTGTGAGTATATTTTCTTTTTCAGTATTGTTGATAAAAACAACACTTAGTTATTTATGATTGTAACTTATAGCGTTGTACACAATATAGTATACCATGGCCAGCCTTGAACAAGCTTTGTTCGTTTCGAATTTCATAGCCTGTGGTTTTTGGCTGTGGTAAAAAGAAAAAAAAAAACTTGCAAAAATGAAGTGCCTCCTCGATGGCACAGTCCAATAAGTGGTGTACTTTTGATATTGTCACTGAAGTTCAATGAAAAAATATAAATATGCTGACCAAGGCAGTAATTTATTTTATTAAAAACATAAACTAAACGTAACGTTTAGATGGTTAGAGCCCCGGCCTTCAGTTCTCTTTCATCAATGTCATCTAATCATCATTCATCCTCATCTTCCTGTTTGGTCTAAAGTGGCAGAAAAGCGATGCTAAATAACAAATATATACAAAAATTAAGTTAGTTCCTACAGAAGTCTTCACTTTCATTGACATATTTTCATAGAAACATACAAAAAGTTGATTAGTATTTGATGTAGTGGCTAAAGGTTTCATGCATTCTATATTTTTAACATCGTACTCCATACATTTCATTCCGTACCCCTTCCGCACTCCTAGATGATTAATCGTCCGCCGCCGTTGTTACAGAGAGAGAGAGAGAGAGAGAGAGAGAGAGATAGAGAGAGAGAGAGTGAGAGAGTGAGAGAGAGAGAGAGAGAGAGAGAGAGAGAGAGTTGATTCTTACTGTGGAAGAGACAAATATAATGTTTTGTAGAGTTACGGGAAATATTTGCATCTCCAGTAAGTAAATGAAGCCTGGCAAAAGCCACAGGTAGCGAGCGCGCAAGATCAATGCGCAGCAAAATTCGTTCAAATGAACCATAAAGTATAGCTGACATCTTACGCTAAAAACGTTGTAGCCTATTTGTTTTCAAAATTAATTTGAATATTTTATTACAAACTTTTGTCACTGAAAGTGTATAGGTGATCAATTAGAATGCAAGTTATAGTTCTTGTCTAATGTTACGGCGGGCGCTCTACATTCTGCCAAGAGAAGTGGGGATCGGGGAAGCGACCAACCCAGAGCGATAAGAAACGCAGCAGCAGTGTTGTTAACTCTAGCGAGAAGTCGCTAAACCTGGCGGATTTGTAATGCTAGTTGGCGACAAAAGACGTGAAAAAGTGACGAGCGACTTTTCTGGATACTTCGTGTGCTCTTTAGCAACTAATCTGGAGAATTCACAAAATATATGCGTAGGTACGTCTAAATGCAGTTTCATAGTTATTAAATAAGCAGGGACGGCGTCAGAAATTTTCGACTGGGTGGGCAGAAGCGCCATATTGATAGATTAGTGTGGGCAGTATAAATGTAAGACCATATATAGTAGTATATGTGTGTATGTAAGTCGTATGTATCATCCTCTCCCTTACACTCCCGATTCTCCTCTTACATCTTTTCCTTTTCCTTATCCTGTTTTCCTCTTTATTCGTTTCTAATCTATCCTCCCATCTTGTTCCATTTCCTTTCGCTTTGTCTCTGATGTACACAATTATTTCAAGGAAGTATTTAGCATGTGCAGCCATACATTCTAACCACATTATTTCAAGCATGTTAATACAGTGAAATAAATGTGAATTAGGTTTAAGCTTGTGTTGCAAATGCAAGGCACATACTTGATTTTATGTATTTGGCGACAGTGATAGATTGATTTGATTGGTTGATTGATTTGCTTTATTTTACTTCGCTTTTTGTGCCACTTTTGGCTAATTTGCGAAGATGGGGATGAGTAATGACATGATGAAATTGATGAATGAACACTCACTCACAAACATCCATGCCCAGGCCGGGATTCGAACCCAGGACACCTGGCGTCGTAGCGCGATGTGCTAACCACTCCGCCACGGCAGCCGGAGCGACAGTGAATAGAAAGTGCGATGGTAGACAATCGTGAAATTTCTCGTAATTGAAGACATGTTCCTGAGCATAGTAGGCCATAGTACGGGTGCAAAAAGTGGCAAAATGTGGCGGGGGAACTGCATCCCCCACTTCCCGCTCCTCCTAATCGCCGCCACTGAATGTTTGGATTAAAATGAACGTCTTATTAGGAATGATTTAAAACACACACGGAAATCCAATTCTTTGTTCATTGTCAATGAAGTGTTCATAGGCTAATGAAAGGCTATTTTGACAAAATATCACTCATATGTAATAAACAAGTGAGATTGAAAAATCTGTTCAGAATTGAAGAGATTATTAGCTAAGTTGCTATTCGTTTTCTGAACTCTCATGTATCTAATGCGGGAGAAGCAACACAACACACGTATGGTTACATGAACTTTTTTGAGGTAACAAAATGATTTAGGACACAAGGAATTCATCGAAGTTGATCACCGTAACAGCAATAATTCATCTATTTTTTATAGATGACTTGGGTTGTATGGCGTGACCATTTCGAATACACTAGAATGTCAACCTCTACCCTGTGCAGCATACCCTGGAAACTTTATTCTTTCAGGGCAACGAGTCCCTGGCGCCTGGAACCACTGTCAAAGTAATAATTTATGAGAGTTTATATTTTGAGTGTCAGAATGTATTTGTTTTCGCCCCTTCGTTACTTTCATCTAATCACAATTGAAATGACTTAAAATAAAACAAATCAACCACGACTTACTCTTTCATTAGCTCGTACCTCTTAGAAAGTTGAGGTGGTAGTTTCAATTGCACAGCGTTTCATTAGTGGATCAAGGCAGCTAATTCCGTGAACAATGACGTTATTCTCCGAAAGTCTCAATTTGTCTCAGGCAATCACCTTCTCAAAATGGACGCATCTTCTGTGGTGATAAAATGACACGTTTGGTGCGAGTTCTGTCTGTATATTTTTTTCCCCATGGCATAACGCTGTCGCATTATAATGAAGACGTCAAGTGTTGAACTCCCCTTCTTCTGGTGGAAGCACAATGCACACTGGTTCGGACTACACGTTAAACTGTAGGTTTAGTCCCGATTAGCCCATCTGAGCATAGAAGTGGGCGTATAAACAAACTAACAAAATCGTCTTCTGGATACTTCGTGACATAACTTTTTTCTTTACTTCAGCTACATCTGCAGATTCTGTCGACATTTTCGGCTGATTCGTGTGGCAAACTTTGTGTGCCGAAAGAGGATAAATATGATAAGCCAGTCATTAGCAATTGGATAATTCTGTAGCTTTTTCCATACATAAGTTGTTTATTAAAATGTATTCATTTCGGTATTGTAGTGATTATTGTGATTCGTTCTTATTAGTAGAACGAATATAAAGTTGATATTTCGCATACCATATTGATATTTAAAGATAACAGGTATATAGAAATTGTAATGAAATAAAAAAGAAGTACACTTCTGGAATTTCAATGCAGAGCTAATTAAAACTATACTATATTCTTTAGCATACTTAAACCCGAAGGTTTATGGCTGCAGAAACACAAGCCTTCCATCTGTTTCTATCCGGGGCAAGATCAATCCAATCTTTCCTATCCTTACCAATTTGTTTTATGTCCATTTCAACGTTATCCCTCAATCTTCGTCTTTGCCTTCCTACTGGTCTCTTACCATCAGGTTTCCCAACAAGAATCCTGTAAACATTTCTTTCCTCTGCCATTCGTGTCACATGGCCTGTCCATCTAAGTCTTCTTGATTAAATTATTCTAATAATAATAATAATATTTCAAAAAGTCGAAATAATTTATTGTGTTGCTGGAGAAGTAATGCTTAGATTATATTTTTATTTGTTTATTTGGAGATTATTTTAACCATCTCCAGGTTGGGATTTATATACGTATGTGGAGGCCCGGAGCTTATAGCACCAAGGCCTCACTCCAATCCCCTCTACACAGTTTCAGTTATAACTTCTTGCCAAGTTACATGGTGTGGTTTGTTATTATATTTTTTACCACATCCGAAGTACCTAATTTTTTTCATTATGTGGTACTTTTCAAAGCAGTCTTACCCAGTGAAGGCCCGGAGCTGCAGTCCTCAAGTTCACCCTAAATTCTGATCTAATCTTGATCATACCCTGCAAACTTTTGAGCCTCCAAAGCCTACTAGCTGTTTTTAATCATGGAAGTATTCATTTGATTACAGTTTTTGTTTCAATAGCTCTAGTAATTACTTTCACTTTCTAATGAGAAAATTGGCTTTATATAAGATGATATGTGAACATTTCTAGCAAAGATAATATTCACAAGTAAAATGTACATGTTATGAACACCAGAATACACTTATTTATTGAATCATTCATATATATCCAAGTATATGTACTTATTGAATTTGATTGGGTGGGCAATCGGGTGGGCACAGGAATTTTTGGGTGCCCATCCCTGTCGCCGTAAACACCCTCGCAATTCGCTTCTGATGCGCAAAGAGAAACCGAAGCAAAGCGTATCCCCTTCTCCAGTAAGGTTTGTGATGTTTGTAAACATCACTGCTCACAGCTCATTGTTATCCGATACTCCTCCTCGCTCCGTTGGGGCTGAGTTATTATAAAACAGAACGTTTGACTTCGCGGTCGCGTCGTGTGTGGCTTCAGATTGGAGTTTTTTGTGTAGTGTGTGGTGACAAAGGAAGTGCTAGTGTAAATTATAAAGTTCGTGTGTGGATTTGTGCGCAGGCCAGGACAGGGTAGTGTCCAGTATGGGAAAACCGCAATACAAGCAACATTACCGGAAGGAGTGGGGAAAACTCTATAAATGGTTGGCGCCTGTCGATAGTGACACGGCGAAAGCGTACTGTAAGTACTCCAAAGTAGAACTATCTGTATGCCAAAGCTACTGATCTGGAAAAAAACTTTCGGAAACACAGAAACATAAAGTCAGATCTGGTTACTTCTGTTCTGCAAAACAGCAGAAAAACAGTTCAAACCGGAAAATTTAAATACTTATAGTGCTGAAGCTGGTGTAGCTTTATTCGTTGCCGAAAACTGTTCTTTGCTAACCGTGAATCACTTGTCCGAATTATGTATGAAAAGGTTTGGTGACAGCTGCAGTGCAGCATGCATTCGTCTGCATAAAACCAAGTGCACAGAAATAATAAACAAAGTTCTTGCAATGCATTTTCTCGTTGATTTAGTATCTGACATCGGTAATCAGTGTGAAGTGCAGTGTTCAGAGGAAGAGGAAAGTAACGAGGAAATATTGTTTTTATAGGCAAGTACTAGATTTTTTCACCTTTTTGCTATTTTTTAAAAGTACATTTGATTTAGCGACTTTTTCTAGAGCATTTACATTTCATTTAGCGACTTTCTAGCGGATTTTCTAAGGACTTTTAGCGACTTTTACGTTCAAGTTGTTGGCAACACTGCGCAGCAGCCTTGTGTTAAGCTGCTGTAGTATGAGGTGCGTGAAGCACCTCCTCCCGCGACGTCGTAAGTCTAGGCGCATACGCTGTGGCCGGGTTGGTTTGCTGAATTTTCCTCGCTTCCCACCTCTCTTGCCAGCATATAGATCGTCCGCCGTAAGAGTAGACAACAGCTATAATTTACGTTCTATTTGATCGCGTATAAATCTTTCAGTTGAAATTGTTGCTTATTTGAAAAAAACTGTAGGTAGATGGTGTGACCTTGACTCGACTATTTTCGTGGCGTCAGCTTTAGGATAATGTTTTACTTTTATTAATTTCATCATATCATAACTCATCCCTATCTTCTCAAATGAGCCAAAAGTGGCACAAAAAACGAAGTAAAATAAAGCAAATCAATCAATCAATGTGTCAAGACCACCTCTCCATCGTTCGACAAGAGTTTGTGTAATACCCAGAAACAGGGCGATACTGTCTCGAACCCTTGAAAATATTGCTCACATGCACAGGTTCGGATTCAAAAACTATCTTGAATCAAATCGCTCTAAGTGGCAGTTTACAAATGGTTAGTGGTTATGCAGAAAAAGAGAAATTCGAAATTACGTTTCTGTCCGAAATCAGGATTCTCCTGGGCCGAGACCGAGTGGAACACCCTGTATTTCATATATACATTTCATTCATTCTCTCATCTGATCATCTTCTAGGTCAACGTGACGGTACACATATTTAATGTTAAATAAATCATTATAAGTAAATATCAACATGACTTAACGGCGTTCCAATGGAAGCGAAGAAAATTCAACCATGGCTTAAATGGCCAGAATTAAGATATAGTTTAAAACAGTTTTATCTAGACATTCCAACTGACAATACTAACAGCAATCAGCCTCCAACGCATCACAATATCCATCGAAATAATAGTATCTGATGCCATGCAATGGTGGTGGTAGATGCACATTGCAAGGTGGTTCGATTTCCACTTTAAACTGTAGGTCCAGTCCCGATTAGCCTTTCTGTGCATAAAGCGGTGTTAAGAACTAACCCAAACAAGTAACAAGTCCATGTGATGAAAATTCAAATATATTCTTTTTATAAAAATAATTTTTCATTCTACCACAATTTAGTCTATCTCCCTAAGATACAACTCCCCATTTATTTCCTTTTATTTCCCACACACCTCATTAAATCACAAAATCAATAAGTGTCTTTGTTATTTTTCTAGAGTAATACAGGATATAATTGTAAAGATTAGTGAGAATACCAGGTAGGAATGTGTTCTGTACATTTCGCAGGGGGGGGGGACGTTTGCCCCCCTGCCCCCCTCTAGCTACGGGCCTGCATTTATTTCCTTTCACCTTACGTCGACTAATTGCGCGAGGTAGAAAATGGCCACCGTACGTTCCTTGCCTGTCGTACCGCTTGCACCGTTACTAAGCCATCCGAAACCAGCTTGTTCCACCCCTTTTGGCGCGGAGATGCTCTCGCACATTGTTGCAAAATTTATTCCCATATGTTTTGCTATGGAGGGCGGTGCTTGGGTTGCCGCGTGATGGACGGCAGATTACTGACAGCTAGCGCAGCCAATGCGGGCCGAGTTATGACCGTCAAACACCAGCGCGCGCTTCGAATCAACCGCCAATCATCATGTAGTTCCTCTCTATTCACGTTTTACGAACACTATTGTGTTTAGTTGGTTCCTCGCTTCGGGGTTTGGTGCTTGTAGATTCCTCTTACATAACGTTTCGTCAACACAGTGTGTGACCTAAGAAAGAACAAATGAATAACGATTCCTCGCAATACTCTTAAGTTTGCACGTTCCTCTCTTGGGGGTGCTGTGCTTGTCCGCACATTCTTTGTCAATATCTCAACTTCCGTGGAGTGTATAGCAGCCACACCCATATTCCCAGTATCCTCGGGAGTAGTTCTATTACGTGTAAAAATCTCAGTCCAATCAGAGCACTTTTAAAACTTCCTCGCTTTGGCGTGAAAAGTCGAGCTTCCTCTTAATGGAGGGTGGGAAAACAGGGGTGGGTGGGTGTGGGTGTGTGTTAATACGTTTGGCCTAGTTTTAGGTGTGGGCAAAAAAAAATATCAAGAGGGGCATATTTTTAACAAATTTATGGACAACAATCTCACAGAAGTGCCTTTTATAAGTGTAGGCAAATCAATCTGAGGGGGCTCATCATTTGTACACTAGGATTCAAAATTCTTAGAATTAAGAGCATATTACACTTGAAGAATTGGGGAATAAGGGCATCTTGGCATAATTTTAAGTGTGGGCAAATCGGGCTGTTTAATCAAATGAGCTCATCATTTGTACACTTGTAAGTGGTCCTGGTTATATCATCAATTACACTACTAACGTAGACCTCGGATTTTATGTTTTCAACCTATTTTCTCCTTTACAGGTATATAAGAAATAATAAGTTATGTCAACGTTTGATTAAAAAACGTAACAACTGATGAAGTTTTATAGTGCCTAAAAAAACCTATTTCGCTTTTTAGATCCTATTTTAAGTTTTTGCGCCTAAATCAAGCCTTTTCTTTACGTTTTTATATATTTTTAAAGGTTTTACAGAATTTGTATGTCACACAGAGCTATTTGCTTTGTTTGGTCACGAAAACATTCAATGACAAACGTGTTTGAAACGTACTCTCTGTCAATTTCCCTTCCTCCAAGTCCATGGTGATTTTTCAAGGCTCTGAACAAAGTAAAATGTCTGGTGCCACTGTTACCTGTACGATCCAAAGTGGTCTGATCTGTGGGGTCTTGCTCACTTTCGCATCATTTCGGTGCTTTGTGGCAAACTAACATTTCAGCATTGAAGTTTGCACCACTGACTATGATGATGCGATGTGGGAAAGTAACATTTCAGCATTGAAGTTTGCACCACTGACTATGTTTTGTTGAAAGATTATTTTCAGCATATAAGATGGTCCTCACAGACAAAATTGCTGAGTTTGACTGTGGATAACATGAAAAAAGATTGTTGCCTAACTATGCAGCGAAGAGTGGATTTTAATAGCAAATTTCCAATTGTAAGTTCTGCCATTGCCGTAGGGTTAGGCAACACACACAACGTTATGCAAAATAGTGCGTATTTCAGGATATATGTGATTATACCTAATCAGCATTTTTCAGGAATTTTGAACTATTTTAAGTTTTCTTGAACCTACTTCAGGATTTTTCCGGCCTAACTTAATGTTTTTAGGACCTATTTTAGGATTTTTCGAAGCTATTTTACGGTTTTTCGAACCTATTTTAGGATTTTTAGAGCCTATTTAGGAACCTAAAAGCACATTTTTTAGAACCTATAAATCCGAGATCTACTTATGAGATCCATTCTCACTTTTAAGAATTAAATTGTCTGTGTTTCTTTTCCCGTTCACTGCTTCAGAACGCGGCAGGCGGCTGTTCGGAAGGGCTACTGGACGTTTTTGAACAACAATAAGCGGCACGATAATTTTTTTAAAAAAAAAATAGTTCGTAGTATTGCTTCCCTTCGGATACTCTCAATTGTGCTCTGGTAGTGAGTGAATCGCATGCATTAGAAGAGTACTGTCTTAACTGTTTGTATATTTCTGAATTTTTCTTTCTCGTTTTCTGTTTTCGCATCCAATGAAAATGAATACAGCAAAGAAAAAACTGTCAGGGGCAGAAAACAGAAAAAGGTAGAGAGAACGGGAAAAGGCTACCTTGCGTCAGTCTACTTTCATGAATAATTTTCTGAAACGTTCAAAATCAGGCGAGTTATTGAAATTATTTAAAAACGGCCTACTTCTAGCGAGTCATTTTTTTTACACTTTTCCCGAACTGTATCATAGTGAGAGAATTCGAGTTTCGAAACTAGAGATATTGGCACTTGAATTTTGGATAACATTAGTTATGTCAGGTTTAGTGTTGTTTCTGTCTTTGATTCTCTCCTGGCTTTTTATTTTCAAATCACAATAAAATATTGCTGAAAGAATTGGACATTTCTTGGTAAAACTACGTATAGTATCAGGTACGGCTAACAACAACAAAACGAAACTTGAGTTAACCAACCTTTCGTCCGTGAAGTTAAGTTATTGAGAGACAATGAGGACACGTAACATTTTCGCCCCTGCAAAAAAAAAAGTTATCCAAATCATACGTTTTGGACGAGTATTTGAGTGAAGTAGTCGTACCTAATTCTATAGTTTCACCCATTTCTCATACTTCCGGTCGTCTTCTAAAAGCAAGAAACAAATTCTGTTTTAGCGTCCCCCAAAGAAAATCAAACATTAGGATTAGACATGTAATTATACTGTTTGGAACTCTGAAGTTCCCGGCATCTTCTTTGTAGCTTCTAGTTTTTTTTATGTTGGTATGTATACTTAGGACCAAAAATCTTAATTTTCAAGGTTAACACGGTAGCTAATGGGGAAGATGTTTGCAAAAATTATTATGCATTTCTTTAACTTTTCTTCTCAGGGGCAAGAGGTTACGTGTTTTGATTGTCTCTCAATAACTTAAGGTTTATTGAATGATATTGTATGCGCATTTTGTATTTTGTTTAACCATACGCAAATGATCTGTGATACATAATATGTGTTATGTGAGAAAAACCGAGATGCGAGACCTTGACTTGGAATTTAGTATTTAAATGTCGGATTTTCTTATGTTATTGTTGAAGCGAGAAAGTGAAATGCCCATTTTAATGATTTTTTAAAATGTTGATTTGCTTTATTTTACTTCGCCTTTTGTGCCACTTTTGGCTAATTTGCGAAGATGGGGATGAGTGTTGACATGATGGAATTGATGAATGGACAATCACAAACATCCATGCCCAGGCCAGGACTCCAACCCGGGAACCCTGACGTCGTAGCGCGATGTGATAACCACTCTGCCACGGAGGCCGGCCCATTTTAATGAAACACGCCATTGGGCAGGGAGTATTTCTTAACATCCCCGTGTATCTCTCCTTGCAGAATTCACTGGCGTTGATCCTTCTGTCTGTTGATTTTCATTCTGTATAAGTACAGGGGGTCCCTGTTTTGCTTATCGTACCCCTTGTTCACTAATCCTGAAACCGCCAGTGTGTAGAACAGTGTTATTTGTTCTCAAAGAAATGGTAGTGTCAGTCGTGCATCACGTGTCGTTGCAGTTCCAGTACCGGTGTGGACGGGCTTATTGGTTAAAATGCCACCAAGTTCATTAATGTAATGGAAAAATAATAAATTGTTTAATTTTATTTGAAATCACTATGAAGAAGTCTTCTTTGTATCATTTTGGATAATTTTACGGAAGGATTAGTCCACATTTAGCGGATTTAGTCCATATGTATGTACACATAAAGTCACTTGTTAGCACATATTAATCCCAGCCCTGGCTATAATGCATGGCGTTTAAAACTCAACGTTAGATAGAGCTGAGTTCTCTAATTTCCTTGTTCTACGAACAGCTGTGCCTCGGCGCACTGTAGCGATTTTTCTATCGAGCAGATTAGCAACACTGGCTCTCTCGTTCTGCTGCGCCGATCGCGGCAGAAATAGCTGGGTCAGACTATAGTTATTCCATCAACTAATTATTGATTCTTATCTTCATGTTAAATTGAAAGCAGTTTCGTCAGTTTTCTCTTCGGAAGCGCAAGGCAGAACACTGGAATAGAACTAGCACTGATCAACAACATGTAAACCAAAACAGATCCATGCCAATGGAACATGATAGCTCGCTCTCTCTCTCTCTCTGCCTTGAATGCCATCATTTGCTTTCATATAGGCGGATGTGTCAAGTTCAATAAGGATTTATATACGCTTCTGTCTAGTTTGCTAAGATTGATTAATTAGCTTTATTTTACTTCGCTTTTGTTCCACTTTTGGCTAATTTGCGAAGATGGGGATGAGTGATGATATGATGAAATTCATGAATTGACATTCACAAACATCCATACTCAGGCCCGGATTCGAACCCGGGACTCCTATCTTGTTTGCTAAGGTGATGAGTGGTAAATCGATGAACGTTATTAAGTGTTCTTGTACTTGTAATTCCTGAAAATAAGTACACTTCATAAACAATATTATGTGCTATTCTTATGTGAAAACAAGCTCGTGCAGAAAATGTGAAAGTGCGTGACATACAAGGACAGCATTTCCAACAACTTCAATGGCAAAAGCAGGGGATTCTTTAACTTCTAATTGTGAAATATTTTAATAACACTAACATATGCGCTTTAGTTGAGGGTTTGTGTACATTCATTTCAGCTGGCAACGGTGTGATTCCATCCGCTAAGTAGGCCGCTTTCTAGCGGCACAATAACCAAATAAGGCACTTCTAAGAGTAAATATTGTGGTTTAATTTACGCCTACTATTTTTCTAACGGCATAAAACGTAGCCATCTTTCCCCTTTCTTGCTTTCTACGTTCCTTAATGTTTTTTAAAATCTGGTGAATAACACTCCTTACAGAATATTCCACTACAATTTTGTTGTATTACAGGGAAATGTAGGTAATATTTCTCATAGTCTTAAGACTGTACACCAATCGGTGAATTCCCAGAAACTCGGATACTTCTTCAAACGACGGACTCTGTAGCTCCTTATTACTGGAGGCAACAGGTGAGAAAAGAAGACGTCCTTTATGGGAGCATTGACTATGTCATTATATTGCTTTGAGATGCGAAAGGGAGAAGTTGCCTTGGAAACCAGGGAAAGATTAGATCTCATATCACCAGACGTAAGAGAATTTTCTTGTCATGAATATTTGACAGGATCCGTGAGTATCATCAAGAAAAAATGTTTTAATGGTGCAATCCGAATATGATTGCTTAATGCACTCTGCAGAATGGCCTGTAGTGGAAATTATAATGTAATATTGGTACTGTGCAGACATTTTATTAATGCAGGAAAAGATGTCAAAATTAGGACTGACCACAAAAATATGTATATATATACGAAACCCCCTCCTTTTGTAAACCTTGTGCAGGCCGCCATTTCCAGAGCTCGTAAGAAGCTAATGGAATTTAAATTTAATTTATCGGATTCTTCGTTTACGTGCAAGGATGTAATTGGAGCAAGGCAACCAATGTAAGATAGAGGAAACATATGGCATATTCTCCGCTCACATGAAAACTATACAATAATTTACGTACTGTCCTTGCCGAATTTCAATTTATGAATAACTGCTGTTCATAAATGAACACAAAAGCATTCGTTTTCAAACATTTTATGCAGCATGAATTAGTAGTATTTAGCTACTACACTCTTCTTAGTAATGGTTTGCAATTTGCAAACAATTAACAGATGGTAAAAATATAAAATATTGCGCCATCGAATTGTGATCTTTTTTTGTTTTACGTAAAGCAATCTGAAGCCATGTCCACTTCATAGCTGTCCATATGGCGTTCTGTAACCGAGGTGGGTAAAGGTAAGAATCTGCTTCGTGCCTATAGTAAAAAGTGAATGACGTAACGTGTGACAGAATATAAATATTGCAAGAGTATAAGTAAGAGCAAGATACGGGAAGGAAAAGGAGAGCAGAGACAGAAGGAAAAAAAGTGAAATACAAGAGAGAAAATAACTATGTGTGCGCGTGTGTGTGTGTGAATGAGGAAACGAAACAAAGAAGGGGAAAATGCAATAAATGAATAGTAAGCACACAAATTAAAAGTTTAAAGACAGAGAAGCAAAGGTAAAAAAAATCTAGAAAGAGATATAAAGAAATAAAAACAATACGAGAACACATCATAAAAATAAAGAACGGAAAATTAATATATTTTTTTTGTCCTAGGTGGTCTTAAACGTCTCTCTCTTGAATCCAGTTCTGGGGACTCGCGTTTCAATTATCAGGAGGCTGGTAAATTGTTGCGTTTAATTTCTTCGAGAATTAATTCTAAATTAATTTTTAAATTCTCCTAAATTTTACATTGTACAATCAAGAATATAATGTGCAATCCGCTAGATGTAGGGAACATTTGAAAATACCTGCGATAGTAGTATATATCGAGACCTGAGTTCGATTCGCGGAGTGACGATTTTAGGTGGGAATTTTTACAACGATGTCCCTGAATGTAACGTGTCTGTTGTTTTACTAGTCTCTTATAAAATGGATACCTGAGGAAAACTGGGGAAGGGGGGAGGGATAAAAGCGACAGGAGCGTAGTGTTGATCACCTCACTTATACAAATACGATGTGATATGGTGCATATGTAGGGCCTACATCAGCAACTCGTGCTATGCCTTCAGCATACGTAACAATGTGCAGGAGGTACCTTCCCCCCTCTCTCTCTCTCTCTCTCTCTCTCACACACACACACAGACACACACAACCCCTTCCCCCACACACACTAAGGTTCCAACAATAATAAAATTTTCAAATAACATCAACTGAGTAAATGTTTCAATATCACCTACACAATGTAATTCGCGGCATTTTTAATTTACATTTAGTGTGTATACGTCATTATACCTTTTCGTTCGCATTGTAAAATTTTATAGTAAGAACAAAACTGCCGTTTTAATACTTCTTGTGTGCCTCCCCGATGGCGTAGTGGTAGCGTCCTCGCCTTGTAATGAATGGGTCCCGGGTTCGATTCCCGGTAGAGGACTTAGTAGTTCGGATTCCACTTTAAACTGTAGGTCCAGTCCCGATTAGCCTTACTGTTCATAAAGTGGACTTAAAACACCAAATCAATCCAATCAATTCATTAATTTTTCTTGCAGGTTACCCTAAGTGATTTTTTACTGCACAGAGCCACTATCGAAAATTATTTTGCAAACCACAAATGCAAAACCGCTGACTTAATTCTGCAAAACGTCCAGCTTTTATTCAAGAGAACAGTAAAAAGAACTTCAAAACCTTAATATTTCAAATTGCTCCTTCAGTTGAGAATTGTCCTCTGTCACAAAAGCTGAAATGTGGGTAACACCAAATGTCCTTTGCCAATCCATTTATATTATTTACAAGCGTCAATCATAGGATGGGATTTTCTACGGGATTGGCTCTGTTCTGAAATCTATATAGATTTTAAGTCGTGGTTTTTCCTTTACAAGTTCTCGCTTCTGAAGAGAGAGATCGCCTTTTCGGTTGTGAGGTCACGGAGTCTATTGTCAAATCTTTGATCTTTCTAAAATTAATATGCTTTCTCAAATTGTAATTCCAGTATGTGATTGGACAATAATAAGGTGGACAGGTGGCACTAGTGTGACATTAAATGGAAGATACTGCTGAAAGTCATTGTAATATGTACAGAAGTGTTAATTGTGGACAATAATGTGAAATGTTTAATGGATATTATCCGTTGTCCAGTGCGTTTACATATACTTAATACAACACTACCCTTGAAGAGAGCACACCCCTTCTCTCGTCTTCAGATGAACACATTTCTATTAGGCGATTGTGGAGATCGAACCTATGACAGAATTGTGATTACAGATTTTGCTACAAGTTTGATGAACTAACCAAAATACTCCATGACAGCACCCTCAGGAATATTGCTATATTAGCTGGAGCTAATGAAGACATATTTTATAAATAGCAAAATAAGACTTAATTGGTCTTGTGTAGTATCGGTGGTGTGTATGTATGTCTCTTGTGTTGTAGTTGTGCTGTCTAGTATGTTTGTGTAGTAGTTGTGCTTTCTAGTATGTTTGTTTTGTCTTGTGTAGTAGTTGGGTTGTCTAATTTGTTTGTGTTTGTCTTGTGTAGTAGTTGTGGTGTGTAGTTTGTTTGTGTTTATATTGTGTAGTAGTTGTGGTGTGTTTGTGTTTATATTGTGTTATAGTTGTGATGTGTTTGTGTGTGTCTTGTGTATTAGTTGTGCTGTCTAATGTGTTTGTGTTCGTCTTGTGTAGTAATTGTGCTGTCTAATGTGTTTGTGTTTGTCTTGTGTAGTAGTTAGGTGTAGAGCCGACAACTCTGTACTGTAAAAAGCCATGTCAAGAATCAGCAATATAAGGCCATGGATGTTCCCAAGGTAAAATATTCCGGAGGTAAAATAGTCCCCCGTTCGGATCTCCGGGTGGGGACTACTTTGGGAGGTCCCTGGACTAAGGATAAGATCTACATTAGGAATAAGGATATTAAATTAGGCACCTGGAATGTTCTTAGCCTTTACCGGCCTGGGGCATTTCAGTGTAAAGTTAATGAGATAGTTAAGTATAAATTAGATATAGTAGCTGTCAAGCAAGTTAGGTGGCCAGGATAAGGGAATTGTAAAACTAAAAATTATACTTTTTTCTATGGTGGTACTGAAAATCATAATTTTGGAACAGGCTTTTTTATAAATAATAGAATTATCTCAGCTCTTAAAACAGTAGAATTTATTAATGATAGGATATCATATGCAGTTTTACAGGGTAGGTGGTGTAAAATTATTTTAATAAACATATATGCACCAACGGAAGATAAAGATGATAATACTAAAGATGATTTTTATACAGAGTTAGAACAGGTCTTTGATAAATTTTCTCAATATGATATGAAAATTCTGTTAGGTGACTGTAATGCACAGATTGGCAAAGAAGAGACATTTAAACCCTCAATTGGTAAAGTAAGTCTTCATGAATTAAGTAATGATAATGGTATAAGATTGATTACTTTTGCAACCTCAAAGAATTTAATTGTGAAAAGTACCACTTTTAAACATAAAGATATCCATAAATATACCTGGTCTTCTCCAGATGGTAAAACTCATAATCAGATAGATCATATTCTCATTGATAAGAGAAGGCATACTAGTATAATTGACGTTCGTACACATAGAGGTGCTGACTGTGCCAGTGACCATAATTTAGTAATTGCTAAATTAAGAGAAAGACTCTCAGTGATAAATCATAAGCAACAAAATCTAAAAGTTATAAAATTTGATACAGGAAAGTTTACTGATGAAAGAATTAAGAAAGATTACCAAATTAAACTGTCAAGCAGATTTGATGTTTTGCAGGTTTTAAATGATGATGAAAATATAAACGAAACAGACGTAAATAAGAATTGGGAGCACATACGTAATGCAATAGAATCAGCAGCTAAAGAAAGTATAGGATACCATAAACCGAGAAAAAGTAAGCCATGGTTTGATAATGAATGTCATAATCTAATAGAAATAAGAAATCAGGCTAGACTTAGGTGCTTAAATAACTCTGATGATACAAATGTAAACAATTATAATAGAATAAAGCGAGAAGTTAACCTGACGTTTAGAAGTAAAACAAAGAGATTACTTGAAAAGCAAAATTAACGAAATTGAAACAAACAGCAAAAATAAAAATATCAGAGATTTATATAAAGGTGTAAATGAGTTTAGAAAGGGGTGGCAACCTAAAGTAAACTTGATAAAAGATAAAGACGGTGATTTTCTAGCTGACCCAAGCGATATTCTAAATAGATGGAAGAACTACTTTAATGACCTTTTAAATGTCCATGTAGGAGATAAATCAGAAGTGAATGAAGTACACACAGCAGAACCTTTAGTTCCAGAACCTAACTTGACTGAAGTTAAAGATGCTATTAAAAGGCTAAAGAGGTGGAAATTCATTAATATGTCAAATTGATAAATTAATTTGTTTAATATGGAATAAAGAAGAAATCCCTCAACAGTGGAAAGAATCCATAATTGTTCCTGTGTTTAAAAAAGGTGATAAAATGAACTGCAATAATTACCGTGGAATTTCTCTACTCTCAACAACATATAAAATATTATCTAACTTTCTTTTAACAAGACTAACCCCATATGCTAATGAAATTATAGGTGATAATAAATGTGGATTTAAACGTAACAGATCAACTACAGATCAAATTTTTCACATCAGACAGACACTTGAAAAAAAGTGGGAATATAATCAAAATGTCCATCAGCTATTCATTGATTTCAAAAAAGCATATGATTCAGTCAAAAGAGATAAATTATATAATATATTAGTCGAGTTTGGAATACCTAAGAAGCTTGTTAATATGATAAAAATATGCACCAGTGAAACAGAAAGTAAAATTCGTGTGGGTATTAATATGTCTGACAAATTTACAATTCATGATGGGTTAAAACAAGGAGATGCATTATCTCCATTGCTCTTTAATTTTGCCTTAGAATATGCTGTTAGGAAGGTAAAAGAAACTAAAGAAGGACTAAATTAAATGGTGTGACTCAGTTGTTAGCATATGCAGATGATGTAGACTTACTGGGGGATGATGTGAATACAATTAAGAATAATGCTAAAATATTTTTCAAAACTGCTAAAGAGATAGGTTTGGAAGTTAACAAAGAGAAAACTAAATATATGCTTACAGGCCGAAACCAAGTGTTAGGTAATAATCAAAATCTAATTATTGATAACAATTCGTTTGAACCAGTTTCCAAATTCAAATACTTAGGAGTAATATTAACAAATGAAAATTATATTAAAGAGGAAGTAAAAAGTAGGCTCAATTCAGGAAATGCATGTTACTTCTCTCTTCATAAACTTTTGTCTTCTCGTTTAATATCTAAGAAACTAAAAGTTGAAATATACAAAACAGTAATTTTGCCTGTAGTATTATATGGATGTGAAACTTGGTCCCTTACATTGAAAGAGGAAAATAAATTGAGAGTATTTGAAAATAAGATCCTTAGGAAAATCTTTGGACCTAAAAGGGATGAGGAGACAGGTGAGTGGAGAAGGTTACATAATTTAGAACTACATAATATGTATTCATGTCCAGATATTATTAGAATAATTAAATCAAGAAGACTTAGGTGGGCAGGCCATGTGGCACGAATGGGAGAGGAAAGAGGAGTTTACAGGATTCTTGTTGGGAAACCTAATGGAAGGGAAATCGGTATAGATGGAAAAGAGTATATAGAACTTGCTCAAAATAGGGAAACATGGAAGGCCTGTGTTGCTGCAGCCATGAACCTTCGGGTTTAAGAAGGCTAGAGAGTTAGTTAGTTAGTAGTTAGATTCATCGATAACGATGAGCTTAGAAAGATGTCACTAGATGACAGTGCCCCTCTTATAAATATTTTATTGATATTATTGACACTTAATCTACATGTAATGTTTCATCAGAAAAGCTAGTTACTTAGTGCCATAATTCACGGTAAACGCAGAGCGAATAAACACAAGGAAAACATTAACTAGGACGTACTACTTCCTATTAATTGCTGACGGTCTTAAAAGTACTTCAGTTTCAATAGCATTAATTTCGTTTCTGTTACAGTAAAGGATAAATCTACTTGTCTAGGGGGTACATGTTTACCTAGTTAGGTACATATTTGCATGCATTCAAGTAGTCACTACAGTCTATCTCACGTATTCTGTAGAATAAGGTTGCGCATAACGGTTTGGGGTGTGGGAGAAAGTGAGTGGGCGGAACAAAGCAGTGCGCGCTGCTGTCAACGGCTGGTACCTTGAAGATGGGGACAGAACGAGTTGCTGAAACTTTGGTGTGCGTGTCATAAACCAAGTAAAATGGTTAAAAAGTCTAAACAATTCTTCGTGTATAAACCACCACTGATCAGCTACAGAGAAGTTGTCCTATAGTTTCAGAAACCTTGTGTATCCCTGTTGCCTTGGCCGTTAGAAAAAGTCCAGTAGCTTTCCTCATGAAAAATGAAAATATCTCGCGGTGGAGACGAAGAAAGTTTAGTCCTTTGAGAATCAGAATCGACCTGCCAAAAGACACCTCACTTCCTTGGAAGTGGTTATTTCCAGGTGAATTGGATGACTTTTGAATTGCCGATGGCACCAAGAAGAAAAATTGTGTTTGTGGAATTTCCAAAGTTATTTCAACACCAAAGGATTATTTGGTAATAGCTTTTATAAACATGAACCTACCATAATTGGAAGACATTTCATCATCTTTTGTCATAAAGTATTTTTAGTTAATTTGAAAATATAATAATATTCACCATTTTTAATATCAAATTGGCCATTGGAACTTCATCTGGAAGAATATTATTTTCAATAAGGTAGCTTACATTTGCTCCAAAATTATTAACATATTCTGTATTATTTAACAACAATGTATATACATTACTAAAAAAACAGTTTCATTTTAATACATACCCAGTTCTATAGGTTTATAATGTTAATGGTTTAAGGAAGTAAGATTTCTAATTACATCCTTAGAAGCTACTTGATAATACTATTTGTCAGCTATCCCACGTCATTTTGTTACCTATTTACTGACTTACCCTCGTACAATGATCTACTCGCTCGGCTGGACCAACGAGAGCAAATGGTGGGATTTTTAAAGAAAACTTTTCGGAATTCTTCTCAATCAATTATTTCTGTTGAATTTAGAGAAAAAGTTAAATGAGGTTGGACGATTCATTTTTCATTAGTTACTTCTAATTAGAAAAGTTTTCATGAGAAATTCAACCTCTGCAATTGAAAAATCTTCCTGTCGCTTGTCTAGGTCACGTGACGAGGTTTTGTAGGTATCCCCCAGCTCTCTCCGGAGGCAAATACCCGCATGGAGATGACCATGGGAGACAGACGGGTCATTTGCATCTCTACTTACGGGAATTCGCTTGTCGTGCGTTCCTGTCAGCGGGCAGAGGGAAGCGAGGCGATGCGATTAATGGTTTGGAGAAACACCCCGCTATATCTTGCGTCACCCACGACGTAATAATTTTTCTGTGACGTATGAACATTCCGAGGCATTTGGATAGAGTGAGACAGGATAGAAAAAAAAGAATATTATCCAACTCTATTTTATGAAATTATAATTGCATTGTGTTTGCGATTTTTTACCTTGTCCTTATTTTTAGTCAATACCATGGCATTCATCAATAATACTTCTCCCCTACACCTTGATTGATTAATTTGGGGGGAAATCTTGGGGGGTAAAGACGGTCAGGGTCGTAATGCTGATCACATCACCCCCACTCATGACCGGATCAAGAAAGTGAGGGGCGTTACCCCCATACCCCCTATACGCCTTCATGGCGTGGTGCTAAGCACAGGGGAGCACTTTACCTTTTTATCTGCCACTCTTGGCTAATCGCGATGATGAGGATAATGAGTGAGGATACAATGAAATTGATGAAGAGAACACTCACAAAGAACACCCGTTGTAGAATCAAGTTCGTCCTTTCAAGGTCGACTTTGACATAGGTAATTGGGGCCAGGATTTTTGTGATATTATCGTAAATAAGAAATTATATATGTGTGTATGTGTGTGTGTGTATGTGTGTATGTATGTATGTGTGCGTGTGTGTGTGCGTAATATGTATTATTGGGATATACAGGGTGACTGGTAATTAGATGTATTCCCTGAAAGGGGTTAAAGTAGAGACAATTTGCAATATATTTGACCATATGATACCCCGTCCGAAAATTAACAGTTTTCGAGATAATCGAATTTCAATTGTTTTTGAAAAAAATGACAATTTTGCACATAAAAAGTTGAATTGAGAAAAAACTGCTCATTGTATGGAACTTATTTCAGCGTTTGCTGATAGCTAACAAATAAGTGGTTAGTTGAAAAAAAAAAGTTTTTCCCAAATAACAATCACATGTAAGTAACGGGTGGGTCTAAACTTACAAGTGATGATAAAAAATTGCACTCTTAGTTTACTTGGCAACGTATTAATAAAAAAAATGGTATGACACGAAGCGTACAAATTACGTAAATTACTTCCTTGATTCATCAGCTATCCAACAAGGAACAAATGTTGCTGACATTCACATTTGTGTACAAGAAATAACACTTCATTCATCTTCATGTGAATGGAATCAATGAACAATACAATTAAAGAACATTACACGTCTTGCTCAAAGTGGGCACCTCCGTTACGAATGCAGGCACGCAGGTTTTTACGGGTCATTTGGTCTCGTAACTCGTGATGTGATGGTGGCCTTGACGTGTTGACCAGCTGTTAAGATCCTCTCCCTGAGCTCTTCTTGCGAGTTTACCGGTGCCTTGTCATGTGGCTCCAAATGTAAAAGTCGCAAGGGGTCAAATTGATCGGGGGATCGAGCTGGGCAGTCACCAGGGAATCGGTCCGCCTCGGCCAATCCATTTCTTTGGATAATTTTCATCCAGCCACTGTCGCACGCCCAGGCAGAAGTATGGATGGGCGTAATCAACAATCATTTGATCGAGCCATTTTTCCTGCCCCAAATCTTAAATGGCATCACTTATGAACATTTTTTGCGGAACGGGATGGCAATGTTGTTGGAGGATGTGCCTCTAGCTACAAGACGTGACATGATTTACCAGCATGATGACTGCCCAGCTCGATCCCCCGATCAATTTGACCCCTTGCGACTTTTACATTTGGAGCCACATGACAAGGCACCGGTAAACTCGCAAGAAGAGCTCAGGGAGAGGATCTTAACAGCTGGTCAACACGTCAAGGCCACCATCACATCACGAGTTACGAGACCAAATGACCCGTAAAAACCTGCGTGCCTGCATTCGTAACGGAGGTGCCCACTTTGAGCAAGACGTGTAATGTTCTTTAATTGTATTGTTCATTGATTCCATTCACATGAAGATGAATGAAGTGTTATTTCTTGTACACAAATGTGAATGTCAGCAACATTTGTTCCTTGTTGGATAGCTGATGAATCAAGGAAGTAATTTACGTAATTTGTACGCTTCGTGTCATACCATTTTTTTTATTAATACGTTGCCAAGTAAACTAAGAGTGCAATTTTTTATCATCACTTGTAAGTTTAGACCCACCCGTTACTTACATGTGATTGTTATTTGGGAAAAACTTTTTTTTTTTTCAACTAACCACTTATTTGTTAGCTATCAGCAAACGCTGAAATAAGTTCCATACAATGAGCAGTTTTTTCTCAATTCAACTTTTTATGTGGAAAATTGTCATTTTTTTCAAAAACAATTGAAACTCGATTATCTCGAAAACTATTAATTTTCGGACGGGGTATCATATGGTCAAATTTATTGCAAATTGTCTCCACTTTAACCCCTTTCAGGGAATACATCGAATTACCAGTCACCCTGTATATTATATTATCGGAAACAAGATATCTACTTCAAATACCAAGTTGTTCTCTCTCTGAATTCTTTGTTAAAAAAACCTGCTGGCAGTTTCACTGAACGGGCTGCCGCGAGAGGTCCCGGGTTCGATTCCCGGTGGGTGCACCCAAAAATTTCCGGTCACGAAAGCCAAAAGAAACAGCGGCGATGGGATCCGATGCGCTGATCACGTGCCATCCAATGAAAAGCCGCTCTGGTAGGCCCTTGCCCTTCAAGGGTTGTTGCACCACGGGATATAGTTTTTTTTTTAGTTTCACTGAACAGCCGGCCCCCGTGGCTGAGTGGTTAGCACATCGCGCTACGGCGTCAGGGGTTCCGGGTTCGAATCCCGGCCTGGTCATGGTTGTTTGTGAGTGTCCATTCATCTATTTAATCATATCATCACTCATCCCCATCTTCGCAAATTAGTCAAAAGTGGCATAAAAGGCGAAGTAAAATACAGCAAATCAATCAATCAATCAAGTTTCACTGGACAAGTTTAGAAATAGCGACCACACATGGAAGGACAGAGTCTGCTTGGGAGATAAAGATCTTTCTCTTCTTTCTGGCGCTGCAAACACATAAAGAAGTCATACAAAAAATAACGGACGATTAACAGAACCAAAAAAATCCAATACTTTTTTCTTTTATTCCCGTGGCTGTTGCTGTTACTCCGTTTCATTGTAGAGAAAAGTAATAAAACAGACCATAATCAAGCCATCGCTCTGTCTTCCATGTGGTCGCATCTCTTCAGTAAACATGTTTTCAAATCTGACAGTGAATTCCTGATATACGATCTCCTTGTAGAAATGCGAGAAGCTAGAGATCAAATTGAATTAAGAACAGTGATGAAAGTTGAGAAGTTTCAGCAGCCGGGGCGCTGCTTGCATGTAGGTTCACACGTTGTGTTTGTCACACGAGCAAAATCTTTCCACTTTGAGGCTATGTCCAAATATTCCACACGTTCGATTGTTGTTAACGCTATGTACAGTCACGGACACTTCTGGGTTGTAATGACATCACTGCAAGTCAATGTAGTTGTAACAACCCAGAAGTGTCCGTGACTGTACATTGAAACTAAGAGCAGTAAACCTTCACAGATAATTTCACGCTGTGATTTAGTCATGTTGCAGAACTTCCGTATTGGTTCCAAACTTTCATTTGAAGAAAGAAATCAAGATACTGTCCGCGGAATACGAGATAACTCGAGAGGACGAATCCACACCTGATAGGGGACGTAGGCAGAAACATGCAAGAGAGAACGCTGTAACTTTCAGATCAATATTTCGTTTTGCATGCGTTCGGTTCTCTTCTTTATTATCGTTCTGTTTGTAATGATCTTTATTACTCTTAACTAGCCCCTCTTACGGCAGGTTTGAAACTTCAATGTTGTTTCAGCAGAAGATTTTCACGGAACCTTTTTCCCTTATCCGCTACACTCCTATTTTGCCAGTGGACTCGTCCAGTCAACGCATGCGCACTTGATCGCGACAAAGGCGGACGGACTATAGAATGTCTCTTACATAAGAAAACTTGATTATGTTACTTATCAATAATGCTTTGTTCCAGCAACCTGTTCGTACGCTTTCCTAGTTGGAGAAACTTTGTTCACAAAACTTTCTTTCTCTAATCCTAGAGCTTAGTCTGGCAAAAAATCTCATGTCAATGACCGCAGAAACTTTTTTCCCCTACTTAAGAATGATACTTTTTCCACGAAGAAAAGATGGAATGGAATTCTCCTCCTTCCAAGAAAAGGCTGGGATCCAATCTCACCTGAAAGCCCGGTCCATGTCCCTCGAATAAAGGAACAGGAGTCATAACTTCGGACGAAATGGAATTGGCGAAGGGAAATCTGCCAGTGTCATTTCGCTTGCCTAAGCACGTTTGATGATTAGCCAATCTTTTTTACTGAGTAGTTTGCTACGTCTTGAATGGAATGACGAAGAGTTATTTCTCAGCTCAAGGAGTATTCGAAACTCAGTTTCTGAGACTTATAAGCTCTTCTTATTTCGTTTCGTGTTCATTGAGAAAAGTGCAAGCAGACCCCGTTTCGCATTCCTTACCAACAAATGGTGTGAGAATGCTTCAACGTTTAATACTTAATTTTAGAGCATTTTTGATGTTTCGCATTCTTAAAACTGTATCCTCCTACACATATGACAGCACAACTGGCGTTCGAAAGGCGCGCACGTAGAGACTGCTGTACTTAATACTGATATCCACAAAACATGTAGATTTATTTAGGCTCGTACCACAAACATCATGTTAATATAAGTAGATGCCTTATATTGGCATAGCGTGAGGAACTAAATTATTTTTATGTATATTTGAGAGCCGACCCCCCGTGGCGTAGTGGTTATCACATCGCGCTACGAAGCCAGGGGTCCCGGGTTCGAATCCTGGTCTGGGCATGGATGTTAGTGAGTGTCCATTCATCAATTCCATCATATCATCACTCATCCCCATCCTCACAAATTAGCCAGAAGTGGCACAAAAAGCGAAGTGAAATAAAGCATATCAATCAGTATATTTGAGTGTTCCTTACGTAATTATTTACTTCACAAGACAAACCTTTATATTTATCGCCGATGACGCAAGGTAGTCGTCATGTAATCAAGGGTTCCAGGGTTTGATACCCGCTGGAGGTACTTAGTGGTTTGGATCTCACTTTACACTATAGGTCACGTCGCGACTAGCATTTCTGTGTACAAAGTGTACTGAAAAAAACTTCAAGCAAACAAACAATAAATGCCCTATGAAATGATTGGTTTGATTGATTGATTGATTGAATTGTTTTATTTTACTTCGCTTCTTGTGCCACTTTTTGGCTAATTTGCGAAGATGAGGATGAGTGATGATATGATGAAATTGATGAACGGACACTCACAAACATCGATGCCCAAACCAGGATTCCAACCCGGGACCCCTGGCGTCATAGCGCGATGTGCTAACCACTCTGCCACGGAGGGCGGCAAATGATTGGTTTGGTTTGAGTTGGTGTTTTAAGTCCACTTTATGCACAGTAAGGCTAATTGGGACTGGACCTACGGTTTAAAGTGGGATCCGAACCACTGTGCCATGTGCCTCCACCGGGTATCGAACTCGGGACCCCTTGATTCTTATGGACGTGTATTGGACGTGTTGGTGGTCCCAGACACCCCAGTTCCTGCATATGAAACGAGTTCGATCACCTTTCCCACAAGTCCCCTAAGAAACTTCTAAAAGTTTCGCGTAGTTGGAGCAGCACGAAAACAATACGTGCCCAAAAACTTTCCTGGCTGGGCTTCCAAGAGGCGAAAACATGAGGATCGTCTCACCACAGGGCTTCATGCTATCATCAACCGAAAGCCTTTTGTCATTCACCTCCCCATATCATTACTCAACGTCAAAAGATTCCTGCTTTAGCGTGGCACACCGTTTATCTTTTAGCCCTAATTGTTTCAGTGATTGAATCTAAGCATTTCTTTTATTAGAGACAGGCATCACAAGGACCCCGCATTTTATTTCTATTTTGCGAGACATTCGTTTGAATATCACAATTTCAGGTCCAGTACCTACATACGAACTCAAAAATGTATGAAAAAATGTACCCTCAATACACACTAATCTTTATGGGTAATGGGTATGGCTGAATTTTTCTTCATTTTCTTCTATTGTGTGAGTATCAAGAGATTTGATTGATTGATTGAAATTAATTGTTAATGCGTCAGTACTTAGACCATTTGCACCCCAAGGGGCATTTCCCCTTACCGGAGCAAAAATCAACACATGTCTCCGAAGACTAGAATCTACTTAATCGTGTTAAAAGCTGAGGCTGTAAAAGGTCACTCAGTACGTGGACAAAACACAGGACAACCCCACAGAGGATTTTACTGACCGTACGACCAGACACCAGAGTCTCGTTGGCCTGTAACACTACGGTTACCGGGGTGGAAGTGAGGTTGACTTTCGGGTGCCTTCTCAAACATCATCCCTCATACACCAAGAAGTTTCAAACGATTGTTAACTACTGTAGACCAATGAACAGACAACGGAGAACACATCTTTTACAGGATGAATTTGTTATTTTGTTTGTCTATAGGTACATAACATTACACGTTTATGCCTTTAGTTGCTTATAAAGTATCTGAAGTCCAAGAAATATCTGATATACTGACCGAGACTATTCATATCGCAATAAGATAGTACTAAACGGATCAGTTAGTCCACTGAACTAATCTTTGTACCTTTTTAGTTTCTGGGTAATCGATAGATGTCGATCGAGTTCGATTGTTTACTAAAAGAGATAGAAGGACAGGTCAATGAAGACGACAGATACCACATTGCGTTAGTAACACACTGTTATTTCAACTCGCAAAATTTCATACTTGTAGTTTGAACACTTTGTCACGTACTGCAAACAAAGAAAATATAAATCCATTCTTCATATTTGATTATTTTATATTCCTCTTAATTATTTCTACACATCATTTTTTATAGATGTAATTTAGTGAAATTGAGGTAAAAAGTTAATTTAAGTTCATAGAATTTATCATCTTTCGGAGAGCTGATTCAGTCCCTCGTATAGATCCAATTATGTAATTTCAATACACGCCGCGTAAAATGTATAACATTTGAGATCTTTTTGTGCAATCCATTAAAGTTTATCTATGTCGACTAATGACTTTAAGATGGCATATAGCTGAATGGATGGTTTGCAACAGAGGAACAGAAGGGAAGATAACCAGCTGCTATCTCACTGTTGCAGAAAAAGCAGTGAAAAGCATGACAATGTTCAATACAATAACATCACATTTATCATGAGCGTTCTTGTGAAAACAACGATAAATTTCTCATCTCTTTGTTGAGATCTGTCGAAAGAATGATTTACCAATGAACAATCTGAACTCATCACTTCAAAAATTGGCTGACGTTCATCTAATGACAGTAATGGGTTTTTAATGAGCCAATATGAGGTACAAAAATGATATAGTATGGTGAAACGTGCTTTGTGTATTGAGGAACAAGTTAGGAAACAGCATGTATGAGTAATGCTAAAGTTATGAATTGCTTTCCACGACTTGGTGTCTGGTACCGATTCTCTGAGATTGTTGTTCCTTCATTTGGCGTTATTCTGCCCACCAGGCAACAGCTGTGGTCTTTTAATGAACACCACCAACAACTGGAAAAAAGTTATTGTTTCGTTGTTCCTCTTTTCCTTGTCGTGTTTCCGATCTTCTTAATATCAAGGAAAGTGTGAGTCTCCTCTTCCCGCGAACTAAACTTGCTCTTCTAGGACAGTTGTTTAAGCGAGTGTGATATACCGTTCCCTTGGGTGCATGAGAGAGTCACATCAGGAAGAGTGCTTTCTTCACCAATTCCACGATAGAGCAAAAAAACTTACAAGCTTGTAAGTAGTAGATCATAGGCGTGCGCACGGGGATAAAGGAGCCCAGTTGCCCCCTATAATTTCACTCAGACATTGAGTGTAGCCTTTGATCAACAATATTATACTCTCTTTATTTTTAAAAAAAAAGCCAGAAACGATTGACTTTTTATGAGCCAATGGAAGTTCCCAAGGAATTAGAGAAGCCAGTGTTTTAAGTAAATGGATGTATCTGTGTCATAGTGGAGGTGTTCAAAGGAGTTTCATTTTCGTATCCGATGTGAGGGGCCTCCCCGATGGCGCAGTTGTAGCGTCGTCGCCTTGCAATCAAGGGGTCCCGGGATCGATACCTGGTGGAGGCATATAGTGGTTCGGATACCACTTTAAACTGCAGGTCCGCTCCCAATTGACCTTACTGTGCATAAAGTTGACTTGATACATCAACTCAGTCAATCAATCGTATTCGATGTATGACATGTCTATATTTATGCCTAACATTACACTACACGAATACAGAAATGGGGTATTAGCTGGTGCGGATCACACTAGATACGCCTCTGGTTTTTACGCATCAATACATAGAGTGTAAAATTATGAGATATGAAGTTTTTATTTCCCTGACCGTACGCATGCCCACAGCCTGGTTCAACTATCTTGCTTACTATATGACTTTGTTGGTCTCAAAATGTTTGCAACTATTACCTTCTCCTGTGGTTGTTGTATTAACCTGTATGTACATAAATACGCACATACATATCTAACATGTTTCCTTAAACACCGTAAAGTGCTATGAGTGTCTATAGTGTTGATTATGGTGCTAAAAATTTCGTATTTTTCCTCCCAGAAACTAAGTTTCTTTCTACTCTAAATTAGGTTTCTAGAACGCTGTGTTTACACTTAGCTGGACAGTGGGCGTCAAAGACACTGGAACTGGGAATTTTCCTCCTGAAAAATGAAGAAATCTCGTGTTCAGAGGGACTCATTTTACTCCTCCGAGAATCAGTACCGTCGAAGCAAAAAAACAGCTCCGAGGAAAGAGGATGTTTCCGGTAGAATTTGATGACTTCTGGATCGCCATTAAACCCACTCCCGATGGTCGAGGAACAGAAACAACGTTGTTCTTCTTCCTTTAGTAGGAGGAGATGAACGGTGAATCGGCAGGTCTCATTCCTTGAGTTCCTTCCAGGTATTTAGTTTCACGGATAAGGAACGGATATTGTTTCTTAGGAAAACTTCAAGGTAATGTTCTAGCTATCTGTGCTAGATATTTTACTGCTTCTTCGATTCTGAATATCCGAAGATATCACAAAGCGAAAGTCTCGTATGTGAACCAGCTTCCATACAAACCACAGCTTATTATATTTGTATTATGGCTCTCTAAATTTCGCCACTGGACTTTTTGGTTAACTGCATACTTAAAAATTAACAATACTCAAAGATTTCATAAGATTCAGTAAGTACATTACCTTTTATAATTGGAATTTGCCTAGAAGAGGCTTATAATATGCACCGAAGAAATTAATATAGGCAAATGTTCTCTTACAAAATCTTCAAGTGAATGGTGAGGTTTATGTGTTCATGTGATGGCAGATGTTGTATATTTTGTGAAGCTATCATTACACGAAAGTCTCGTCTTCTACAAACCACACCTTATCATATTTGTATCATCGTTTTATAATTTTTGTCATGGGTCATTTTGGTTAATTGTATACCTATAAAAATAATAATGATTTTCTCTGAATTTAAAATGGAATATGCCGTTACTAAATTAGCTCATGCAATGGGAATATGACTTAGGGTTAAAAACCTAAGATAGTTGATGATCGAATTGGTTAAGTGTCTGACTGCCACACGAGGGACCCGGCTTCGATTCCAGGAGTGAGTGTTTTCAGGTATGATTTTTTTCGACTTTCTTTCTCAGAGCGAAAGGGAAAGTTGCTTTCTATATGAACCCACTGTTTCATTTGATTGACTCTATTTCAGAAGACTCGCTTTTGCATGTGGTGGATGAATGAGGATAACTGCTCCGTAGGCGTCTCAATCCACCTCAAGCCCCTAGAAAGGAAGCGAGGCAGTTTAATTACGTAAAATGCAGGCAGAGAACCTACCTTATTCCTCTCCTGTCCCATCTCGCAACATAATCATTCATTCTCCTTCTGGGGATTCTCTACGAATTCAGAGGAAAATTACGTATTAAAGGAAAGTTCAATCCACCCTAGTGGAGGAATCTTGGTTGAGTTTACTGAGATATAAAGCAAGGGTTTAAGGCGCCATTCAAAGACTTCTAAAGGCAAATGAAGGACAATGCAGAATTCCTTCAGTTTAACCCTTTAAGAAACATCATTTCCTGCCGAACAGGACAGCGCTTCAGTACGTGAGACTTGATTCGGATAATTCTCTGAATGTTAGCGACAATGGTCCTACATTAACATTGCATGCTAGATTCAGCATGCTTATGTTGAAACCAAAACCAAATTCATAAACAGTTTTGTGTTTTGAAGCGAATAACTTTTGATTGAACAACAGAGGCGTCTCGTGAACGCATGCGGTGCATGCTGCGCATGCGTCAATTGTGGGGAAAAGGACAGCTTGCTCTGCGACGCCATTCTTGAGCATTTCTACATTCTAATTTCTTCATATAGGAGAAGTGTTTATTTTACACGAGAGCGCTGAACCAAGCTTATATTACATTTCTTGGATCTGAAGTGAAAGAAAGTAATAATTATTTTCCCACAATTGATGCATGCGTCACTTCAGATCCAATAAATGTAATATAAGCTTAGTTAAGCGATCTCGTGTAAAATAAATACTTCCTATATATGAAGAAATTAGAATGTAGAAATGTTCATGAATATCGTCGCAAAGCAAGCTGTCCTTTTTCCCACAATTGACGCATGCGCAGCATGCACCGCATGCTTTCACGAGATGCCTCTGTTGAACAATATTTATCATTGTTTTGTATTGTTAGTAACTGAAATGTTTACTAGGGATAAATGCAATTCGATATT
This sequence comes from Lepisma saccharinum, assembly GCF_977018435.1. Lineage (NCBI taxonomy): Eukaryota > Metazoa > Arthropoda > Insecta > Zygentoma > Lepismatidae > Lepisma > Lepisma saccharinum. Next base: position 33,130,796 of record NC_139234.1, read on the forward strand.
TGTAACTTCAATAGTACCATTGTATTTAAAGTTTTGTGCTTTAAAGTATTAGAGCAGCTACATTCTGAACTTCACCTATTTCAAATTCTAATATTTCATTATGAGCCGCGGTGGCTCAGTCGGTAACGCGTCTGACTACCATGCTCAAGGTCCCGGGTTCGATCCCCGGCCGGTTCAAATCCGGGAACTTTTCTAACGGTGGAAGCGGCCCCGGTGCCCACCCAGCGTCGAATAACATGGGTACCTGGGGGAAACCCTGGGGGGTAAAGGCGGTCAGGGGCGTGATGCTGATCACATCACCCCCACTCACGACCGGATCAAGAAAGTGTGGGACGTTACCCCCACACCCCCTATACGCCTTCATGGCGTGGTGCTATGCACAGGGGAACACTTTACCTTTTTTAATATTTCATTATATGCTAATATCAACGAAGAAGTGGTCTTCCTTGTAATGCATAAGGCAGAAGCTCGACAGTGCATTTGAAAGAAATTAAATTTGGTGCATATTTTCCCTGTACAGAAAATTACTGCACAGTGTCACTTTCTAGCTTTTGTAGCAAAGATGGAATAATTCACATTAAAATATAGCTTTCAGTCTTATTTCAGTTTTGTAATATATTTTGACCATTTTGTAACTTTTGTACTTCCATATCCTAATCTCAACATGAGGAAAACTGAGCAATTTACTAAATGCTGGACATTTCAATGGAAATTCAAACCTTAGTCCTGATTTGAACCTAGAACCCTAGCTTCACATTAATACAATTATCTTGAAGTTTATTATTCTTGTAAATATGTTCTAGTGCGGTCACTATGCCGCTTTCAAACGTTTTTCTTGTAGGAGCTTGTAAGTGGGAACCGATCAATGAAAGTAGGCTATGGTGTTAGAAATTCACTCCACTACACTCTTTATATTCTAATTGCCGATTCCATTCATTTCGCATTATTGTTTTGCACTTTACCACCACTGATAGTACTCTAAGAAAGTACAAAATAATTATTAATTGACATTCGTATGTACAAGTGTTTTTCTGTTGCATACATTTAGAAATATGATTACGAATGAATTCTTAGTCATTACAGACATGTAATCTCATGAGTAGGGTTTTCAGAGATCTCAGCCTCTTCTCTTCTGCTTTCTTCTGTCTTCCTCTTGCGTTGGCGTTGCCTCCCACACGAGTGAAGCTGGCGCCTCATTCGCAGCACGTGGCTGGAAGTAAGAGGAATGGACAGAGGCGTCGATACGCCTCTGCTTAATAGCCTCCGTTTCCATAGACACTGTCCCTCCACTTCTCACAGCTACTCGAGCACCTCCTACACCTTTCTCTCAATATTAATTTAAATCAGTCGCGACTTTTCCATAGTTATTTCTTGAGAGCTATATGTTCCCCTTATGTTGATATGCGCCTTAACTAAGCTTCCTTTTTAGAGCCAGCCAATATTTTATTTGATCAATCCACTAGGAAGAAAATATAATATACTATAGTACAGGGTGCACAATAATAGAGTAAACAATTTTAAGAATTCATTTCGACTAAAATATATGGAATGCAACAATGATATTTGTTATGTATCAATCAGTAACACTTCAAGTTTCTGTGAATGTCTACAATTGGCTACAAATGTTCAATGTGGCTTCCACCAGTTATGCAACACACATCCCATCGAAAATCTAGTTCTTGCCAAACTTTTCCAAAGAATTCCTCGTCCACCAAAGCAGGGGCGTTTCTTCTTCTCTCCTTTAGCTGTTGCACCTTCTGCGGCATAGGTGGCACATAGACTCTGTCTTTCACAAAGCCTCGATTGCAGAAGTGTAGGGGGTGTCTGGGGAACTTTAAGACACAGCCTGCTTTTTCTGCGCCTGTGAAAGTCGGCATTTTCTTTAACACTACACATGCGCCATTTCAAAAGTCTTTCGCATGAAAACAAAACTTGAAGATTTACTCATTGTTATGCAACAATCCTCATGTTGCGTTTCAGATAATTGTTTAATAATAAACTTCATACGTTGTTTACTCTATTGTGCTACACGCTGTATATAAATACAACACTGCATAATAGTTTTGGAGAACATCAGTATTGACACATATTTTTTGGAACAAAATGCAATTTAGCGATTCAATATATTCGCTTTCACTTAGTTGCGGCAATTGGATGAAAAAACTTGGGGGCCATGAAAGTTTTCTTTCTCTTGGTACATAAGGTTAGAATTGAGAGGCCATGGTGCTGGGCAAAAAGTTGCAAAGTGTGGTGACATCTCCATAATCGCCGCCACAGCTTACACTATATCCCTGGAATCTCTGGAGCAAGGCCGTGCATAAAAGTAGAAAAGGGGAGAAAGCGAGTGGACGGAGCGAAGCAGTACAAGCTGCTCAAAGACTGGTAGCTGCAGTCGTTTTACCCCATGCACGCAATCTCGTTCCCTCTCACGTGATCATTGGCCGAACCGCCACGAGTCACTACTTTAGCAGAGATTCTCGGGACAAAATATTACCCACACTTTGACCACTCCCTGGACATTTCTAGAGAATTGGGGACGCTGGAACAATCCACAGTATAAAACGCGCTATACACCGGATTGGAGTTGTATCTGTAACATGTAGGTCATAAGCTTGATAAAAATATACCATGTTCTGATAACGGTAGAAACCGGAAGACAGAGAATATGGCGACCTGCATGTTCTGTGAGCTGCATCCTAATGATATAGCAAGTATCAATAATTCATTAGAGGAATATATTTGTTAAGTATAAACAACACGGGTCCTCCTCCGTGGCTCTGAAGTCTAAGGCGCTGTGCTTTGGACTCCGACTGTAGGACGGCATGGGTTCGAGTCCGCCTGGGTTCAGTCTCTGGGTTCTAGGCCTGTTCAACCCACCGGTAGCAACCCACCATCGTGAGGAAACTGGGAAGCTACGAGTGAGTGGCGTAATCCGGTCTCGGAAATATCCTATAACGGCTGGGGGTTCGACGTGCTGACCACACGTCACCCCATTACCTGTTGAAGAACTCCACACCTCTAGGTAGGATTGTGGGAGGGGAGACTGGCAGTCCAGAGATAGGCTAAGGCCCTTCCAGGGCTGTCGAGGCACGGATTATTATTATTATAAACAACACGGAAAGAGTTTCAATTTCAGAGCGTGAATAACCAAAACTGATCACCGAATACTAGTTAACTTTTCTCAGATTAACTAAAACAGACACTAACCGTGTGCATGAAGATTAACATTTATATTAGGTACAGTCAAAGAAAAAATCTCAATATTAATTCGGAAACCCTCATTGCCAATATCTGTCTTTCAAGTTACATAGTTGATAATAGATGTCACTAAAATCTCAATGTACATGTTTCAGGAATCTTTAACGTTTCGTGTTAAAAGTAGAAATTTTTGTCGAACAAAAAGTAACACCGTAATACCTGGCATGTTATATGAGTCCTAAATAGAATCTAAAGTTATGTTTGTAGGTAATTAACTCCAATATTAATGATTGATTGATTGATTGATTGATTTAGTTTATTTTACTTCGCGTTTTGTGCCTCTTGGCTAATTTGCGAAGATGGGGATGAGTGATGAAATGATGAAATTGATGAATGGACATTCACAAACAACCAAGCCCGACCGGGATTCGAACCCGGGACCCTTGGCGTCGCAGCGCGATGTGCTAACCACTCAGCCACAGGGTCGGGCTCCAATATTAATGGAGCTTCGGTGTTAGTTACGAGTCTCGGCGTCGTCTTGGAAAACACTACAATTACGAAAAAAATGAACATTATGCATTACTGAGTAGCAATAACAACATTAGTTGTCAAACATTATCGGCTCAACGTCAACGCTATGGAACAAGATCTCAGATCTCCATGTACGCAGCACACAATCTCATCTTACAATAACTTCTGTTCATAAATTAACTGTTAGAATTTATAATATTCTTGACACTCACGAATTCATCGTGACGGAACGGAAGAGGCGACCCATTCAATCCTAAAAGGAAAAATTGTTCAATTGACAGCCAGTAATTTCTTAGTTGCTTGAGAATGGGAAAAAATGCACGAACATGTTATATGGCTTTCATAACAGGCGAACCACTATGCTTACGGATGTGACATTTAGAAATAAAAAATAACTAAAAGTATTCTCCATTACCAACCTATAAAAAATCGTATTTTCCATATTATCGAATGTTTGTGTGAGGGATGAATAATTTCCAATATCCGAATTTCTGAAATTTTCAAAAAAATGTAGCTGACAGCTGTAGACATTTGACCTAGATTTCTCATCCCTTTTAGAGATCTAAGTAGAAAAATGGGAGGGAAGTAAATATAAAGACGGAATGAGAAAAAATGAGAGAGAGATAATGAATTAGGTGAGTAAAAAGAGATAGAGATAATACGAAAGAAAAATAGAAAAATAATTAGGAAATAAGAGGGAGAGAGTAAGAGAGGGAGAGGGAGATAAATTAATTAAAATTTTCCTGAGTAGCATCTTCTCTTTACTCTTGAAGCATATCTAGCTATCAGGAGCAGGTCAGTGACGGTGGCCATCCGCTTTGGGCAGCTGCCAAGGCCGCCTCTGGTAGCGAGCACAGTCCTCTGAATTTTTCCCACGGCGTATTCTTCATTTAAGTGGCCTCACGTCGATCCCCAACAATGTCGGAACTGAAAAGTTCCAGAAAAAAAAGGGAAATGCTGCATCTTTCCCCTCGTCCACCCCGTGGCATAGGCAATCGAATTCCCAATCCCGAACCTAACATTTTCTAACGAAAGAAATTTCAGAACTGTAAGTTAACTTCTTTGCAGGAACAGCTGGAAATTGGTGTATTACAGAATCTATATTGTAAGACATTTTCTCTTCGTAGGAGGTTAGAAACTGATAAACGATGATCATGTTGTGTTCCAATTCATGATATGCATTACTGAACTTATACCTTAATGTTAAAATTCATATCATATAGGTTCAAGCATTTTTACTTGCATTGGAAAGGTTACACGTAATGTGGTTAGAAATAAATACCCTTTCCCCCTTACAACGCTCTGGGGCCTGTTCGAAGCAACAATTGCCGTGAAATGTGGTATAGATGATATGCAGACCATGGGGAAGCAAATATATACAAAAATAGTGCAAAGTTTCGCCACTGGACACAGGACACCGATCGTTTCACCTTTGTTCGCAGTGTACTATCCACGTGGTATCCAAAAGACAGTAAGAAGATTTTTTTCAGATGAAAATGTCTCTTAGGCACATTCCCTGGTGGTTAACCGTGGAGACAGGAATTAGCACGATCCTATACGGTTGTCGTACCAAAGCTATTTTTCATCATGATTGATGCGATTCGACAGGAGGACCGTCAGTTGTATCATGAACAATGAAGAGGAAATCGTTGAGCCTGATCTCCTGGTGTTAATACAGCTATTAGTTAGGAACCTATTTGTGGTGTTTGTACCTCACTAGATGCAAGAAATAATTAAAAGTTAAGTGTTTAGAAGAAGCAGGCCTTTATAGAGTTACATGTGCATATTGCAAAAATATATAAGAGATGTGCATACTAAAATTAATGATTTTCAGTACCAGGTATCCCAAACTCGACTAAGATGTAAAATCTATCTCTTTTAACGGAATGATATGCTTTTTTTAAAATCAATGAATACGTGATGAACATTTTGGTTATATTCCCATTTTTTTCTAAATGGTGTTAAAACTTTTATCTATAGTCGATCTGTTACGTTTATATCCACATTGAAAAATCACCTATAATTTCATTATTCTATGGGGTTAGTCTTTGTTAAAATAATGTTACTTTCATTAATTTATTGTTGGGAAACCTGATAAGAGACCAGTAGGAAGGCCAAGACGAAAATGGAGGGATAACGTTGAGATGGACCTAAAGGAAATCGGGAAGTACAGGAAAGATTGGATTGAACTTGCCCAATACAGGAAAAGATGCAGCCATAAACCATCCGGTTTAAGAATTCTAGAAAGTTAGTTTAGTTAGTTATATGTGAATGAAACAATAATAATAATAATTAGAAATAGCAGAAACAATACCAAGAATTCAGTACTATAGATATGTAATAGAAAATGTCTATGTGACTTTTCATTGCAAGAGATCCCAAATCTGGTTATTGTGTGCTGGCGAGCTATTGGAGGTTCACATGTGAGTGAGTTATGTGCATTTTATGCTCCTGAAATGAAAACATCAACCTTAAACGAAGGTTGCTTTATGTAAAGTAAATAAATGATGGAGTATATATGCATCCTGCATCCAGCAGAGAGATGATAACAAGAAACTGCTCGAGAAATCCCATTTTCCCCCAGTGAGTGGTGACTTTAATGCATCGTTAGGTATGCTTCCTTTTTCCTTGCATGATTTTGATAAAAACACCCTTTCTGCAATTACCTTGATGTTTTCTCTCTCTTTCTCATAAATTTGAACGTTGGGCAAGGATCCTCTTGAAAGTTACAGTAACATAACCGATACCTCCCTAGGTCACCATGTCGAAAATGACCACGAGGAGGGTTCAACATTGCCGAGACTTTCGTTAGGGCTGCGGACAGGGATTCCAATTTCCTGAATACTATCGTGACCGGTGACGAAAAGTAGTGCTTCCAATATGAGCCGTTTACAAAGCATCAGAGTTCGGTGTGGAAGAGCCAAGGGTTCCAAGAACCGAAAACGTTTGCCTGCAGAAGTCCCGTAGGTATGAAGACGATGCTCATCGCATTCTTCGTCTCCATGGGTATCATTTAATACAGAATTTGTTCCCAATGGACAGACGGTCACATTGGAGTTCTTCCTTGAGATTTTGAAGCGTCCGTGGGCGCTATTTAGACGGGTACGTCCACAATACGGATAACCGGGCACATGGTCCCTTTTGACTGACAATGCACCAAGTCACCGGTCTGTGGTTGTCCATCGGTTTTTGGCCTCAAAGGGGATTGTTCTGATTGATCGTCTCCCGTATTCTCCTGATCTGTCACCTCCGGACTACTTCCTTTTCTGCAAACTGAAATCACATCTAAAAGGGACTCAGATTGATGCTGTTGTATACATTAAAAGATCTTCGACCGAGGATCTTAACACTATTCCTGTCAAAGACTTTCGTAAGTGTTTTGACAAGCTGAATGGGTGTTGCATTCAGTGTATTGAAGCACAAGGAATGTAGTTTGAATACTCTACAGTTCTACACCCAAGAGTGTCATTGCGTGTGCGGTTCCTGTTTTATCGTCCTAGTTCGGAAAATTATGGGACACACTATGTGCACTTTCTATAAGTGAGTACACCAACACTAGTTTTTGACAATGTTGTAGTTGAGAAGGAGAGAATCCCATACACGAAGTCTGAAAAATTTACAGTACAAGAGAGAACAAATGGGTAAAAAAATGTGTGATGTCACTATCAGAATGTTTTGGTTAATGTCAATATTACTTAAAGATCAAAGTGTTTAGAAAAAGGAAATAAATGCAGTGTTAAGTAATGTATAACTGGATAGAGAACGATATTGCAATCTTAAGAAATTATAAGAAGTGCTGGGGTGTAAGGCACCCAAAAGTCAAACTCACTTCCCCGGATTGCATTTTTGCATGTTAATGAGGCTCTGGCGTCTGAACCCACCGTCAGTATAATCCTATGTGGGATTGTATTATGTCCTTCCCACGTGTGCTTGTGATTGTCCTTTCATCAATTTTATTTTATGACCTTCATTCCTCATCGTTGCAAGTGGCAGAAAAGCGACTTAAGCTTCATCGAAATGAATAAAAAACATCTGAATAAAATGGTAGAACAAAGATAATTAAATTGAATTAATGAATGATTTAATTTACTTCGCGTTTGGCTAATTGCGAAGATGAAGATGAAGGTGAGGGTGAATAAGATGAAGTGGATGGACACCACATAACACAAGTCGCATAGAGGACTATACTTTCTCTGGGTCCAGGCGCCACAGCTTCGTTAGTCTGCAACAATGCAGTCCAGGGTGTCTATGTGGAAGGGTCTTAGGAAAGCGTCACCTCTTACACCCTGCTTAATTGCGAAGAATGTAAAGTGACCAAAATATCATCCTAGTTCAAATATATCCTTCCGCATAAAATAAACAAATTAAGAAAAGGCTCTTAAAGTTGAATTTATTCTTGCTGTTTACTCACAATATTTTGTCTAACGAAATGTAGAAGAGACCGGTCCGTTGTGACAAAATTAGAATATTTTTTTCTTTTGCTTAACATTTCCTATATTTTCACAATTTTTTTCATCTTAAATATAAGCGTATACATTTAGTTATTACCATGATTTTTTATATTTGTTTAAGTTGCAGCATAAGGACAGTATTTGCTAAAAAGGAAGGAGAAGTGTTTCGTCACAACATACCCCGGTTGTGACAAGCCGAGGGCAAGTTGTGACAGTATGTAGCACTTCTAAATTACATAGTATAGACAAATTGTGTATCATCACTGTGCAGAAAAAATAATTGCAATGGTTAAATGCATCATTAATTACACTATTAGGATGAAAAAGACATCGCCATCTGATTTTCTAATTACTAATCAAGTGATATCTCTAACACTACGTCAGGAAAAATATGGTGCAGGTCTAGTATAATATAAAAATGTAATAATCGTTAACATCATAATAATACAATGGTATAATGAATTGTGAAATTCAACGTTTTATAACGTTTTCAACGGATATAAACAGGTTTTCACTCAGAACAAGCATCACGTACCCACTGTTTACACTAAAGGCACTTCACTCGAGATTTAGAATTGGAAAATAGTTCCGTACACACAAGTCAAAAACAATCATCATCATTAACTGAACTTTGCTCATTCTCAGTACTTTTCCGTTTTCACATAAGTATCTGAAAAACTAAATATGCTGACCAAGGCAGTAATTTATTTTATTAAAAACATAAACTAAAACGTAACGTTTCAACCTTCTAGCAAGGTCTTCATCAGACTCTGTATCAAGTACAAAAGTAACAAGAGTACACAAAAAGGACATTATATATACACATTGGTAGAAGGTTGAAACGTTACGTTTTAGTTTGTTTTTAATAAAATAAATTACTGCCTTGGTCAGCATATTTAGTTTTTCATAATCATGGAAACAAGGCTTAATGGTGTTATAATAAGTATCTGTAATTTGACAGCTGTCACAATCAACCCCTTACCTTTGTCACAACTAGCCCCATATGTACTTTTCCACTTCTACCCCTTCATTCTCAACTTCAAGTTTAAATTTATTTGAATCAAAACCTGTCACATACTGACTATAAAATATGGAATTCTCAGGTTATGTTTCTGCTGATTGAGGCTATATTGAAAACTGTAGAGAAGAAATAATATTTATCACAGAAATTAGGTAAAAAAAAACACAAAAAAGAAAACACCCACCGAACTCTTATCTGGGAAGAAGCACACAACTGGCAAACAATGGATAAAAAAGGCACGTGCCAATGAGCCACCACTGTCAACACAAACGAATATCACTAATAGTTTCCACGGAACAGTGATTGTCTCAACCAGCCCCTTCCACAACCAACCCCGGTCTCGTATACGGTATCATTATGATGCAGTGTTGTCGGATAGCTAGATGAAACTTCGTAAGATGGATGTGGTTTATCAAAGAGAAGGAGTCCATATACTGTAGCTGTCTCCTCCACCGACGAAGTTAAATCACTACGTTTAGAAATACGCCATTATTTTGCTCGATCTTGATAAGCATGGAACAAATATTGAAGGAGACGTTGAATACAGGACGTTCTGGGATGCTTGCAACATCAAGCACTGTATTTAACCGAGAAGTTTTACGAAATTTGGAGGAATCAAATTTCTTATGGATTCTGTTTGAAAAATGGTCATTGGGTTATATCTTGACATGTCAAGTTCAATTTTTGAAATAAAAATATCAATTCGTTATCCACAGTTACTTTTTCATTATTTAGCATCGATGGTGTACGTTTGTGTATGTTCCCTTCTATTGCCATCCCAATACAAGAGCCTGGAAGAAACGTTTTGTGATATTTGAAAACATGGATTAAGCACGAGGAGAAGGAGCAGATTAAGTATTCGTGGATGCTGGATGCAGATGGACGAGATCTCAGGGTGATGGATTGCCTTTTGCTCTCATTCGTCTTCGTTCCTCGTCACTTACCGCCGCAAAACTAGGAGAGAATTTCAATTTTTATTAGCTGCTTGTCTAATTTAATTTTATGTTCAAGACAGCATACGAATTACAGTTCTTTCTTTCCAAAAGTGGAAATTCACACATTTCTCCATTATAGGGTGACCATACGTCCCGTTTTGACCTAGACAGTCCCGTTTTAGAGGAGTGTCCCGTCGATATGATTAGAAAACACTATTTGTCCCGTTTTATAAACGTTTTGGAATTTTTAGACCAAATTTAGTATCATGGCAACATCGTAGCCAGGAGTGTACATTCTAGGCTAGCTACGCCATCTGCAAAGCCTGACTTAGTAAAACACAGAAGGAAAATCTATTAGAAACTGTGAATAAACTTAATTTATATAAGAAGATAATGGCGATTCTGAAGTTGGCAACCTGAATTCTCAGGAGTTGGCAACCTGACTTCTTAGAAGTTTGCAACCTGGCTGCCGTTGGGATAGCAACGTGGCTTCCTCGAAGACGTCCAAAACGAACAAAATGAGTGTGTCTAACCACTTATATCAGCGGGTTACAGAAGCCTAGACTTCTTCCTTCCTTCATAGCCTAGGACCACGTGTCATAGTGAGGTAGTTTAGGTCTTGGACTCAGCATACGCCACTGATCGTGGCAAAACAACTGGACTGCGTTTGAAGCCTTCATAACAATCAAAATGTTCCATTGTCATCGACAACGTTAGAGCAAACAGCAGTTTACTGTTTTAGTTAGCTCGCCTCCGGAGTAGTTTTGTTTCGTGTGTGTATTCCGCTATTTATAGAGCATTGAATAAGCATGACCAAGAAACCTATATGTAGTGTCAACAGGGACATGCAACTACAATTTACATTTACGCACCTTGACACAAACTCAAGAGACAAATCTCGCATTGCGTCAAATATGTGGGGATTTTTATGAACGGTTGATGAAGAATAAATTTGTTCTCAAGAAGATTGGTTCTTCTGATAAATACATAGTACTCCTCAACTTCAGCATAGGTCTAACATGAAAAGCTGATCAGAAGTGACCAGAAACACTACGTAAGTCATACCGAGACTATAATAATTGATACCTTTAGTATTAGTACCTTTTTTACGAGTGATCATATTTCATTTATTGCTTGGCCTCCCTCGTGGCGCAGTGGTAGCGTCGTCGCCTTGTAATCAAGGGGTCCCGGGTTTGATTCCGGTGGAGGCACATAGTGGTTCGGAACCCAGTTTAAACTGTAGGTCCAGTCCCGATTAGCCTCACTGTGTATAAAGTGGACTTAAAGCACCAAATCAACAACATTTCATTTATTGTTTGTGTAATTTTTCGCCAGATAATGTATCGTAAAAGGAATGTGGAAAGTGTTTGAGAAATATAGTACTGTGGCCTCTGTATCGCGGAGTATTAAGTTACATAACCACAATATCAACAGAAATAATAGCGCTTTTAACACTACAAGACTTAAATACCCGATAACCATTTTTGCCAGACTCAGAAAAAAACCATGCACTTTATATTGGTTCGGCAGTAATAGTGGTGAATATCAAAGTCTGTTGGTGTTGCTCTGCAAGAGGAGACCCAGGTAATGGTGAAGAAGAGAAACTCTCACTTAGCTGCGTGGTATCATTTACTGCAAAATTACACTTCATGGTTAAGTGAAAGGAAATATATTATAGAGTTAACATCATCATGAAAAGTAAAGTAAGGTGTAATAATAGTAATATGAATATACATTACAAATTTCTTGATATTCAAAATAATTAATACCTGTCCTTTTTTCTACTTCAGTTATTTTACGCCGCTTTTCACCTACTTGATTAATTCGAACGTTGGGGATGAATGATGAACGGATGAAATAAACGATGGGACAAAAAAATTATGTCGCACCATATCGGTGGCCGAGCGCGTTAAGAAGTCGACTTCTGATCTCACCACCAAAGGTCCAGGGTTCGAATCCCAGCCTGGCCATGGATATTCTTGGAAAGCATCCATTCATCAATTTCATCTAATCATCACGGATCGTCTTCAGCATAATTGTCCAAAAGTGGCAGGAATGCGACGCAAAACAACAGAAATCAAATCACACTCATCCCTTGACCATGATTTGACATTAGGACTCTTGGTTTTATAGAGCCTTACGATATTCACTGCATCTCACAGACCGGTGATCTACCATGTGCTGCAACACATGTTAAAACAATTGCCGTCTCTTTGAAATATTTCAACTGACAGCCATCTCTGCCTCTCGATAAAGTTTGTTTTAAGGACTAAGTTGACTTAAGTATACAGAAAAGCTAATCGTGGCTGGATTTACAGTCTAAAAATGGAATCCGAATCACTGTGCAATGTGCCCCTGGGCGTCCCTAAAAGGGGGCAAGGGGCTTTCACCGAGTATCAAACTCGGGATCCCTTGATTACAAGGCGTCGACGTTACCACGTGTCTCTTGAAAATATAAATACGTCCTAGGACTGGTTCAGCCGTGTTTCATTCCTCGCAGGTTCTATTCAATACCCTGCCAGTAGGAAAATGTTTGCCACCTGATATGGGATTGTCTCGCAGACCGAATACTTTCTCTTGCATCAGTATGCATTATTCTTGGCTTTTATTTAAACTGAGGAACCGAAACTTCTTTCGTCATACTTCATTTGTTTGCCAGCTGACAGCGTGATCACAAATTCCGTTAGGAGAATCGGAGGCAGAGATCACGTGTCGAGATCGAGTGTGGAATATTTACGAGCTGGCTGGATGGTCCTGGCATTCTGTTGACGATAACTCGCAAGCGATGACATAAACTATGCTTTGACAGAAGGAACAGAGAGCTGAATCATAAAGGAACAAAAAGTTTTCCACTCTTGTCTTCCTTTGCATGTCGGAGTATAGAAATCATTCGTTTTATTTCCACATGAAAAATTACCAAGGTTTTGTTATGGTTAGTGAGACAAATCACAGTTTCACGAAAGAGATGTTCCCCTATTTCCACACAAAACAAGCTGAAACGGCCATCATAGAAATCGATTTCCTTGCTTCCTCGAAGAATCAAGTCAAATTCTCATTTCAGGGAATACTATTTACTGTACATTTTAGTGTGTGTTTTGTTTAGAATCCCCATTTATAATAAATATTTGTAACTAAAGATCTAATTTTCTCTATTACACCATTTTCTTCCTACCATCCCTTCACCTAATTCAGTCACCAGGTGATGTTGGTTTGAAAATGACAAGGTTTAGGAAACGCATCAATTTACCCAAGACGAAAGTTTAAAAATGCTACAGTAAAGTTTCTAAAATCATTTTGACTAAGACAAAGAATACAATTCGTAAAATTGCAATTCGTGGGGACGGACAGTGGCAAACACCAACGACAAATGCCAGCCAAAATAGTGACACAAAAATGTAAAGAAGAATTTATAAGAACTTTGGGTGTTTCGTTTCATGTTGTTGCACATAATTCCAACAGCAGATTTCACATGTTATTGAACTTCAAAGCTGTGTTAAAGTTAATGTAAAGGGAAAGAGTGGGAAGGCGCCGACTTTAAAAGTGGTAAGTCACTTTCTACACACAAAAACTACTCAAGAAGCATATACATCACATACAAAAAAGTATTGTTGTTAATCTTGCCATCCCCCAATATGAAGGTGTTCTTCCGCGACTATTCCTAAAAGTGCCAGCCAGGGGTAACACAACTGCAACTTGTCGACGTGTGAAACGGTTCAGGGATTCACACACACCCACTTAGGATTCAGAAGGCACCAGAAGATCTCTCCAGCTCCGTTCTTCGCTTCATTCCACGTTCTCTGTCGATCCAACACGGGAGCAAATCCTTCCCCTTCTAATTCCTAAGTCTCATTCTGTCGCCGGCTGGAGTCTGTTGAGTCAGTACTGGTGGATTGAAATCTTAAGCGGAATAAAACTCCATTTCCATGCGCCTTGGAGACTCAAGAGAATTCTTCTTAGCTCACAATGGAAACGTTCATACCTTAATGGCCTTTCGGAGGGTAAAGCGACAGGTTAATATTGTACAGTTAGCGTTAAACTGATTGCAGTTTAGGGAAGACAACGAGACTGGCAAACCAAATTGCACCATAGATATACGGATTGCATACAAATTTCAGTTAACTTAAAGACAGCTAGCAGTGCGGAGAATGGTGTCTTCTACGGCACTGAGCTTTCGACGAAGTAAAACTAAATTGTACGAGAAAGACAAACAAGCAATAAGAACTAAGCCTTCAGTACATTCCATTTTGGAAGTTACTTAGTATTGACCTATAGTTTGGTATTTCCAGTCAAAACAATCTTTTTACCAATCTGCGTACTTCCGCTTGTTATCGGTGACACTTTAGAGAGAGAAAATCCTTGGAAGAATTTTAAGGTAGGACAAACAGGCAATTTGTAAATCTATACAGGAATACAGATATTATGGTGGAAATAAGAAAGCAGGAATAGAAGAAATGAAGATGATATGTTTATAAACTCTCCGAAGGAAAATCTGGTGTGAAGAGAACATTGTCAGGCAGAAGAGGCTTTTATGGAAGTCAACTCGTGGAATCATGGTATGAAACCTAAGCGAGACAAAATTCCTGCGCAAGTCATTAGTTTCAAAAATAAAAAAAGATGAACGCAATAAATTAACGTTGTAAAGTTCTTAGACATTTTGACAAGATCTTCCAAGCAGAGCGTAATTTTTGTAATCTTGATCATGACAATGAACGTATATTTTAACACATATAAAAAGTTGTCATATCTGTTGATAGATGACAGCACAAGCGCACACATTAATTTTAAAAAAGAACGAAGACAGACAAAATCGGAACAGTTAGTATGCTGTACGTTTAAACTAACAATTATATTCGCATAAACTACAGCATGAGCCCTATTGTACCATCATGCATGGTATCATTGTCTGGATTCACTCTTTATTGGCTGCTTGATTATTCTTGATCACATTCTATTTTAGACAGTATAGTCTACGTTTTCTGTGCTAATGTCAAATTAACAACGGACTTTCTGTTTTCAAAAATCAAACTAATGTCAAATTTCTGGTAAATTTGTGATTTCATATCTTGTTTTGGCAACGACAAACCCACAGGCAGACAAGGGAAAGACTGCTCGAGAACCTAAACCGTCCCCTGAGACCTGCAGTATCTTCCCTGATTGAATTTCCATTGTTTTTCTTCTGTTCAGGGAGTCTGTGTCCTCTAATGAATGCTAAGTACTATTGATTCTCATTTCCTTACCTTCAAATAAAGGGACATTAAGGAAGATCACGTTACAAAGATGCTCACTTTTCCAGCGAGGTCATTTCTCAAACTTTCTTTTGTTTGTTTGCAAAAGTCATGGTACGCGTAGTAAACATGGGAGTGGGAAAAGGGAGGCACTTGCCCCTCCGGTGGAGAACGAGTGTGAAAACTTTTGATTCTCTCTCTGATTTTTACGATAAAAAGTAAAATGTTTTGCGTCCAGTTTGTGCACATATAGGCTAATCGGGACTGGACGTAGCCTACAGTTTAAAATGGCATTCGAACGATTGTACAATATGCTTCCACCGGGTATTGAATCCGAGAAAGTAAAGTAACTAACTAACTAACTCTCTAGCCTTCTTAAACCCGAAGGTTCATGGCTGCAGCAACACAGGCCTTCCATCTGTCCCTATCTTGAGCAAGATCTATATACTCTTTTCCATCCCTACCGATTTCCTTTAGGTCTATCTCAACGTTGTCCCTCCATCTTAGTCTTGGCCTTCCTACAGGTCTCTTACCATGGGGTTTCCCAACAAGAATCCTGTAAGCTCCTCTTTCCTCTCCCATTCGTGCCACATGGCCTGCCCACCTAAGTCTTCTTGATTTAATTATTCTAATAATATCTGGACATGAATACAAATTATGTAGTTCTAAATTATGTAACCTTCTCCACTCACCTGTCTCCTCATCCCTTTCAGGTCCAAATATTTTCCTAAGGATCTTATTTTCAAATAGAGGAGAGGAGGGTATTATGGAATAGTCGGGAAATATGGAATACCAAGGTTTTGGCTCTATTCGGTGCTGCTATCACGTGAGAATACCATGAACTACTCAAGAAAGACTCCCATGATGCAGTGCAGTGAGAGCTGACCGCTTGTTGTTGTGTTACCACTCGCTACAGAACAAAGTATGTTTCGTGATTTTCAAAAGTTTTTGCAGGTAAGTTTTCAAACATTTTAACCTACTAGTACACATGTGACTGGAACATTGATGTTAAGCATAATATACACTAAAATAATTGTAGTTTGTTATACTGTGGTCGTTTTTTAGCTGACAATGTTTTGTCCATCCGTTTAAAGGTTCATTTTCCAAGATGGCGTGTCGGGTATTATAGAATACTAGGTATTTCATAATACCCGACGTAAAAGTATAGTATTCCATATAACCCGACAAAATATACTGAATAAAAATTTAGTTAAAAAATGAGTTTTGCGTATAATATTGATAGCTAAACAATAATTATTACTACTTACATAAATAGTAATATAGCCTAATTTAAAACCAAAGTACATTTTTTTAAAAGCTAAATCCATTTGAATGAGTTGAGTTTGAGTTGGTGTTTTAAGTCCACTTTATGCACAGTAAGGCTAATCGGGACTGGACCTACAGTTTAAAGTGGGATCCAAACCGCTTGTGCCTCCATCGGGTATCGAACCCGGGACCCCTTGATTACAAGACAATGACGCCACCACTACGCCATGGGGAAGGCCCTCATTTGAATGAAAACAAAACACAATTTTTCTGTTATTTGAAAATTAGTCTACAGTCTAGACCTACAAATAATTTGTTTTAAGATGTGTTTTATATATTTGAACCTACCCCCCCCCCCGCTTAGTTGCAAGAGTTCTAAATAGTCTGGTTTTTTTTTCAGATATGCCTAGAAAGAAGGAAGATGAGGGAAAGAAGCGAAAGCTTTGGTGTGAGACGCAGATGGCTAAGGCTATAGAAGCTGTTCGTGAGAAGAAGATGGGGTACCTTAAGGCGTCCAAGGAATTCCAGGTTCCCAGAATGTCTCTCTTCCGCCTTGTCAACAGTAAGGAGAAAAATGCAAAGGTAGCAGCCTCAACTACTCTTGGCCGTAAGCCAGTTTTTCCTAAACAACTAGAAGACAAGTTACAAACATATTTAGTTGAGATGGAGGCCATGTTCTATGGGCTCACAAAAAGGGATGTCTGCAGTCTTGCCTATCAACTTGCGGTTCGCAATAACATACCCCATCCATTTAAGGACGAAACTGCTGGCAAAGACTGGTTCTACGCTTTTATGAAAAGGAACCCGAAACTTTCAGTTCGTAAACCCATGGGTACATCTTTTGCCAGGGCCAGGGGATTTAATAAAGAAGAAGTAGACAAGTTTTTTGACCTGATCGATGTTGTTTTCAAAAAACACAACTATCCTCCTAACAGGATATTTAATGTAGACGAAACTGGTTTGTCTGTGGTGCAAAGTAAAGTTCCTCATGTAGTAGGCCTAAAAGGAAAGAGACAAATTGGGTCCCTTACTTCAGCCGAAAGAGGTTCTCTCGTAACCATCATTCCCTGTATGAGTGCAGGAGGTGACTTTGTCCCGCCTCTTGTGATATTCCCGAGGAAGAACATGAATGAACAACTTCTTAGAGGTGCTCCACCAGGGACCATAGCATCGTGCCACCCGTCTGGTTGGATACAGACAAACATTTTTACTAAATGGTTTAAACATTTCATTGATGTAACAAAACCCTCAGCTGAGTCACCTGTCCTGCTTCTCCTTGACGGCCACACAACCTACAAGCGTAACATTGACGTAATTAGTTTAGCAAGGGAAAGTCATGTTACGATTGTATGTCTACCTCCCCACTGTTCGCATAAAATCCAACCATTGGATAAAACCTTTATGAATTCATTAAAGTCTCACTATAGTGAGGAAGTGAGATCTTTTTTAAGGCATAGCTCAAGGCCCTTGAGTATTTTTGATATGATGGAACTGTTTGGCAGGGCCTACCTTAAAGTACAACGTGGGGACATAGCAGTAAACGGCTTCAAAGTGACTGGTATTTATCCTGTCAATAGAAATGTTTTCAGCAGTGAAGATTTTATTGCTTCTACACTCACTGTTCCTAGGCCTCAGACTATGACACCCACAACTGACCCTCTTCCATGTTCGTCTACCAGCTCTGATTCACCTCAACCCTGTTCTCCCAAGAGTCCTGATGTGGTTGTCCCTGGTACGTCTAAGTCAACAAATTTTGTCCTACCCATAGAGATATCACCACCACCTCCAAAAAAGCAAAAGTCAAATAGAGGCAGGAAAGCTGGATCTTCTTCTATAATAACCTACTCCCCATATAAAACACAGTTAGAGGATGAACTGAAAGAAAAGGACAAAAAGAAGGAACCAGAAGCTTCAAAACAACAAAACAAACCGAGCATTCAAAGACCCCCCGTTCAGAAATTAAACTTAGACCGACCTTCTAGACCTAAACCTAAAAGAGATGACTCCAGTGTTAGCAGCGATGCATCGATCCATTCTGATGTATCATCTGTAATGGACTTCATGCCCTCAACTAAAGAACCGGAAAACAAAGACGCTGAATGTATCTTCTGTAACGGAACATTCTCCGAAGATCAACGCGGGGAAATTTGGATTCAATGCTTCAGCTGTTCTCTGTGGGCTCACCTTGACTGTACCGGAGCAGAGAAAGAAGATTATATCTGTAACTTTTGTAAATAGACTCGAAGCAGAAATGAGTTGCACATAATCTTAGAAATATGGTTTTTATAGTTCAAAATAACTATGTTTTATGAAGTCTCATTAGTTTTTCAATGGTTTAAACCACCTATTCCATATTACCCGACTATTTCATATTAGCCTCCATTTGTAACTTTTTTTTAAAATATGTTTTTTTTATAACAGCAAAATAAATAGTATTTTTCTTACAAGTGACACTTCATTACAATTAGTTATAGTATGTACTCATGATGATTTTGGGTATTTTATTAAAAAACTAGTGCAGTTATTTTTAGAAATGTAAATGGTATTCAATAATACCCTCCTCTCATCTACTCTCAATTTATTTACCTCTTTCAATGTAAGGGACCAAGTTTCACACCCATATAATACTACAGGCAAAATTACTGTTTTGTATATTTTAACTTTTAGTTTCTTAGATATTAAACGAGAAGACAAAAGTTTATGAAGAGAGAAGTAACATGCATTTCCTGAAATAAGCGTACTTTTTTATTTCCTCTTTAATATAATTTTCACTTGTTAATATTACTCCTAAGTATTGAATTTGGAAACTGGTTCAAACGAGTTGTTATCAATAATTAGATTTTGATTATTACCTAACACTTGGTTTCGGCCTGTAAACATATATTTAGTTTTTTCTTTGTTAACTTCCAAACCTATCTCTTTAGCAGTTTTGAAAAATATTTTAGCATTATTCTTAATTGTATTTATATCATCCCGTAATAAGTCTACATCATCTGCATATGCTAACAAATGAGTCACACCATTTAACTTTTGTCCTTCGTTAGTTTCTTTTACCTTCCTAACAGCATATTCTAAGGCAAAATTAAAGAGCAATGGAGATAATGTATCTCCTTGTTTTAACCCATCATAGTAGTGGGAAAGTATATATAACCAGCACCACTTACAAGTGTAGAAAGGAAGAGCCTCTCTCATGCAGATTTGCTATACTTAAAACTTGCTCAACATGCCGATACGAGTTTTTTGCTCTAGTGTGGTACCCCGTCTAATCCAAGATTTTTGTAAAAATGCTCTTCAGAAAGGAAGAGCCTCCCTCAGAAAGGAAGAGCTCCCCTGTACTACCAGTGCAGGCCACACTTAAAACTAGGCCACCCACACCTATACACACCCACACCCACCCACACCCACCCACACCCACCCACACATATTTACTTCCGGTCCACTTCCGGTCCACTTCCGGTCCACTTCCGGTCCACTTCCGGTCTACTTCCGGTTTACTTCCGGTTTACTTCCGGTCCACTTCCGGTCCACTTCCGGTTTGCCTACTTCCGGTCCACTTGTGGCCAAGTTGTGGCCTATTTCTGCTATTTTTATCCAGCATAGAATTTTGAATTGAATCCCAAGAAATTGTATATAAATACCAATGCCAAAAATATCAACACACACACACACACATACACATACACACACACACATACACACACACACACACACACACACACACACACATACACACACACTGACACATACAAAGGACAGTGTTGAAACCCAACTGCTATTTTTATCCAGCATAGAATTTTGAATTGAATCCCAAGAAATTGTATATAAATACCAAAGCCAAACATATTAAGTGTATACACACATACACACACACTGACACATACAAAGGACAGTGTTGAAACCCAACTGCTATTTTTATCCAGCATAGAATTTTGAATTGAATCCCAAGAAATTGTATATAAATACCAAAGCCAAACATATTAAGTGTATACACACATACACACACACTGACACATACAAAGGACAGTGTTGAAACCCAGCTGCTATTTTTATCCAGCATAGAATTTTGAATTGAAACCCAGGAAATTGTATATAATAAACAACAACAAAAATGCCGAATCAAAAATATTGTAATCAATGCAATAAAAATATATTTAGCTCTAATTGGGCCAGACACCAAAAGATTTGTAACCCGGACAAATACAGAACTCCCACAAAAATTTGCCCCAAATGCCATAAAAAATATAACATGCAATACTTTACATATACACATAAAGATACTTGCTCTGTACAGTCATCAACATTGCCTCTACAACCATCAACATCTGGTCTGAAAAGAAAGCACGAAGCACCTCTTAATGCCAGATCAGCAAAGCAGCCACGCTATGAACCCATCCGTAGCAGTTTTAATACCCAACTTAGGGATTATCGGTTTGTATCAGAGCCAAGATGTGGTATTAATAATTTCTTGAACAGTATAAATTCGGATCTGCAGGCAATTCTTAATGCACAAAATGGATCTTATAAACTGTCCCTTAAATTGTTTGTACAATATAAGAAACCAAATAGCATAAAATTTACACAGCCCCACATAACAGAAACTGTACCTGTATATTCAAATGCAAATTCAGACACAATAATAAGCAGCTTGATAAATCAACTGAATATTAAACACTCTGAATTTGCGGCAAAAGAGTCAGGATGGAGCCTATGCGGTTCATCACACAAGTTATATGTTAATATTTCTGAATTCTGCCCATTACAAGGTTCTACATATCTGCCATTACCTGCTAATATTAAAAACAAACAAGCCGTGGTTAATATAAAAAATACCGACCAGAAATGCTTTTTGTGGTGTATATTAGCTGCCTTGTATCCAGTTTCAAGAAATCCTCAGAGAATAAATTATTACAAACAACATGAGCACGATTTTGACAATGCAATGGAGGGTTTAGAATATCCAATGTCTGTTCAGAATATTGATAAATTTGAAAAAAGGGCCAAGCATATCAATGGCAAACAATTATCTATTAATGTATTTACTTGTTCTAGTGGCCGTGACAATTGCTTGATAGATCCTCTCAGAATCAGTACACTTGATGATGAATCTGCAATTCCGATTGATCTGCTATTAATTGAAAAGGATGGTACATATCATTACACTTTGATACATAATCTTGAAGCTATAGTCAGAACACAACTAGACAAATCTAATAGAATATTTAAGTTGTGCAGAAGATGTTTGACTGTATTTGATGGTAAAAAAATAATAAAAGGGGTTTGTAAAGTGAATACAGAAATTGCTAAAAACAAGTTAATTGAGCATCTGAAATACTGTGGGAATCATAAACCTGTTCATATGGTGATGCCTAATCCAAGTGAAAATTGCAAATTCAAAAAGTTTGAAGCCTTGTTGGAACACCCAGCATATATTGTCTGTGATTTCGAATCGAACCTCAAACCTCTTGCATTCTGCAATCCAGATCCTGATGAATCTTCAAGTACACCATACCAGCTACATGAACCTTCCAGCTTTTGTTATATAGTTATACGGGATGGTGTAGCTAGTGAGCCACACTTATACATGGGACCAAATGCCATCAAAGAATTTGCACATAGAATGGAAAATGAGTGTCGTGACATAGCATCTAACATCTTATTAAAATCAAAGCCTATGATGCCTTTAACAGAGAAACAGATTGAGGATTTCAACAATGCAGAAAAATGCCCGGTATGTGATTCTGAATTTTCAGATACAAATATCAAGGTGAAACACCATTCTCATACAGATGGTAAATTTAAAATGGCCCTGTGTAATAGCTGTAATATTAAGATCAAGAGACCAAGATTTGTCCCCATATTTTGCCATGGAGCATCCAATTATGATTTCCATCATTTGATCAGATACGAGGGGTTTGACAAGCAGAATTTAAATATTTTAGCTGAAAATGATGAAAAATATATATCTATTAGCAAGATAATTAAAGTTGATGGTGTTCCTATTCACATAAGATTTCTTGATTCTTACAGATTTTTATCTGCTAGCCTGGCTACACTGGCCTCTCAATTATCTGATGAACAATTCAAAATCACACGTGCATTGTTTCCAAATCAGGACCTGAAATTAATTAGGCGGAAGGGTGTATATCCATATGACTATGTTACAGATTTTTCTAAATTTGATGAGTGTTCCCTGCCACCACAAGAAGAGTTTTACAGCAGAATCAGAGGATCTGGAATCACTGATGAAGATTATCACCATGCTCAGTTGATGTGGAACAATTTAAAATGCAAGACATTTGGTGATTATCACATGGCATATTTGAAACTTGATGTCACCCTCTTAGCTGATGTAATACAGGTATTCAGAAAATCTTCTATGCAAAATTATAAACTGGACCCAGTGTATTTTTACAGTGCCCCAGGTCTAGCATGGGCTGCAACGTTTTTGAACACTAAAATGCAATTGGATCTGATCCACGATCAAGATAAGTATCTGTTTATGGAGAAATGTATAAGAGGAGGGATGGTGCAATGTTCTCAGAGATATGCCAGAGCAAATAACAAATATATGCCTGATTATGATCCAGCACGGCCATCAAATTATATAACGTATGTAGATGCAAACAACCTCTATGGTCATGCCATGATGCAAAAACTGCCATATGCAGAGCTTGAATGGGTTGAAAATTTCAATATTGAAGATCTTAAGAATTATGATGACAGTGAATATGGCCTATTCATAGAGGTTGATCTGATAATTCCAGATCATTTGCACAACAAATTTTCTGATTTGTCCCCAATTCCCGAGGTTCAGTGCTCACCTGGCTCTAAACAGAAGAAGCTCATGACGACTCTGGATCCGAAACAGCGATATGTCGCATATTACAAAAACCTCCAGTTCCTGATGAAACATGGTATTCAAGTACCCAAAGTTAGAAAAGTTTTGAGGTTCAGGCACTCAGAATGGTTGAAACCATACATTGATACAAACACAGAGCTTCGAACATCTGCAAAGAGCCAATTTGATAAGAGCTTGTTTAAATTGATGGTGAATTCAGTGTATGGCAAAACAATTGAAAATGTCAGAAAACATACCGATGTTAAAATAATTACTGACCCCAGCCGGAGCAAAAAATTGGTTGCAAAGCCCAACTTCAATTACAGAAGAATTTATGATGAGTACATGGCACTTTTCAACATGAAGAAAACAAAGATTAAGTTTGATAAACCTATTTATGAAGGGGCTGCAATATTGGAATTGTCCAAATTACATATGTTAACATTGTATTATGATGTGCTGAAACCTTTTTATAAGGATCGTGTAAAATTATTGTACATGGATACGGATAGTTTTATCCTTGATATTCAAACAGAAGATGTTTATCAAGATATGTTACAGCCTGAATTGTTTCCATATTTTGATACCAGTGAACATACAAAGATTCAACACCACCACAACAAAAAGGTGCCTGGCAAGTTAAAAGATGAGACACTTGGTGATGTTATTGTGAAATTTGCTGGGTTAAGTGCCAAGATGTACAGTTTTAAAACATGTAGTGCTGTTGTCAAAAAGGCCAAGGGCATTGGCAGAGTAACTGTTGACAAAGAGCTCCAATTTGAAGATTATGAAAATTGCCTCAAATCCCAGAATTCAATCAAAACATCAGAAAATAGAATTCAGAGTGAGG
This sequence comes from Lepisma saccharinum, assembly GCF_977018435.1. Lineage (NCBI taxonomy): Eukaryota > Metazoa > Arthropoda > Insecta > Zygentoma > Lepismatidae > Lepisma > Lepisma saccharinum. Next base: position 33,155,111 of record NC_139234.1, read on the forward strand.
ATCACTTGCTGACTAGCAATATTGTAAGAAAAGTGGCCCTGGACCCACATGATGATAAGAGATGCATTTTATCATGTGGCATACATACTTTACCATGGGGCCATTGTGATTTGAAAAATGGGAAACAATGCCCAATTACAGAGCATGATTTGAAATAAATAAACATGCCTATGAACTTATTTGGGTTCAAGAAACAAGCTATTATGGACCTGCCGACACCACAACCCTCTCCTGATATGCTGTCTAAACTGAGTGGCTTGTTAATTATTCATCTGAACAGCATATTTACAGATAATAATGATGAAACAGGCAAAACATTGTACATATTTAACAATAATTTAAATCATTACCAATTACCTGTAGGTGGGCAATTACAATTTATTACAACCCCTGAGGGTGATGTCAAGATTTCAGTAGGGAGAAATATTTATAGAATTAAGCACTCAAACATGATTTCTGGCACTGTATATACTGTTTCTGCTGGTGACTGCTTATATATTGAGGTCCCTGGATCTTATGACAAGCTTATACCCTTTTTTATAGAATTAAGAATCAGATATTCAATAATAAATAACCACTAAAACAAAAATGCCTAATGATATATTTGGCCATACAAGACATGAAGATCACAGTGATGAGATTCTTATGCTTGATGTCAGAGTCAAGAAATTAAGAAGTGATTTACAAGCTTTACAAACCACACTCAATGCCAGTCTTCAATTAGAAATTACAAATTTGCAATCACAATGCATGGACCCTCTTCTTAAAATTGATTCTGAACTCAAATTGTTGCTTCAGAAATATACTGATCTGGCCACATTAGATAATTTTCAAAGTTTAGAAGAAGCTGTAGCAGCTCTTCAAGCCAAATTTAAGACCCAGGCCACCAACTCCGAGCAATTGAAACAGCAACTGGAAGAGCAAATAAATAATGTCCAGACACAGCTCCAAACAATTGTCAAAAGCATAAAATCACAAGAAGATTTTGATCTAGTGATTTCCACTCTAAAAGAACAGATTCAGTCACTCCAGATACCTAATCTGGACCCTCTGAACAATGCCATAGCCGAGGTTAAAGAAAAAATTGAGACACTTGAAAATTTTATGAACAACTTGCCATCTTCTGATGCTTTGAATGCAATAACTCGGAGTGTAGCAAATATTAAGCTGCAACTTGAAACATATGAAGATTTTGGAAAAATTCAAAGTACCATAACCCATCTTGAAGGTACAATAGCAGCAGTGCAAAGTGATTTGGCAAATGTACAAGAAACTCGCCTGCCTGGGATTGTAGATACACTTGTTAGTGTCCAGCAACAAATCACAAAGCTTGAAAACCTCAACACTGAATCTGAGCTATCTCATTTTCATCACTTGATAGATGATATCCAAACAAAGCTTGAAATTTTACAACAATCAACACCCACTCAGGCAGATATAACCCTGCTCCAAAATGCTATGCAAAATGTGGCTGATGCTTCTGAATTAAACAATATGAAATTGGCACTTGAATCTTTGCAGAATACTGTTTCAAATCTTCCCACATCACAGGAACTTAAAAGTATCAAGAGAGCAGTGAATAGGATATTGAAATCAGAAGATATCAAGAATATCCAGGCAGAGATCAAACAACTCACTCAGACAGTGGCCACTCTTCCAACCAATCAACATATTAATGAACTGCATGCCCTGTTTGAGGATATCAGAAGACAGGTCCATGATCTTACTGCTCAAAATTCAAAATTGGCAGTTGTTGAAAATTTGCAACAAATTGTAGCTAATATCAAGCAACAGCTAGGGACCATGGAATCCAATCAAGCAAATGCTTTGTCTGTTTTTGCCACCCAGCTTCAAGAGATTGTGCAACAATACAAGAAACTTGTTGTGGACATAAAAATTAAGCCAGGCCACGATGATGTTGTTAGGACCATCAATGAGCACCTTGAATCTGTAACAAGCAGATTGCTTACAGCAGAAAAAGAAATAACAGGCATAATCGAGAATCCAAAACATACAGTAATTCTTGAATTGTACAGCATCCCCAACAAAGAATATGATTCACCATTTACACCAGGTGGCAAAATATATATGCTGTCCCCTGCACAATTTTATTACCAGTTTTTTGTTGGGGGCACATTGAGACCAATCAAGATCAAATATTGGCATCAGCCACAGGCACACCACTACCCTACCTTATCAATAACAAATGCTGAGAACAAAGTGAAAATCACCAGTGTAGAGTTGGAGGATTTTACAGATCCCAATACATTAGAAACAGCCTATACTGAAGATGATGGCTCTCTGGAATTTAAAATACAAATAGGAGACAAATTATATTTAGAAAATCCTGCAGTATCAGCTGCTGAACACCCCATAGTTGCAATATTCTTGTTTACATATTATGTCTAGACAAATTATTGTTGATGAATTACACAGACAAGCCAGACATAATTATAAGAGACTGCCAGTAGTCACAAAGGGCATAGATGATTTATGGCAGAGCGACTTGATTGAGTTGTCAAGTGGACAGTTGAAAAACTTAGACAAAATCAACAAGGGCTACAAGTATCTACTCACTGTAATAGATACATTTTCAAAATTTGCCTGGGCTGTGCCACTCAAATCCAAGACTGGAAAATGTGTTACAGAAGCCCTCAGGACAATCATCAATCAGAGTGGAAGATCACCGCGCTATTTGCAAACAGATAATGGCAAAGAATTTTATAATTCAGTGTTCCAACAATTTATTAAAAGCCAGGCAATAAAACATTACTCGAGTTACAGTGATCTCAAAGCCTCAATTGTAGAGAGATTCAACAGAACCTTAAAAAATCTTATGTATAAACAATTTACCCTTCAAGGTAATTATAAATGGCTTACAATCCTACCAGAACTTCTACATAAATATAACAACTCGGTCCATTCCACAATCAACATGAAACCCTCTGAAGTAACTTCATCTGATGAGCAAAAATTGATCAGGACTGTTTATTATCCTAGATACCAGGCAACAACAAGAAAGGCCAAATACAGGGTGGGTGATCAAGTAAGAATCAGCAAATATAAGCACTTATTCAAGAGAGGCTTTACAAGAAACTGGAGCACTGAATTATTTACAGTGGTTCAAGTTAAACCCGGGACCCTTAACACATATATAATAAAAGATCATCGAGGAGAAATTCTCAAAGGCAGGTTCTATGAACAAGAGCTCAGCAAAACTAAACAGCCTGACACATATCTCATAGAAAAAATCATCCGCAGAAAAGGCAACAAGTTATTTGTCAAATGGCTGGGTCATCCGGAAAACAGCTGGATCGATGCAGACAAAGTGATAATATGAGCACCTGGGATGTTATAAAAAGGCTGCCAGAACCTGAACAACAGAATAAGAGAAATGGCAACTTGCTGCCTGATAATATTAGATGTCTTATTGTTGGGCCATCTGCTTGTGGTAAAACTACACTAATGGTTGATAATTTTTTATTGGCACCCAACTGGTTAGACTGGAAAAACAGGCACTTGTATGTCTTCTCTAAGAGCTTGGAACAATTAAAATATCAGCAGCTGATGAAGCTATATGATGGACTGGATATAGCCACTTTTGAACCAGATGTTAAGCCACTTGATGAATGTCTCGATAATTCTGTTGTTGTGTTTGATGATATTATACTGGATAATCAAAACAAGGTTAGAAATTTCTTTACACAGGGCCGACACAAAAACATTGATTGCTTCTACCTTGCACAGACTTTTTCAAAAATACCCAAGCAGCTGATCCGAGACAACAGCAATTTTATATGTGTGTTTCATCAAGATCATACCAACCTCAAACACATACATGATGAATATGTAGGTGGGGACTTGAGCTACAATGATTTTTCCAAGTTTTGCAGCAAGTGCTGGAACCAGGACAGTTATGGGTTTGTCACAATTGATATGACAAGAACACCTAATACTGGAAAATACAGAAATAAAATCAACGATTTTCTAGACGTTGAGACGTATATAAATAACCATGAAAAGGCCAATTATTGACGATCTTAAGTTAAGAGATTATCTTGTAAAAAGATTTAAGGGATGGAAATCAGAGAACCGGGGAATTTATGAAAAACACAAACAAACAGAACAGCCTGTAATTGATGCTATTAATAATTTAGGTAAGAATATCAAAACTGTTACAGAGCAAAATCAAAATTTGATCACAGAGCTTGTACCTGTAGCTGCAAGAAACATATTAGATTATCCATTCACCCCACTTTCCAGTATTCATACACCTAGTCCTGTTGCTCCTAGAAGAATTGAAGCTACTCAGGATCCTATTGAATTGGGTCTTCTTGCTCAAAAATATTTAACCACACCTAAAGACAATAAAGATGAGGTCTTTGGCTTATATGCTGACACAGAGCTTGATGGTAGCATCATACATAGAATTGGCAATTTCAGAGTAACATTTATGGGAGATGATCTGATTGTTTATTCAGAATCTCGTCTCGGAGAAAAAGGTGCTTTTGTTAAGTATCCCGGCACACCTGGGTTGTGGGAACTGATGACTAGGAAAAGGCCTGGCAGCTATACAGATCAAGATTATGATTATTACAAAGAAATATTAATAAAATCAGATGCTCTATACCAGAACAATGATCCCACACAAAAAAGAGTCAAGTCGAGCAGTGGGGCAAAATACAACAATTTAATCAAACCCATATGGTCACAGATCAAAACTGGCAGTGGAATCAAACAATACAACACCCTACCCAAAGAATTTGTGTGGGTTGATGATGTCAGGAAACTTGTAGATAGGTTATTGGTGATAGCTGGGGAGGAAAATGCTGGCAACCACAATTTTTACAATGAAAAGGTTGGAATTATGGACATGATAAGCACCAAATTGTCTAATTTTATAGTGAATGACCCTAAGGGGATTGGATATCTCATAAAAATTATTAATACTCTACCACCTAAATTTTGGAATATTTCTGAAGGCCGGGGGCTTGTTAATGACATAATAAACAAGCTGCCATTTGAACTACACATTCCAGGCTATCAGTATTGTGGTCCCGGTACAAAACTGGATCATAGATTAAACAGAGGGGATCCTGGTGTAAATCCCCTAGATGCTGCTTGTAGAGACCATGACATAGCATACAACACACATACTGATCTTGACAAGAGACATGTTGCAGACAAGAAATTAGAAGAGGCTGCATTTGGTAGATTTGTAAGCAAAGATGCTTCTTTAAGTGAAAAAATAGCAGCATTGGGGACCACCATAGCTATGAACACCAAACAAAAACTGGGGTGGGGGTTGTGAATATGTATATAATAAACCTACAATGAAGGCCAAGGGTGTTATGTATCAAATACCTTATGCAGGTCTCAAATCTCTTAAAACTATTGACAGTCTCTTGACCAAAAAGCAGCGCAAGAAAAAAAGCTCTTGTATTGCAAAAGGGCATGGTATGAAATTGTTGCTTAGTACCCCCCAATTAAAAAAATTACAGCAATCAAGAAAAAAATCACATGTGGGGGGTTTCATATTTACCATCCCTGCCATTTTAGCTGCTCTCGGGGCTGTTGGGAGCTTGGCTGGGGGATCAGCTGCCATAGCAAAAACAGTAATAGATGCCAAAAAGAATAGGGCAGAATTAGATGAGCAGAGGCGCCATAACCTGGCCATGGAGAAAAAAGGCAAAGGTGTTAAGAGAGCCATGAGTAAGTTTAAAAAAAACAAGAGCCGCTTACAAACCAAGATATTGAAGCTTTAATCAAGCCACTGGGCATCAAATATTTTAGAGGTGTGTACATGTCTGATTCTTTACCAGAACAACCACTCAACAGAGAGTGTGGCATTGTTAATTTGGATGAGTACAAAAATCAGGGCACTCACTGGATCTGTTATCTTAAATATTTAAACAATGAGGCATTTGTGTTTGATTCATTTGGAGGTGTTCCACCTGAAAATTTAGTAAAATATCTAAAATCATCTAATCTTTATTACAATAATGCCCGTGTTCAAAACTTCAAAGATGTTAATTGCGGACATCTGTGTTTATCTGTTCTCAGATATATGTCTCAAATAAATAAACCATCAATTGAAGATTTTCAAAAGGCCTTGTGGTATTTAAAACATCATGGGGGTATTCCATCTCACCAGCCAAAATTCAATATTGAAACTCAAATTACATGATGATATAGTGTATCCCAAAACAATAGCTCTCAGGGCATTTTACGGCATGTACTTGATCCCTAATATTACGCACCACAACAACAAAATTGCAGTAGGGGATCAAAAAATTGTCATCACTCCAGGGCAATATAATCTGTCCACTCTAAATGCTCAATTACCCAGAGGTGTAGTGTTAAGTCAAAATTCTGTCACTCACAGAGTAGAGATTGTATCTGCTACAGAAACAGTGGATCTGGGTACTATAGGAGAGCTGTTAGGCTTTGAGAACAACACAAAACTTGAAGCGGCCATCAAACACACTGCTATTAATATACCTAAATTCTTAGCCATAGAGACTCTAAATATTCACTGTAATGTGGCCGAGGGTATGATCACCAAATCAAATGGTATAGGCACTCACAAACAAACTGGCATCATTGCAACATTCAAACCTAATTCTGAATTCATGGAGCCAATCATCTACAATCCATCCCCAACATTATATTTTCCTGTGTGTCATAAGAGAATAGATTACATTGAATTGATGGTCACTAATGAAAAAGAAGAATTAGTTGATTTTGCTGGAGCCACAACAACTGCTATCATAGAGATTAACATTTAAATAAAAATACATACAATGGAAAATATTGAGAGTTATGAGCTACAATCATTCCCTCCAAACAGGAGGACATTTGCAAATTTAAATCAACCCAACACAGAAATTGAGGTTGATCTTGATGTAGGGGATGGCTTTATACACCCCCACAGAGCAGATCTATACATCAAATTTGATGTTGTAAAGCTCGATGGAACAGATTATCCGGCAAATTCAAATATAAGATTGGTGGACAATTTTGTGCCGCATCTGTTCTCTGAAATTGAGATCAGAAAGCATGGCGTTGTTATAAACAGAGTAGATTATCCCGGCATTACCTCCACAGCTTTGGCCACACTAAAATTATCCAAAACCGAGGCTTCTTACTATAAAATCGGTGGATTTGAAGCTGGTGATAAAATATTATCCAAGAGCCACACAGTGCTGTTCCCTATGCGTCTGTTGCCAGGATTCTTCTCAGATTACAAAGATATTATGTGGAAGGGTGGTTTAAGAATCACATTTAGAAGAGCTGCCAATGATAATAATGCTTTGATGAGGTACAGCACATTAAACTCTACAGGGGAAGCTCTGCCTAATACCTTACCAGATGCAGGCAAATGCATTATTCAGACTATGGAGTTAAGAATCCCAGTTGTTGAATATGAAGCCAGTTATGCTCTTAAATACAAAGCAGATATCCTAAAAAATCCACAGATTCCTTTACAATTTTATACATATCAATGCGTACAGAAGCCTGCATCTGGCACATATTATGAGTTTGATGCTACAAATTCATTCTCCAGCATTCAATATGACATGCCTGATTTTGTGGTGGTACTGTTTCAGACTGGAAGACACAACAATCAGGAAAAAAATTCAAGTAAATTTGATAGCTGCAACATCAAGAACATATATCTTAAAAATGGCAGAAATGAGGTCTTTCCTAGGGAAAATTATAATTTAGACATGTCCAAGGATGATTTTCTTAAATTATATGAGGCATTTACGGCATTCAAAAGAGTCACTACTGGCAATACTGACATGTATTACACACCAGATGAATTCAAGGCACGGAGACCCATGTTTGTCATCAATGCTTCAAAAAGGAAACAAGTTGTGGTGAATGACAGGACAAACATTAAAATTATCTGTGAATTCCATGAGGCATTACCTGATGACACCATATGTAGTGTCATTCTCATAGGAGAAAAATCATATGTTTATGATGTAAGAAATGAGAGGGTCACAGAGCAATTCTAGAAGAATTACATTATCTTAATACTAGATATACAATTTGAGCCTGGTGCCCAATTGAACTTAAACCGGAAGTGGACCGGAAGTAAACCGGAAGTAAACCGGAAGTAGACCGGAAGTGGACCGGAAGTGGACCGGAAGTGGACCGGAAGTAAATATGTGTGGGTGGGTGTGGGTGGGTGTGGGTGTGTATAGGTGTGGGTGGCCTAGTTTTAAGTGTGGCCTGCACTGGTAGTACAGGGGAGCTCTTCCTTTCTGAGGGAGGCTCTTCCTTTCTGAAGAGCATTTTTACAAAAATCTTGGATTAGACGGGGTACCACACTAGAGCAAAAAACTCGTATCGGCATGTTGAGCAAGTTTTAAGTATAGCAAATCTGCATGAGAGAGGCTCTTCCTTTCTACACTTGTAAGTGGTGCTGGTTATATATACTTTCCCACTACTCATCATGAATTGTAAATTTGTCAGACACGAAATGTTAACCATTTTTCAAATAATTGATATATAGCATTGCCACAATATAATCCAGGACCCTCTTGGGAAAGTGTTGTTTGCCCCCTGAAAAAAGTTCTGTTTGCCGCCTTCCCCTGTAAAAAGTTTGGGTACGCCCTTGGTAGTGAATATTTTGATTTGATTGGTATATTTAACTTCGCTTTTCTACCACTTTTGGCTAATTGCGAAGATGGGGATGAGTGATGATATGATGAAATTAATGAATGGACACTCACAAACACCTTCTGTATGCCCAGGCCACGATTCGAATCCGGGACTCCTGGCGTCGCAGCGCGCTGGAAGTGAATATAATTGTTCAGGGATTAACAACTTAATTTAAAATATTAAGCACCGTACAGGAACGGTATGTGATCCTTCAGTTCAATTATATTTAAGTTACGCATCCAAATTCATAAATCAATTTCCTGAAGGGAAATAATTAAAAGAAATATGAATTACGATATGAGTGGTTACAGTTATAACTCGGTTTATGATGTATTTGCATTCCATTATCATTTTCATGTTTTTATAGTTGAAGATACATTCCATGCTACTGCTCCATTTCTGTTCAGTGGGTTGCGGGAGAATAAGGTCGTCTTATGACATAAATTTTACACTTTCCTACACTTCTCGTGCGTGAATATAAGGGTTTTTCATTAAGAGCGCTCGAACTTTGAAATGAAATAAAACAAATTGTGTACGCTAAGTGATATCACCATGCTTTTACTTTTATTTTGTAGCCAATTTGATGACATTATGTTTTAAAAATGATATCAGCCAAATGGCCGCACAAAAGTGGCTCAGTTTCACCAATGACGCGAGTTATGTTGGCCTTGAGGGCGGTGTTAACATTTTTCTTTTGGCCTAGATTGGATGGGATGAATCTGACAAACATGTGGTTTCAACAGGACGGCGCAACCTGCCATACTGCACGCGATAGACTGACTTTGTTGCATGAGAAGTTCGAAGGCTCCGTTATATCGCGAGGTGGCGACATCAGCTGACCTCCCAGACTTCTTTTGTGGAGCTACGTGAAATCTAGGGTCTATGCCGACAAAGCACAGACGATTGCCGCCCTCAAGGCCAACATAACTCGCGTCATTGGTGAAATTGAGCCACTTTTGTGCGAGAATGTCATCAAAAATTGGATCTCCAGGATTCGTACCACCCAGAGGAGCCGCGGCGGCCATTTGGCTGATATAATTTTTAAAACATAATGTCATCGACTTGGCTTCAAAATAAAAGTAAAAGCATGTTGATATCACTTACACAATTGGTTTTATTTCATTTCAAAGTTCGAGCGCTCTTAATGAAAAACCCCTTACTTATTACCTTGTACTATTTCTTAAGAGATAAAAACGACAACGTTTTTGTTCTGAAAATTTAAAGGAAAGTATTTTTAGAATGGTAAGGTGTGGAAGACAGTGATGAAGGCTACAAGGACGAAGAGCCCGTTTCTGTCACCATGAAGACGCTAACGCAGGACGAAGCGTTCAGAGCACAGGACATAGAACACAGAAAATATTTCATGAGGCAGCGAATACAAAGACTAAAGTCTGGGAATTTGCTGTAACCATATCTCTGTAGTATTTTCCTGCTGTACAATAAAAACGGACGACCATCTTAGAAAATCACTCGTTTCGAAACAGCACTTGGTCAGATTGGTTAACTTTAGGTCCACTTTAAGCACAGAATGGGTAATCGGGACTGAACCTACAGTGGAACCCGAACTACTATGTGCCTCCACCGAGTATCGAACCATCAACCCCTTGATTACAAGGCGACGACGATACCATCACGCCATCGGAGAGGCCTATATTCGGTTACGGTGTACTTCATCAACGTGGAGCAGGTCTAGATACGGTGGTATTCAGTAAATGTGATATTCATTTGAATATACGTGATTTTCTTAATGAAGATATTAGAATGTTATCAGTATTATTTGCTACTAATGGGATTGTAATTTCCAGATTTTCTTGTAAATATAAACTTACATTCAAATCAGTATTTATAGAACGTATCAAATACTATTGAAATTCGGGCACATTCTGGATACGTAATTAGACAAGTGAACGCGTGAAATATATTTATTTATATGAGATACAACGCAGCCAATGCCACGAATTCTTACTGCAATCTTTATGAGCAGCAAATTTATTGCATTCAATCTCATTAATATTGTTGACTACAGTAATTAGCATTGGTGCTGCATATTTCTCGAGGCATCCTGTGGGTTTGCATCGAAAATCAATGGTAGCAATTACGAAGAAGGTACGACCGTATGATCCACATTAAATACACTTACTTTCTTCCACGAAATAGTCAAAAATTGGAACACGGCGTTTTAAGATAAAAGTTTAACTTCCTTGATATCTTCCTTCTTCCCTTTCCTCTTCAGTTACACAATACATAGAGATATGTTGAAGATACGGAACGCTCGCTGATGTATTTTATCCTGATCCACCCATTTCGTCACCATCTAAAATCCAGGCTTTTCGCGGGGATCAAAGAGAAGACACCGCACCAAAAGCCACAACAGAATACACGCGCGAACTCTTAACGTGCTTTCTTTTAGTAGAGCCAAAATAATGATCCTTGCCAATGCAGATTTAATAACCAACTTCCAACACATGAATACTCTCATGGAGCCCTTGACTGACTGTACCCCCTCCAAAATAACATCGAATCTTATAAAAACAGATTTCGATGTTTTATAAAATTATTTCAATCGTGCGGAAACCACAATTATTCGCAATCTTTGGGGCCGTTGACCCACTGTACCCTCCTCAAAGAATTAAGTTGATGTTTGTAATCAACAGATTTCGATGTTTTGCGTAATATACAATTGATTCCAGTGCACAGAAAACACAAATAACGGAGATATTTGATCCCAAAGTATGGCCCTCGTAAGTGAAAACCTGCCATTTTGGAGTATTTGCGCCACTTGTTATTAGTAGAAACTGTTTGTATGCACCAGGGTTGCCCATCCCCCACAAGGCTTAGGACGCGCTCTCTCCAAAAAGTAGAACATTCCCCTTGTTCCCCCTCTTTATGCCGAATTAATTACTCAAGTTATTTTGGTCAGACAAAATTTGCGGAACAATATAATGCAGACATATCTATGTTTACTTTAGGCTATCATGTTTGCTAACATAAAACATACAAAACTGCTCATGATTACTGCCTTTGGTACTGAACCTTATTCTTGACAGTTGGCCTGCTTGACTAGCCTTGTATTAATGTGAACAGTACGCCCCCACCCCTTTCCAAACCGATCCTAAAGGCATAGGAGGTGGTGTTTCATTTCAACTCCATCGTCGCGATTATCCACAGGTAGGTATAAAACCGAACGTAATAACCATAACTAAAAGTCAATAACAAGTCAATCAAAGTAACGACCCCCCATTTTTGTCTGAAGATATATAGAATTGGTATAAAAATCTTGTCTACCCCAAAAATTCCCATGACGCAGGCGCGTCATGAATTCTGTCTGTGGGCATCCCTGGTATGCACACTAAAATAACATAACGACGAGAAATTATAACTGCTGTGGTGGAATGTCGTGTTCAGGCTATATTCACTTGCCTGAAGTCTACGGGCTGTTATGCTTCACTATAAGGTAACAAGCTAAGGTAGCAGACGAACATTAACACATTTCCGCGGGCTAAAACAACTGAAATCGTTCATAAGCAATACAAAATAGTTCACTTTCTCGTGGGGGGTACAGAGGGTAAAAGGCATCAATGTTTGATCCAAATCTATCACCCAAGTGAAAAATCTTCATTCCAGACAACTTTTAATAATATTTCGCTTTCACCAAAACAAACCAAACCTTAAAACTCACCTGTATCTGCAGGGTGAGTGATGTGAAACTTCCTCTGCGCGGGTCCCACGAGCACTCCGAAACTCAGCTGCACCCCGTGAGTGAGCACCTGGACAAGAATCGAACACACGACCACCACCCACCCCCAGCCCCCCTCGGGGTAGTAGTGCCTCCAGAGGGTGGCAGTCTTCTTCGGGTCCATCCCCTTCGGAAGGTGACTGTCGCCCGTAGCCTGTCCGTCACCTCCAGAGTCCGTACCTTGGCTGGGGACGGACACTTGTTGGCGCGGGGGACTGGGCCCACTCCGAACCCCGACGTTGCCGTTGGCGTCCACGTGCTCCGAGGCCAGTCCGTGGCTGCTGGAAGGATCCGTGGAGACGCAGGAGCACTGGACAAAGTCGCACGTGTTCACTCGACACTTCCCCCCCTTCTCCAGCTGGACAACCGTGGAGGCCTGGAGGGGCCACGTCTTGCTCCTCGGGACAGGCTCCATTCGATCTTACATTGGGGAGATTGTAGCAACGTACACGCACTTTACACACTTTCACTCACAAACGCACAAATCGTGCATTCATTCACCTCTTAACACAATCACATAAAATACATGAATTGACTTTTTGTCTTAAGTCCACGTTATGCACAGATAGGCTGATTGGGACTGGACCTACAGTTCAAATTGGGATCCGAACCACTATGTGCATCCACCGGGTATCCAAATCCGGGACCCTTTGATTACAAGGCAACAACGTTACCACTACGCCATCGGGGAGGCGGTCATCCAACACTTGTCTTTCTACCGAGAAGTTTGTTTCAGTAGCTGCCTCACATTAAACATTATGTGGGTAGTACTGTAACTTTGCTAACCATACATTTTTAATTAAAATCGTATAGTGTAAATAATCTGGCACTGTTATGTATTAAAGACATCAAGAATGTAAAAAAAAATACTAAGAGGACGTTATCCACAGATATAGTAGTCGAGCTTCTGTCCGCGATATAAAAGTAATATACGAATTGCCTGAAATATATTCCCAGAGAAAATTGAACCGTTGATTACAGCGTCATCTTTACGCAATCAAGATAAATCTATTAGCAATTCGTTTAACCTTTCTAATTTAACGTAGCTGCAGGTAGAAACAACACGCAATAGTTTATTTTTTTACTGTAACGTATCATGAATATAACGCACGAACTACTTCTTACACTCCCGGAAGCACAAAAGATGCGTTGACTCACGGAACTCGAGCGTCGATCGAACCCACGCGCACCATCGCTCTGGAACGCTCAGCGCCGCACTGTTTCGCTGTCTGTCGGACGTCTGGTGGCTGTAGGACTCCCCCTTTCCCCTCCGCGCAGACGCCGGTTGGAAAAGGTTCCAGTCACGTAGTTCCATTGCAAATTCATTCACGTGTATTGCTCTCGCTAAGCACGAGCCTCGAACATCAGGTAAAATTCCTTCTCGCCTTGCATCAGCACATTGAATAAATAACAGGAGAAAGTATTTTTATTTCTGTTATTTACCGTCGCTTTTTCTGCTCCTTTTGGGCTAATTGTGACAATGAGGATGAGTGACGATATTACTAGACACCAAGGTGGATACAAATCATGATTTTACAAAAATCATTTTTGATGACTTTTTAATTTAAATCTGATTTTTTAACTTAATTCGATTTTTTTGATTTTTTAAAAAAATCATGCTTAAAGTTGCTTGTAGGTTTTTTGGCACCATTACATATGTTCTTTTTTTAATATAAAACATTTGAACAGTTTGATGAAAGCAATTAAAAAATTATCGGTACAAAATATATATTTTAAAATTTCTGATAGTGTTAATATGAACCTACTATGATAATGTTTCTTGAATGAGTTGATGAAACTAATAATTTCAGTAATTTTCTTTAGTGAAAATAAAATATTCTGGATTTAGCTACTCTATAATTGTAACTTAAATTGTCTTTGTAGATTAATTTTGGAAATTTTTTTATCAATTGCATAATATCAGCTGCTATGTTTATTTAGAGTTTAATGATAATGACAATATTTACGGTTTAACATGATTAGTATTTTGTATATTTTTCTAAAGAAAATACTTTTGCCTACAAAAATTATTGAATTTTAAATGAAGAGAAATTCAAATGTGTTTACAGTTTACACATTACACTTCCTTTCGTATGAGCTTTACCCCATTAGTATATATATTTTGTTTCCTTGCTTTTCCTTTATTAGAGCCTAATGAACACCATTAAATTATTGCGAGATTAATGTAATTTCACGGAAAGTCTTTCTGATATCTACAAAACCCTTATGTACTTTATTCCATAAATTATTTATTTAAAATGAATTAAATCAGTGATTTAAAAGAAATCCCCCGATTTAAATCGCAATTTAAACCAATCCACCTTGCTAGACACACACTCAAGGAAAACCAATGCCCACGCCGGGATTTGAACCCGGGACTTCGGAGGCGAGATCGAAAGTCGACCACTTCATGCTAGTTACCATCGAACTAGTTACAGCAGAAAGGGCGCGAAATTAATTTCCAAGGTCCTTGCCGCCGTATTGGCAGAAAACGAAATTTAATTTCCTAGGGTTGTTGAAACTCCGCTCAGGAAAGAAATTATGAAGTAAGAATTTTCATTTTGTTTTTTACATTCAGAGATTACTTCGTTCTGCAGACTGTAAAAAAAAGAAATAAAACGCTGACTTCATAACAATGAAATGTATATTAGTTCTCTGGTTGCTACGTGCGCTGTTGACTTCTAATTCAGTGAATGTGACATTGAGTATCGTTACACTGAACTAGAGTGCGCGTCAAATCTCCTGCATATGGCGATAGCCAATAGCAGCGCACTTCAGCGGTGTCATGTCGAAATCTCACACGGAAAAGAGACAACATGGTTGAGCGAAACGCCTTGTCAAGGAGAGCACGGCAACGCCACACGTCTGTGATTCGCTGGTTCTGTTCAGCCGTTCAAGGCCATATGCAGGAGATTTGACACGCACTCTAGTTATGACAGTGTGTCGATTCGAACATTTGGCTAGAAGATTCTGACTCTGAACCTGCATGAAAGAAAATATCAATGTAATAATATGAAATGTATTCGCATCGCCGATATACAGTGCGTTCGTTTTGGCTCTGGACCGAGATAACGAGTAAACAACTTTGAACAACTCTTATAACTAGACCTCGGATTTTTAGATCCTAAAAAGTGTGCTTTTAGGTTCCCAAAATAGGTTCTAAAAATCCCAAAATAGGTTCTAAAAATCCTAAACTAGGTTCTAAAAATCTTAAATTAGGCTCGAAAAATTCTGAAAAAAAAAAAAAGATTCAAAATTCCTGAAAAATACTGATTAGGTATAATCGTTAAAAAGAACCGCAATAAATCTTAATAATTAACAATCAATTATTAATTTTCAAACCAAATTTTCATTTGCATACATCATTTTCAAAATTATCCACAAATTATTGTAATACTGTACTTGTGTTGTTAGCAAAAGTTACTTTGTTGATATGAAGAATAAATTACGTTTTAGTTTTAGTATGTGAAATGGCCAATGTAAACTCCGCATATGTTATATTAAATATTTTAAATATGTATACCGTATAATTGCATTAGATTTTTTATATACATAGGAATCGCATAGACCCTTTATACAGTTAATATATTTGTTTGTATGTGTGTGGTTGGTGAGAGGCGGTAATACGTAAGGCTGAAAAACATCTGCTTGTACTCTTGAAATTTTGGAAAGTTCGCCTTGAAAACTGGGAATTATAGTTGAATTTTATCCTAGAGTGGCCACCCTGAATACATAACAATCTTTTTCATGTTATCCACAGTCAAACTCTGCCTTTTGTTTGTGTGTGGATGATCTTAAATGCTGTAAATGATCTTTCAACAAAAACATAGTCAGTGGTGCAAATTGGAATGCCGAAACATTACTTCGCAAGGCGTGAATGCCGGAAAGTACCGAACTGACGCTAAAGTGAGTAAGACCACACGGATCACAAGTTTGTACTTTGAACTGTGCAGGTAGCCTAACAATGGAGCCAGAAAATTTGGTTTGTTTGGAGCTTTGAAAAAACAAAAACATTACGGATTTAGGAGCGAGGGAAATCGACTGAAAGTATTTTCCAAACATGTAAGTGAATAATTTTTTTTCGGTACCAAACCGTACCTCTGTGAGGCATAAAAATCCTGAAAGACCTGAAAAATTTATAAAAACCTGAAAATTTTATAAAAACCTAAAAAAAAATGTTTGATTTAGGCGCATAAATCTAAAATAGGTTCTAACAAGCAAAATAGGTTAAAAACCTAAAATCCAAGGTTTACTAATAACTAATAACACAGGTTAGTACTCGTTATGCAATATAAATATAATTGTCTACTCTGCAAACCCGAAGTAGGGGATAGTACAACTTATAAACCGGAAGTGGTACACATATAACCCTTATACCAAATTGAAGCCTTGTTCATGCATATATTTTTAAACCGGGGAACAATGATTGGATTTCATTAGTGTCCACCCAGTGTTGCCAGATGTAACGGGAAGTGTAAATGAAATTTTTTGCAAAGCATGAAAAATGGCACATAACACACATGTACGCACATGCCGTCGGTAATTTTCAGTTTGGTTAGGTGGATTAGCCCGGCATCTATGACACTGAAAAAGGAATGTTCATTTCTACCGATAGTCAATCGGATGAGGCGTATTTTTAAGGGGGAACTAGGAAAATCGTTGTTTTTAGAAATTAAGATTGTGCATTGGCAACACTGATGGTGTTTCAGTGCCACACAAGGTGCGTTTCGAAACTGTATACATCATGCAATTACTGAAAACAATAAAAAAGAAACTTGGAAATTTTTATGAAAATAGTGTTACTTACAAGCACCTGGCAACCATGCGATAAGTTTGTTACTTCATCAGAATATGTAATTGCTGTCAATGTTAATGAGAATAGCTCATTGTGATAAATTTCTGATGCATCGCATTTCTTTTTCTTTTTTCACTGCTGTAGATGCTGAGCTAATCCACCTAACCAAACTGCAAATTACCGACGGCATGTGCGTACATGTGTGCCATGTGCCATTTTTCATGCTTTGTAAAGCAATTCATTTACACTTCCCGTTACATCTGGCAATACTGCGTGGACACTAATGAAATCCAATCATTGTTCCCCGGTTTAAAAATATATGCATGAACAAGGCTTCAATTTGGTATAAGGATTATAGGCTATGTGTACCACTTCCGGTTCGAAAGTTGTACTATCCCCAACTCCGGGTTGCGTTGTAAATGGAACACCCGATAGTAGGAACATATTGTGTTTTAGATCTCCTTCCTTTCTTTTCATTGACGCATCTCTTACTTATTATTGTTGAACTTGTATCTTTCATATCCCTTACTTTCTTGTGGGTGTTTAATTTTTTTCAAATTCTTCCGAATCCAGGCGAACAATCCTATTAGTTAATTTTCTTTCATTCTTGCTAAACACGACATCTGTTGTCATCATCTGAAAATATGATCTTATTTTGTTGACTGTAACACGAGGGAGTTTTCGAGTCAGGATGATTGAGGATGATTGATCATATGATGAAATTGATGAAGGGACACTCACAAAGAACACCCATGTCCAGTCCTGGATTCGAACCCGGGACCGCTGGTGTCGTGGCGCGTTGTGCTAATCACTCCGCTACGGAGGTCGGCTGTGCATAATGTATGTAAGCAAAGTCTTGCAAATGTAATCCCTATTATTATGTAATCGAAAATCAGGAAGCTAACAACATACCAAAAATATGTAAAAATAAGCATGTCTAGCATCCCATCAAAGTTCAAAGGTCTTTATGACTTAAAAAAATTGTCTGGATTGGAAAGAAAAAATGTCGGTTACGATTTATGATGGTTATGTAGCTAGAGTGGAGTGAGTATCAAATGCCTATCGAAAATTTATAGATTTTCATCGTAGCTGATAACAGATGTCAGAGCAGTCAGTTTGTACTACTTACCAAAAATGACAGTGTTCAAATTCAAGGATAAATACTATATTAATAACGTATTAAAAGTATTTTAATATCTAGTATCTCGTTGTATTTTAGCAGAATTTAACACTTTTTTTGACCATTCACAAATTCACAATATATATCGCGGTTTATGGTCAAATATATACAAATTTTCTACTTATATTTATGTTAACTACAAAGAAAAAATAATGAATACATTTGTTTTAGCAGTCAATACACAAGAGATGGTAAATTTAGAAAAAATATTATGCCTTATTGAAAAACAATAACACTTGTGTCAGTTGTACCCATTGGAATTCGAACCCCAATCTCCATAATAAGTCTGGATAAAACGTGATCTGAATTTGGAATCTCTCCGTATGCGGAAAATCTGCATATACGTAATATACTGCTGGACAAAAAAAACCGGACACCTTCATATTTGACATCTGAATTGCAATTACTTATGAATTATGCTCTCAGTTAAGTATTGAACAATTGAACATTCATTAGTGAACATTTTCCATAGTTTTTCCGTTTATTACAATATACAAGGTGGCTCAATAAGTCACTTAACACCCACAGTACAAGGCCACTGCGGCATGGGACGTGAAAATGGCGATGACCAATCGTTATCAGGCCAAGGGGGAACCACATTGACGTCACCCGCATGGTCGGCAGCCATCTTGATGTCCGCCATCTTGAATTCAACTTCAGAAATTTAAATGGGAAGGTGGTCGTGCGACATATCAAAATGGGCTAGAATTTCACCAGGAAAACAACTGTGACATTTGTTTTTACCTAACTTTAATTGTTGCAGAGTTAACAATACCACAAAATTATGGCTCAATAAGTCACTTAACACCCCCAGTACAAGGCCACTGCGGCATGGGACGTAAAAATGGCGATGACCAATCGTTATCAGGCCAAGGGGGAACCACATTGACGTCACCCGCATGGTCGGCAGCCATCTTGATGTCCGCCATCTTGAATTCAACTTCAGAAATTTAAATGGGAAGGGGGTCGTGCGACATATCAAAATGGGCTAGAATTTCACCAGGAAAACAACTGTGACATTTATTTTCACCTAACTTTAATTGTTGCAGAGTTAACAATACCACAAAGTTATAACACATGCTCAATATGACGTCCCTCTTGCGCAACACACACGTGTAATCGTCTCTCCCATGACCTTACCACATTCTGAAAAACCTCAGGAGTTATTGCAGTACAGGCATCCACAATGCGTGTGCGCAAGTGGGCCAGATCCCTGATTTTCGTAGCATACACCATGGCTTTCAGGTGTTCCCAGAGGTAAAAGTCCAATGGTGTCAGGTCAGGTGATCGTGCAGGCCATTCCACAGTCCCTCGGCGACCAATCCAGTGGTGATGGAATTGTTGATCCAGGTACTGACGGACTATCATCCCATAGTGCGGTGGAGCACGATCTTGCTGGAACCATTCAGGATAGCTCCCATCCTCGGACAGTAAGGATGGTAAGATCTGCTCCCGTAGCAGAAGCAAGTAGCCCTCTGCATTTAAGTTGCCCTCAATGAAAAATGGACCAACAAGTCGGGAACCCCAAGTACCACACCACACCATTAGCTTCCCGCCTCCCGTCACCTTGCTGGGATCTGTCCAATGTGGATTTTCGGGTGACCAGTACCGCAGATTTTGCTTATTCACCTCTCCCGGCACATAAAAATTAGCCTCATCACTGAACAGAATCTTGCTACCGACGGCAGGGTCACGTTGCAGTTGTGCTATAGCCCACTCACAAAACTGCAAACGCCTGTCTGGATCGTCCTCACTAAGGTGCTGCTGCAGCTGTATCTTATACGGATGCCAGTGGTGGTCACGTACAATCCTTTGAATTGAACCCCTGCTGACACCGCTTTCCAGCGCCAGTCTCCGTGTGCTACGGGTTGGAGACTTTGCAAATGATGTCAACACCGCTACAGCAGTACCCTCATCCGTGGCTGTTTTCGGACGTCTATGTCGCGGCTTGTCATCCACAGATCCAGTATCTTGGAACTTTGCCAGCAACTGGCTGACGGCCAAATGTGACACCGGTTGTCTTGCAGGATTGCAGTTATTGAAGTCTGCGGCAATGTCACGCGTACTTCTCTCCCCTGACATCAATATGATGGCAATCCGTTCCTCACGTGTTAGTGGCATTTTCGTTCAGATCAGTGAAAAAGGAAATGTGCTACTCTTGACACGATCAATTCACATCATCACTCTTTTAAACTTTTATGTAAAGACAAAACACAATCGTAATTCCCATGTCAACCAATACTACAAGATATGTACATACCGGTAAGTCAATATCTGGACATTTTAAGTGATTGGTCTAACAATAAATACCACATAATCACATACTAACGATTATTTGAACAATAAACATTTAAGCAAAAAGGAAAGGACGTGTCACTCTCCCATGCGGAAATCGCCCTTAAATTTAAAGTTAGGTGAAAACAAATGTCACAGTTGTTTTCCTGGTGAAATTCTAGCCCATTTTGATATGTCGCACGACCACCTTCCCATTTAAATTTCTGAAGTTGAATTCAAGATGGCGGACATCAAGATGGCTGCCGACCATGCGAGTGACGTCAATGTGGTTCCCCCTTGGCCAGGCAACGATTGGTCTTCGCCATTTTCACGTTCCATGCCGCAGGGGCCTTGTACTGGGGGTGTTAAGTGACTTATTGAGCCACCCTGTATATTTATTTATTTATTTACTCGTATTTACTTATTTGGAACACCTAGTAGGCTCAAAATCAATTTCATGCAATTTTGTTTTAATTTATTGATTTTCAATTCCTGTTGATGTTATTTTGTTTAATGTCTAGAGAGCAATCAATTTTGGTTCATAGTAACCATAGTAACAGATATTATTGACATTGTCATTGTTGGTATTTTTCTTGCAAGTGTATTGCAAGTTTGCTAGCTTGAAAATGAGACGTGAAGAGGTAGTAAAAGCAGTAGCTCTTCGCGATGATGGTCGTAGTGTACACTATATTGCTAGGGTGCTAAATATAGCACGAAGTACTATCCATGAAGCTCTCAGACGGTATGATGCAACTGGTTCCTATGGTAGAAGACCGGGTTCTGGTCGGAAACGATGCACAACAGCACGGGAAGATCGTTTAATGCGTATCATAGTCTTAAGACACCGTCGTACGACTTCAAATATTGTGACACAGCGTTTGAGAAATGTTCATAAAGCTGTGGTTTCTTCACGAACAGTTCGTAGAAGACTGAATGAAAGTGGTTTATCTTCTCGGAGGCCGGCTACAGGTCCCAGGTTGTTAGCACGTCACCGGAAGCGAAGACTGGAATTGGCTACAAAACACTTACATTGGAATGTGGAGCAGTGGGAAAAGGTTTTATTCTCCGATGAGTCAAAATTCAACCTACGTTCATCAGACGGGCTTGAACATGTGTATAGAAGACCTAATGAGCGTTATGCGCAATGTTGTTTCGTTGAATTAACACCCTTTGGAGGCGGTGGTGTCATGGTCCGGGGAGGTATCTCTTTACAAGGACGTACAGAGTTGATTGTAGAGAATGGTTGTAGAGGTTGGTTGTAGAGAATGCGGCAATGGCAGCTTGCAGGTATATTACAGAATGTGTGGCAGATCATGTAGTACCATATGCACCATTCATTGGCCCGGACTTTGTTTTTATGCATGACAATGCGCGTCCTCACATTGCGAATATTGTCACGGAGTACTTGGACGAAGTTGCGATAACGCGATTAGAATGGCCACCACAAAATCCGGACCTAAATCCGATAGAGCACGTCTGGGATCAACTGAAACGACCTATCAGAAACCGCCCAATAGTTCCTGAAACAAGCAAGAGCTAAGACTTGCTATTCAAGAAGAATGGGAGCAATTGGACCAAGAAATGATTGCCAACCTTATTCGAAGTATGTCACGGCAGTTACAAGCTGTAATTCATGCCCGGGGAGGTAACACCCGCTACTAGACAGCTTATATACCCCACCGGTACCAGTTAACAATATTAAAAAAAATATTGGTAAGATTTCCTTATTTCTTTTTTTTTTGGTAGTTTTCTGTAACTTTCTTTCTTGTTCTAATTTATCTTATTAACAATAAATTTTAATTTGCCTTCTGTTGAATATATTCATGTTTTCTTATTTCCAATAATTTCTGCAACCTTTAGTTAGCCTTCGAATCAGAATTTATGCGTTATCACAAAAAATGCAAGTTTCAGTTTCTTTTTGTCCAGCAGTGTAAATACTACATTACACGATATCGATTGTTTGCAGTGACTAAGTTTCTTCAACGGTGCCTGTATGTCACTCTTGCACACTACTGTATCATCGCTTGGTGACCAAAGAGAAGAAACTATCCCCCGTCAACCTCCTGCCATATTATCTTCCATCACATTTCCGTGACAAGGCGTTGCCTATGTTTTGTATAACAACAATCCTGGTTCATGGCGTTCCTTCCTTATTAACTTCCACACGGACGGCAAATTATTCTTGCAGTTTTTAAGCATTAATTTTCTCGTTAGGGAACGAGGAATGAAAATCCAACTCCGGATGTGCTCCCGAGCTGGGCATTATGTGAAAGCTTCATACGATTTGATATCTCGCTTGTATTGGGCAAATTAGAATCGATTCAGTTAATTATTTCCACAACAAATATCGAAGTATCGTTGATTTGTCCCCCATTTCTCCATATCTCTCTCTCTCTCTCTCTCTCTCTCTCTCTTTCTCTGTGTCTTTCCTTCTTCTTTGTACGGTTGTGGTAATCTCGACGCGAAAATGAGAGAACGGAAAAAGTACAATAATGGACAAGTTAATGAAAGGGAACATTTTTGAACTTCGTTAAAGATACTACACCATCATTCTCATATGTGTGGTAAATCAATATATTTCCTGGTTTTCAGTAATTTCCGATATACCGGGTGTTCCACATGTCTTTCCCTGATTCCAAACTTTATTCATATCCGCTATATGCAGGGTAGAGATGTGAAAGTGGTGCCAAAATGTTGGAAAACTAACTAAGTTTTTTTGTTGCAGGTTTGAGTAACGTGGCTGTAGTGTAGCAGTGTGAGTTCCCAGAAAACCGGAAATGTTCACAAATCAGGAAAAAGCTAAGCATGTCCTCTGGTATCACGAAACCCGGTCACCAATAACAGTGTAGAGGAACTTTCAAATGTACAGAATTATTTCGTCTAGAATATCTACCATCAATAAGTTGGTATTTAAAAAATGGAATTTATCTTCATTCCCAAATCCTGTCAAGTCCAAGAAACATTGTATGGAAAGATGCCCCCCGATGTCAAGAGCATTAATTCCGGATTCCTTGGCACTGACACTGCTACACTACAGCCACATTACTGAAACCTGCAACAAATAAACTTGGTTAGTTTTCCAACATTTTGGCACGACTTTCACATCTCTACATTGCATATAGCGGATATGAATACAGTTTGTAATTAGGGAAAGACTTCTGGGACACCCGTACGGGCGAATTAACAAAAGCAGTTTCGAAATGTTAATGCTTTTTTCATATAATTTGTCTACTTTCCATCTAGTGCTGTTTAACAGATTCATCTTTCTAAACGGTTCTAGTCGCTTCTGACCTGCTCAATCCTGGAGGAGGATGCTAAATCTAATTTGGGTGGCCGCCAGAAGAGTTTCCCGATTTTCCCACGGAGCATTCTTCCTTTAAGTGGCCTCATATCGATCCCCGACAACTTCAGAAGTGAAAAGTTTGAGTTGAAAGAGAACCGTTCTTTCTGCCTACAGCACCGCGAGGTCATTATCAAAAAGTATTTTAACGGAAATCTCTTTTACAATCTGAGTTATTCAGTCCCCAGGGCTTCTTCCCTCCAATTGAAACGAAATACTCTACTTTTTGGTTGGATTATTTACTCCTTCGCAGGACAAACTATAATCACAAAACGTATTCGAGGATGTCTGGAAAGATAAAGGGTGAATAAACGGCACATCAGTTAAATAGAATCTTCTATATACATGTTTTATATTATAGGGTGACGTCAGGTAAGGTATGGGATGGAGTCACGCCGGGATGTAGATCAATTAAATAAAATTGAAGTTTCAATTTGGGTCTCTGTGGACCACCTCTACCTTGAATGGTGTGGATGAAGGATGTTGGGAGCCTTAAGTTTGATTCTACACTCCAGTAACGCTCAGACCACCCTCCCTGCATGGTACTGTCCAATATCGTTGAATGCTTTTTTTTAAAGAGAATCATTCACACCTGGCGCTCCGGTCAGCGTATTTACAAATCCTAGAGTGCTGTAGAACCAGAGGTATTGGCTGTGCGCAGTAGAAATGTATATATTCCTTGTCCGTTGTTCCTTGTTTGTCTGTTTACAGGTTAAGTAGGGGAAAATCGTGCTCGTGATGACTTAGTAATAAAATATGTAATCAAATTCTCGGAATTATGTTAAAAAATAAAACAAAAACTGTTAAAAAATGCTTTTGCATCGTTTTCTGACGATAAAGCCATCAGAAATAGTAATATATCTGATTGATTGATTGATTTAGTTTATTTTACTTCGCGTTTTGTGCCTCTTGGCTAATTTGCGAAGATGGGGATGAGTGATGAAATGATGAAATTGATGAATGGACATTCACAAACAACCAAGCCCGACCGGGATTCGAACCCGGGACCCTTGGCGTCGCAGCGCGATGTGCTAACCACTTTTTTTTTTATTTAAAGTTAATACCCCCTACACGGAGGTATCCCCCACCATTCACTCTTTTTCTCACTTTTACACTTTTCAATTCTTAGATTTTCTTTGTTTCTTATCAACTGGACGAACACAAATACCCATGCCTTACCCGGGACTCGAACCCAGAACCCCTGGCGTTGTAGCGCGCTCTGCTAACCACTTTTTTTATATATATATAGAGGAAATACCTCCTACACGTAGGTATCCCCCACCATTCACTCTTTTTCTTACTTTTACACTTTTCAATTCTTACATTTTTCTTTGTTTCTTATGAACTGGACGAACACAAATACCCATGCCTTACCCGGGACTCGAACCCAGAACCCCTAGCGTTGTAGCGCGGTCTGTTAACCACTTTTTTTTTCTTTTTTCTTTTTTTATTGTCTCATTCTGATATACAAGTTATGGAATTACATTGTTTTTGACATAAGTGTAGTACTGCTATTACAATTCGTATTTCTATCTGGTTAACCTTTACATTTTTGTTTGACCTAAATTAAGTATAAAGCACTAATAAGAAATTTGCATACCATTTCTTCCTTGCTTGGAGAGGAATTTTTTCATATTGTTCTTGCAAGAAGATACTGAATTGTTTCTTAAAACTGCTCTCGTCATTGTGAAATATATATAATAAGTATTCTGTTATCAACCATTGTACTGCTCGTTGTTTTGTTGGTGGATAAAAATTGAAAGCAGGAAAAACTATATCTGTATCCGTAAACTTTGTTAATGAGGTGCGGCATATACGACTGAGCATTGTTCGCAATTTGTTCCACGCCGTGGAGGAGTTGCGACACTTGGTTATCCTGTGGGCTAAAGAGTCAGGCACGTTGCATGATATACAGTTAGGAGAGTCACTGATTCCATATTGGTATGTCCTATCTCTTGTCACTATAACACGATGAACCACTTTGTACCATATTGATTGGGCAGCTTTTGAAAGGTGTTTGGCGGAGACATTTTCCCATATTTGTGGCCAATTATGTGTATTGAAATCCCGGACTATTCGTGGTACTGTGTGCTTGAAACTATTGATTTCACTATATAACTTTTTAACAGATGGTGTAATTGTCTCATGTCGTAATAACTGGTAGCATACCTGTAAAGCGATGTCCTTATAAAACGAAAATCTTTTGGGGATACTTTGAATATCGATGGGAGCTTCTAATGGAATGTCCTGTATTATCTTCTGTATACATGCTTGGGTCGTTGACTCGTGCAGTGAGAAGGCTGTTTTAAGGCCAGTCTGTACAAACAATGCTCTTGCCTGTGTGTTCACGTGTATTAGTGCCAAACCACCTGTCTTCTCTGATAACGTGACCTCATTTATTGCCACCCGGAAAATTGTATCGTGCCACAAAAAGCAGCCAACTGCTTTGTTGACCTTGGCTAAGTGCTGTGTTTTGAAGGGCAGGATTTTTGCTACATACCAAAGTTTAGAGAGAGCAAAAACGTTGATAAATCTTGCTCGTGTTTTTAAACTCAGAGAGCGCATCTTGTTCACTCTGAGGACGTAGATTGCCCTCTCGCACGTGAGATTACTATTGGCTTCGATCGTTTCATCGATATTTGCATAGAAGTTTATACCTAAAACTTTTATTTTCTTGTCTACAGGGATCTCCGTATTGTTTGTGAAAGGATTCTCCTTGCCAAGGGGCATCAGGAATGACTTTCGATTGTTTAGTTTTGCTCCTGATGTGAGCTCAAAAGTATGTATTTGGCTTTTAACACTGTACAGATCTCTTTCATCCTTGAGAAAAATCGTGACGTCGTCCATGAAACTGCCAACTTGTATTGTGGCGGAAGCCAAAGAAATGCCCTGTAAATGATGCTGGATACTAAACAAAAAGGGGGCTATTGTGAGGACGTACAATGTGCTACTCAAGGGACTACCTTGTAGTACACCTCGTCGCATTTTAAAACTTGTTGTCAAGAAACCATTTATTTTGAGTTTTAGCAGCATATGATTATATAATGTTTTTATCCAATTAAGAAAAGTGTCTCCGAAGCCATATGCTTCTAAGACTTTGTACAGATATTCGTGGCTCACTCTGTCATATGCTTGAGAAAAATCTAAAGATAGAATTGCCTCTGATGCATTCTTATTTTGTTTGGTAATAATTACGTCTCTTATCGTTTGTAGCAAGTGTTGTATACTTTGGGACGTATTACAAGCGAACTGTAAATTGCCAATAAGTTTAACCATATATTTTTTTAAACGCTGATTTATGCACCTACTTATAAGTTTGATGTCACTGCTCAATATGGAAATTGGCCTAAAATCTGTGACGAACTTTGGATTTGCCTTTTTGGGAACTAACACTATAACTCCCGTGCTACTGGTCTTCCCTATGGTCCCTGTTGTCAACACTTCGTTGACCCATTCCGTTAATTCGTCTCCTATTAGATCCCAGAAACATTGATAGAATTCTGATGGTAATCCATCTTCGGCTGTAGTTTTATTCTTCGGAGCTTTGAATACTGCATCATGAACCTCCTTTTTACTAAACGGTTGTGTGAGCTCAGTTCTTTCATTTTCTGTCAGTGACGCAGGGAGGTAGTTCAAAAAATTGCATTGCGTTTCTGTTGGATTAAAGGCTTGACCAAGAAGATTTTTATAGTATTGCAAAAACCTGTCGTGTATACTATGAGAGCTGGTGACAACTTCACCGGAATCTAAAGTTAATTTATGAATAACGTGACTCCTGGCGTGTTTATGTTCTTGAAGAATGTGACTTAGTGTGGCTTGCTCGTCTGGGTCTATAGGAAGAATCTTGCTCTTTATTATTGCTGCAGATTTTCGTTTCCTATGTATAGCAAGTAATTGCGCTTTTATTTCATTTGCATAAGGACGATCGAAATTACCTTGCAATGCTAAACGATGGAGATCATTCAAGACTGCATACAAAAAATTATATTTGTTTCTTTGATCTCTACTAACCTCTGCACTGAAGAATTTACTGACCTGACGAAATTTAGGCTTAACTCGAGTTTCCCACCACTCGATTAGGGTCTTGTGTTCTGGCCGAGAGGCCTTGAGTTCGTTCCACGTTTCCCTGATTAGCTGGACATAACTACCATTGCGTAATAATGTGCTATTTAAAAGCCAGTATCCGCTACCTTGTCGGGGTTTGATCAAATCTAAATTTATTTTGAGAATTGGGACACTATGATCACTAAAGCATACTGGAAAATTTTGAACACTAATGATATATTCCTGAAATCTTGGTGCGACATAAAACCTATCGATCCTTGACGCACTATTGGAGGTGATATGTGTGTAACCTTGACTTTCGCCATTGGTGTGTATCCAAGCGTCACGCAGTTGTAACCCCTGCGTTAATTCATAGAGCGCACGTGAGAAGTTGTATCCTGGATTTTGATCTTGTGAACGAATTACGCAGTTAAAATCTCCCACTAGTATAGTGTCTAGTGTGTGGGATGTCAACTCGGGCCCTACAACTGTTGAAAAAAAATCTTCTCTTTCCCGTCTGTTTTGGCTTCCTGACGGAGCATACACATTACAGAGAAACACTGAGCCTAATTTGGCACTTATTTGTCTGCCCGTGGGATGGGGCACTACATTACGTAAATCCAAGTGTCGCCTACATGCTATGGCAGTCCCTTGTGCAAAGGGAGTAAAATTGTTGTAAACTTTAAACATGTTCAGTACAGAAAAATCGTCTATGGCTACCTCTTGTAAGAGGGCCACATCAATAGACGATTTAATGAGAAAGTCATTGAGAGCAATTATTTTGGTCTTACTTTGCATTTGATTCAAATTTATAGATGCCAAGGTAAATGTTTGCATGATTAGAACTGTCCACAAAACAAAACTAAACTTACTTACATTCTTCAACATTACTAAACTCTAATTTCTGCCTAGAATGCATTAACTATGCTTTCCACTAAATAAATCTGGGGTAAGTTTGTTACTCGTCGAAGGTTTCTCTTTAATTACATTTCCTGAATGACTTGTTAAACTACCCTTTGAATCATCTTGTTTTGGGGTACCAGGTTCTACTCTAAATTCGTTATGAACTATTGTGGAACTTACGCATTCATTATTTTTCTTCTTCTTTCTACGTAGCACCATGGACTCTTCCGCCACTGACCGTAACCTTGATACAGATCTTGACCGTGATTTCCTAGGAGAGGTAACTACGGGGAATTCTGCCTCCGGGAACAAAGCACTTGGGGGTGGGGGCGGGGGTATGTGATGCATCTCCTCTGCAGTGGTCAATGTTGGCTGCTCCATCTCGTCCCTTCCTGTTGGTGCATTCTTCTCACTAACTTCCTGTCTGGTACCTGTCTCCTCGTCGGTGTTTCTGGGGCTATCCGTGTTCCCTCCATTGCTATCTCCTGACGCTGGGACTTCTGCAACGAACGGAGCTGAATCTCTTGGTTTAGTCCGTACGGGTAGCACAGTTGGTTCATATACCATCGGTACATTGTCAGCGGGTACATTAACCGGACCCCTGCGGGGCTGGTTCCCTGAGGATCGACGCTTAGGGCACTGAGCAACTACATGATCCTCCCCCGAACACGCGAGGCACGTACGCACCTGCCCAGGGTATGTTACCCAATAAGAGTCTCCATTCATTGTTACATATGAGGGTATGGGTTTACGTAGTATCATTTTAATCAAGACACGTCCAGTTCGAGTAGGGTAAATGTGATCTGCAGAGTATGTCTCGTCTTCAATTTTTAACACTTCCCCATAAGACCTCATGACACGACTTATCACTTCTGCACTTAAATCAATTGGGACTACATGGATTCTGACGATTACATGCCGCTGGTGGGCCCATTCTACTTCAACTTTATGATCACCATCTACGTCACTGTAGATTACCTCAGCACCAAAATCATTTAGTAACCTTTCTCCTACCACTTTTGTCGCAAATTTCACGTACAAACACTTACGAAAGTAATCTATTTCAAAACTGAGCACTTGGTTCGTAGGCACTTGGTAGACATCATGAAACCATCGATGAAAATCCAATGACGTAGGTCGCGTTTTGACCTCACGGAAAACAAATTTCAAGGTGTTTTCTCTTTGTGTATTCATCGTGAACTATTTCATCGTATCTTCACTGGCTCACGGTAATTGTAGTCAAAACCTCGCTTGCACTCCAAAGGAAAAAAGAACTAACACAACACTAGCAAACCGTATACGGCCCTAGCTAACTCGGACAGTTCGATCGCTAAGCCTTCTCACTCGAAGAGCGGAGCTCGGTACGAACTGATACCTGCACGAGCTGCAGGCAGACTGACCACTTCGCCACGGAGGTCGACAGTCACTTCGCCACGGAGGTCGACCACTCGGCCACAGGGTCGGGCAATAATATATCTGAAAGCGCTTGTAGAGTATATGAAATGATTGCTTCATTATAGGAGAAATTTATGCGAATTGGCATTGTTACATGTTGCAAATAATTTCTCACATAATCATTAGTTCCAGATTTGGCCACAGCCACCGAGCATTTACTATTTGGGCATGTAGTACTTCAAGTTACAATGCACAGTTTTACTGATGTGACTTTAAATAGGAAAATCATTCACTTGAAGAAAAGTTCTACTTTTCTGCCTTTCAAAATATTAATTAAAAAAATGTACTAGAAATGAACCCCAGTCTAATGGGGTTTCTTATTTTGTTGGGATGGATCTCTGAAATATACAATGTCAATTTTAACACTGCCATCTAGATTTACCTTGACGCAATACTGCATTAACTTCCGGTATGACAGCCAATCAGAAGCCACATATCGCTGGAGGGTCTGCAGAACTATAGGGTTTGTAAATACGCCTCCGGTCAAGGTTCATTCGATCACGCTCAGCTCGCACTTCGGTCACGATCGGATGGAAAGAATATTTGACTGGAGCGTGAGGGGGCGGAGCTTGACTTTGCGAAGCTCGAGCGTTTATGTGAACGTCTGATACGGTTCAGTAGCAGTCTTCAACCCCGTTGCAGAGGATACGTAACCCAGTTTTGTGCGTAGATGAGCCGTCATCAGGCAAAAACCTATTGAAACACAGAAAAGGGCAAGTAATGCTAAAATTAATTGATGGGAACTTAAGCAAAAAAATCCCACAATATTTTCCTCCCAATTCTGCTTGTCAAACATCGGTCAAAATATGCGATTTCATGAACCCGAGTAAAATAAATTTAAGGAAAAAGACTGACAGAAACAACCAAATTACAATAATAGCCAATGAAAAAAATTAAGTAGGGGAATAACCACAAATATGATCCATAAACACTAGTTGTAACGACCTTTTTCCAACCCGTTTCATCAATTAAAATCCTTCAATCAAAAAGCTAACCTTTTGACGATCATATTTTCCTGGACAACGAAATTGTCATTTTTGTGTGTGCAAAGTGAAAGGAGTAGCGTGAAATGAAATGACTCCTAGTAGCTCTGATTATGGCTTTTCCGGTTGGACTTGATTTGTTTTAGTTTGTTTTACGTCGTTTCTATGTCACTTTTGGCTAACCGCGAAGATATGGATGGACGAATGGACAATCACAAACATATATGGACGACACAAGACTAGTCCGTGTGTAGCAGTAGGAAACAAAAACCCATTCTCTAGAGGAAATCATGAGCTACGTATGAATTTAGTCCAGTGACTTTAGGACATAAATTGCATAGTTTCTTACATATTTACTCTTATTTGTGTCTGAAACCAAATTTTACGCTAATTCTGAAAATTAAAGAAAATGTTTGAGGCTTTTTAATTCAATTAAAATTTATGATAACTCTATCAAACAAAAAACATAGTTATGCAAATTTTCTGCTCTTTCATTTTAGTTATCTTCACTTTTGTGTACAATGCACCGTTTTCGAGATATTTTTTTTTTACTTTTTAAGGTGCATTTTGGGCGCCATTTTTTTTCAATATGGCGGCGAACTTATAGGTCAGAGAGTTGTAGACTCTTGAAAATCGGATTCCTCACATTTGTTTTACTATAGGGGCAATTGGTTTAATTTCTGTTGCAATTAATTCGCCAGACAACATTATCTTTCCCCCACTAATAGTTGTGCAGTGACATGTTCAGACTCTCATTATATCTACACTTAAGAACACTTTATTTGACTTTAGACGGATACGCCCTTCATGTTATCTCATAAGTGATGGCTCCAGATTCATCTTTACATCATCTCCTGGAACATGGCACGAATAAAGTCCCAAGCCATCGTCTATAGCCCAGCAGGGAATGATTCTGGCGATTGTGGATAGATAGTGCTTGCGTAAGAAGTTACTAGATAGGTGGATGTTTTAGAAACACCCTCGCCTTTCTCTGCTACAGCCAGTCTCTTTTCAGGGCAGCAAACGTAATTGATAATGATTACGATGGTGATGTAAAAGAACTGGCATGAAGACAACCTGCTCGTACCTCATTCTTTTCTCTCTCGCCCAATTCAATTGCAGCTACGAAGATAATTGAGACTAGGAGACGGAGAGCAGATTGAAGCGAGATCAGAATTAATTACCACAATACTACCATATCCAAGGTTACTGGCGTACCCAGGTTATTTTTAGAGGGGACTGTAATTGTCGAAGTGGCATAGCTGCGTTCTAGTATGGGGTACACCGTAAAGTATTCCATAATATTCATTTTTAACTTCTTATTAACGGTTGTTGAAAGACAAAAATGTAATGGGGGCCATTTTATGGCAGGGGTTTTAGTTACCACTTCGGTTTTTTACTGCTTTAATTTTAAAAAATTAATATTTTTACAACATTTCGGGAGGGGCTGTAGCCCCATTAGTCCCCTCTGTGTACGCCAGTGTACCAGGGTCCTTTGCTTACAAAATTATACTTATACGATACGCTATCAATGAAGCCCAACACTTCGGAT
The DNA here is from genome assembly GCF_977018435.1 of Lepisma saccharinum. Lineage (NCBI taxonomy): Eukaryota > Metazoa > Arthropoda > Insecta > Zygentoma > Lepismatidae > Lepisma > Lepisma saccharinum. Next base: position 33,188,046 of record NC_139234.1, read on the forward strand.
TCAAATACCTTGCGTAGTCTGCACTCATCTAGCCTAGTCCGTGCAATTCCAGCGTCGCTTTTCTGCGACTTCGGCTATTCGCGACGATGAGGATGAGTGATGATTAGATGAAATTGCTGAGCTTGCACTTATCAAAGAATTCCTTTGCTCAGGCTGGGACTCGAACCGGGGAATTCCGATGACGAGATCGAAAGTCGACCGAGCTGGTGCTAGGTAGTCCATAAAGCAAATGTTCTCCACGTACACCTAACACCACAACTTAAACCAATGGAAATTGATATCCGTTCAACTGACTTGTATTGAACGCCATGCAAGAAGAAATAAGAGTTCCATAGTTTATATAGCAATATCTGTAATGACTGCGGGCGCATGCTGAATTATTGCATATCCACCTACTGTAATTCGTTCACTTTCAGAGCATCAGATCATACGTATCAATGAATTTGAACAGATTGGTATAGTTCTGTACTGCATATTAATGTATATTTGAGAGGTTGCGGTTGTTCCGGACAAGATCTAAAAATTGTAGATTTCATAACTTCAACATGATACAACATTGTACACATTGGCACGAGATAGAAGTCATCTTCTCGGTGAAAATCCAACTCTTAATGTAAAAAACATTCTCCTACCACAAGCTCTAAAGCTGTAGTCTTACCGGTTGAAGGTTGGAATCAAGGTTCACAGCTGCCAGAAAAAAGGACCAAACCTCATAACGTGTGTGATCGCTTGTCAGTACGTACGAGTACGTGACTATTATGGTACAGGGAGGTTATTTCAGTCGTTTACCGCGAGCGTGTTGGCCGCTTAGCGGCCCCTTCATGCAACAGGTCCCGGCAAATTGAGTTACAGGAAGTCCGTAACAGAAACAGCTTGTTTTGTAATGTTTCCACTTTTCAAAATTACAGTTACAATTACAATTTAAATAAGCACGTACCTTGTCGCAAGGATGCTGGAAACGGTGTCCTCCCAAATACAAATATTTCTGGCACCTTATTTCTGACATGTAATCTTAGATTAGACATCGCTACTTTATCCTCAGTTGACAGAAAGGGAAGACAACATCCCGGCGCATAAAGCAAACCGAAAGCATAAAATGATATTTAAAAGTAATAATAATGATGATTACTAACCTCCTGTGCTATAAGAGATGTTGAAAATGACCTCCTTCAACAGCAATACAACACGTTTCTTAGGTTCAAGAGATCCTGTCTCTCGTAATTGCCTGACCACTTTTCTGCAAGAGTTCGTTTTCACGTAATTATCGTACATAAAAACTCTTTGTTGAAGACTATATTTGTTTAGCGGAATAACTAATGAATGAATAACAACTAACACACAATAAAGCACTAGCACACTAACTCAATAACACAGTATAAACAACACGCGTACTGATAAACGCAAACAGAAGTAAACATGAGCATACTCACTATGTCTGGTAGCCGGACAGTGTAGCTAACCATTTGCCGGCAATGTCCCTACAGACGTAGTCAAAATCTCTCTACAACTGACCAAATGTCCCTACGCCAAGTAAAGCGACTAAAAAAAACAACACCTCATGAGCATGCAAAACAGAAGATAATATATATATATACTTACCAAATCTTTCTGCTCGGTGCTTCCACAATTAATGAAGGAGCGAATTTACAATACAGGACCTCTCCCCGATTTTTGTAACATTTCGCATACTCACTAATTGAGGCCTCCTAATCACGAATTTGAAGTTAAAATTTGGGGGTTGCGTGTAGAAATTGCAAAATAAGTTAAATTGAGTGGTCCGCGATCTCATTATTTACTGGACGATTTTGTGTTTCCAATACTTAAAAAACGAAATATACATTACTGATATTACTACGACCCCAAATTTCAACTATGTTTGCCTATCCTAACCTAACCTAACCTTACCGTGAATGGTTCGTGGGGCTATTCGTCAATGGTTTGTGGGGTTACCCGTGCATGGTTTTTCGACTCCAAATTTTAATTGTTTGCCTTGCCTAACCTAGCCTAACCTAACCTAACTTAACCTAACCATACCGAGATTGGTCAGTGTAGCTATCCGTGAAGGGTTTTGCGTGTTTACGAACCGATAAAAAAAATCGTAGCACTTTAACGGCAAACGTTCATCATCGAAGACGCCATTTTCGTATCCTGCAATTTTACGAACCATGCACTGTTGCTAAACTTACCTGTAATCAAATCAATCCACATTCCACATGATCTTCTACATCGTGATTGTCACTGTCACATGTAAGCACCTTCTTTGGGCAATATACCGAAATCCATAAGTTTATTAATTAGCCCTCGGCAATCCTCCTGCACACTCCAACTAAACATCTGTACAACATTAATAATTTTTTTACTGTTCTCTTCCGCCATTCTTACACGATCCATGCTCTCCAAGTATGAAATCAACAGTGTGGCAACACTGTAGACAGCGTAACTAATTGCGAACGTCAATTGTTCATATCAACAAATATGGCTACCATTTTTGTATACGGAGAATCATGGCGAGAATTGAAAAGCTTATTTTAGAACTTCTACACGTTAATGAACAATTTTTTCACTTCACACCAACATATCAACTTGAGATAAATCATCGCGGCTAATTATTTCGTGAGTATAAGACGTAGCATAGAAATTGCAGAATGGTCCGGTATTGTAAATACATGCCTTAATGAATAATAGGGGTGTGCGGGATAGAATGTTTTGGGTCGGGACGGTATAGAGACCGAATTTTTTTTAAATCCCGACATTCGGGATGAAAAATTTGCAATTTCCCGACATTTTTGGGACTGGAAATGTTCTAAATTTCCCGAAGCTCTGGAAATCTCGAATTCTACACGTCATTTTCACTTTAAGTGATTGGTTTTGCATTTCTAGAATAAAAACGTACAATTTCCGATAAGTTGCAGAAACTTACAATGCAGAAAACGTCGAGAATTAACGACTTTTTAAAGTGACAATTTTTCCCGATCCCGGTCCCGACTTTTCGGGATCCCGCACACCCCTAATGAATAACGTTGAGTAATTTACTGTTGATTATGTTATTTGAAGTCATACATGCTGCTGCTGTGAAGAGATAGATGTTGGTTGGTAATGCTGTAATTCCTGCAGTCTTGAACAATTCTGGTCCAATTTTATTTCTCTTTTTTTGTTTTTGTATCACTTAACATTGAAAATATTATTTACGTTTCCGCGTTAGAATGTGGCAATGTTAGCACTATTTTCGCGAGAGTGGAAATGTTTTCAAAAGAAAACTTGCCTTGAAAGTTCTTGGTAACCGATAACATGTTCCAAAATTCTGATGGAGATTTGTTAGTTAGTTCTTTTTTCTCCTCCTCGCTAAAGTATCCATATAAACTAATCCATTCATTCCAAACCGAGAACGAAGAAAGTGCAACTGACTGGCGAGTAAGATTTGCACCTTTACACAATAAAATGTTATTTTCCAAGATTGAAAAAAGTCCCTACGTTTTCCCTCATTTGGAAAATCTGTCCCTACGCGGGCGAAATATAGTGAAAAGTCCCTATGCGTAGAGACATGTCCCTACGGTTGGCATCACTGCAGACAGGTGTTGCATTCGCGCCCTCTCGCGGCTGACAACTCCCCCGATAAGCTGCCCGCGCTCTCGCGACAACTGAGGATAAAGTAGCGATGTCTAATCTAAGATTAGATGTCAGAAATAAGGTGCCAGAAATATTAGTATTTGGGAGGACACCTTTTCCAGCATCCTTGCGACAAGGTACGTGCTTATTTCAATTGTAATTGTAACTGTAATTGTGAAAAGTGGAAGCATTACAAAATAAGCTGTTTCTGTTACGGGCTTCCTGTAACGCAATTTGCCGGGACCTGTTGCATGAAGGGGCCGCTAAGCGGCCGACACGCTATCGGTAAACGACTGAAATAACCACACCGTATATAAAGACATCTTTCTCCTGTATTGGCGAAACTCATAACGACGATCATGGACAAAGATGACACATGGTTGTTGCAGATTACTGATCATGAATAAACTCACCTTCAAGAACAATGTGCCTTCAAGAGTTTGAGGTTTTGTTTCAAGTTTATTTTATCGTGACTGGGCCTACATTTTGAAGTAGGTACCAACTACTTTTTGCCTTCACCGGGTATTGAACCCGAAATCCCTACATTACAAGACAACGACAACTATGCCATCGGGAAGGCCGGTGAACCTTCAGGTTTGGCCAACCAATATTCCAGGAGACATTTCTGAGCAGTATTTGTTATGGTATTCAGATATAGCAAGCCCTCTTTGAGCATCATTTGTTAATAGATGTCGCTGTACAGAAATTAACATTAGTTTTTGAGGAAGTACATGTCCTCCACTAATCGGGTCCCGGGATCGAATCCCCGCTTAGGTATGGGTGTTCTTTGTTAATATCCCTTCGTCAATTTCATCATGTCATGACTCATCCCCATCGTCGCGAATAGTCAAAAATGATAGGAAAGCGAGGTACAAATTACCAAATCAATCAATCCACTTTAATTACAGATAGGAACAGTGGCGTGTGTATCCGCGGTGTTTCCATTTACAAACGCAAGGGAAACCTGGATAATAGCGTTTCATGCTATTTGAAAAAAATGGAGGAGCCTTGGTTACTTTCGTAGGACAAGGAGTAGATCAAGTTTTCAAGGCTGCAGAATGCAGATGGACCGTTTCTTATTCATCTTCGTTCCTCGTCAGTGCTCGCTTCAAAACCAGCCGAAAGCTTCAATGGCATTTGCTGTTTACTTTATTTCCTTCAATGTTATTGTCAGCGTGTCAGAGTTTTATGTTTGGGTTGGAAATGCCCACCAATTTCTCTATTCATACCTGTTCAAGGATGTAGAAAGTACCTGAAAATATTACACGGATGCTCACTAATCTATGGAAAATGGCAAAAAGTATTGTATGTATGATAATATTATAAAAATACATTACATAAAAGTATAAATAATTTTACTGAAAAGCCATTCCTATTGTGAATGTAAAACCACACGATAATACTCACTCAAGCTACCACTTCGACATATTTGGAGAAATATAATAGCCTTTAGTTTAAAAAGAATTGTAATTTCGTCTTTGGACACGTGTTTAAAAATTCAGCAGTACTAACAAAATTCTTTCATGAAATAAGAAAGCAAAAAGGCTTGACGTGTTGTTTTATTTTGCTATTATCACAATATTAAGGATTTTTAATAGTCGATGTAACTTCTGCCCCTTCAGCGTCTCATTTTTTCGCGGCCCCCCTGGACTTCAGCCCCTAGACTATAGCCTAGGATAGCCTAGTGGTAACCTGAGTGAAGGAAGCCAACTCTTACTTCACCGAAATAAAATCTGAGCACTTTTCTGCATCAAAAAACGCAATGAAACCATTAATATTAACAGAATCATTTATCACTACTGTGAATTTTTCTGCTTGGAACTTCTTTCCTTCTTTGACGCTAAAGAAGAACGCAAGCGAGAATTTCACGCGCCATTTGGTCCAGACGAATGTCCAGAGGGAGCCACAGGTCAGTGGGCGCTGAAGTCGATCCATTTCTCTCCGATGCTCTGTCACCATTTCACAAAATAAAACTAAGCAGAGAATCTCTCGGAATGGTAGAAAAGTTTGTTTGGATGACAACTTCAATTCCGTGTAATTTATCAACGATATTGCTTCCATGGGAGATAGATTATAAAGCGAAAGAGACATTTATACATAAAATCGTAGTTTACGGTTGTAACATTAATGTTACAGTTCCGCTTAAGTCTATCAAAACGGTTTGATATCTTCTTTTCATAAGCTCTCATTGAATTTCACAACACATAACTAGACTCATTGAAGGTATATCTTGAAGGAATTTCTACGATCTTATTTATGTTAATGGGTTAGAGATCCTAATGGCAATACACGACTTACTTTACAAAAAAGTAATATGAGAAAGAAAGGAATCGACAGCAAATGTGCAATTTCCAACAAAATAATATCACAAGTACGTCTCAGATATTCTCGTATAATTAACATCAAAGCTCATGTTTCGTCAAAATTGGAAGAAAACATTTCCAAGAACTGTAACCTGAATTTAAAAAAAAATGCAGGCATGAAAAGCATGCTTTGAGTTGATTTTAGGATCAGGAAATTCAATGGTGAGAGAGCAGTCAGAAATCAAATAGGTATACGAATCCAGAAAACCTCGATTTGTAAGCGAAAGCGACTTTCAGTACAATATCATGTACTCCGTTAACTTTTTATATCCATATTAAGTACCATGCACTACTGACAAATATATAAATACACAAAATTCAGATTCCTATAACACGTATGAAAATTTTCCGATATGAACTTCCGTTTTTTCTGTAATTTGCCTTCACCTAGTATTTTATTAGGAACGACATCTTACCGTCAGCTGCACGTCGGAGTCTAGGAGTCACTGCTACAAATAACCAGTTGTACTCACCTGAAATGAAACAAAACAGGAGGTGTTAAAACTAAGTAATACATGCAAAAAAGTTATCACATGCTGAGAAACCATATGGCAAACTAATCTTTGTTCACCAGTGCCAAATTCGTTTGGAAATCTGTTCTCATTCGTTTAGTTACCAAATAACTTAGGTCAAAATTGGCCGCGGTGGCTCAATCGGTAACGCGTCTGGCTACCATGCTCAAGGTCCCGGGTTCGATCCCCGGCCGGTTCAAATCCGGGAACTTTTCTAACGATGGAAGCGGCCCCGGCGCCCACCCAGCGTCGAATAACATGGGTACCTGGGGGAAACCCTGGGGGGTAAAGGCGGTCAGGGGCGTGATGCTGATCACATCACCCCACTCACGACCGGATCAAGAAAGTGTGGGGCGTTACCCCCACACCCCCTATACGCCTTCATGGCGTGGTGCTATGCACAGGGGAACACTTTACCTTTTTTTACTTTACTTTTTTTCAAAATTATAAAAATTTGATGAAGACTAACAATTTTGTGTTTGGTTGTGGTTGCACGAAAGCTTAATCCTTTTGAGCACCTCTCATTCTCTGAGAAACATCAACACTAGGCGAGCCCAGTGTTCATGAATTCCCGAACTGAAGGCAGCTATTCATCAGAGAGTCTTTCATGTCGTGGAAGTTCCATAGGTAATGCAACATGGTTATTCCATCAGTTTTGTTACATTTCACTATATTGAACCAGTAAAATGTTGGTGTTGAATACAATTAGCTTATTTCTAACTTATCTGAAATTTTTCTGAGTTTGCATTCTTGTTTATCCTCACTGAATGAAGCGATGCGGTTAAAGGAATACACCTGAATTCCAATAGGAGGAATTTTTAAATCTTCTTTAATCTGTTTGGAAAGGGATGGAGATATAGAGAAGGATGACTGAGGAGTGGAAACTATCTTAGATTCCTCCAGTGTGGTCACTAACCTAGCCCTAAGATTGCAAGCAATATAACAGTACTATCAGCAGCAACATTTTAGACATAGTTATTATATTATTAATGTGAAGAGAGTAGTTTCCCCTTTAATTAAAATCTATATTTCACAGATGTTATCACTTCAATACTGATGTATATAAGTGTATATAAGTGTATATATATATATATATATATATATGTGTGTGTGTGTGTGTGTGTGTGTGTGTGTAATATGGTATATATATATATATATATATATATATATATATATATATATATATATATATATAGCCTATATAAGGGATAGAATGAGAAAGAGTGCCAGAAGGGCGGATAAACAAAAATGGAGTAGGAGACAGTAAACACTTACCACAATTGAAGAAAAGTTCGATATTTCGAGATCATGACCTCATTTTCGCTGTAGGTAGAAAGTATGGAGTACAAAAGCGTAGATTCTGTGCCTGAGTAAGTGTTTACTGTCTCCTACGCCATTTATATATATGGGGGGGAGGTGCGTGCGTGTGTGTGCGGGCATAAAGATTCCTTTGTTATTTTAGTTTGTTTTAACTCTCTCCAAAGTAATACGTCAAGAGCTTTCACCTGCAAATGTTGCAGAGGAAGATGGAAAGCAATTCCCCCAATCCCATTACGTCACAAGCGTTCCAGAAACTAAGAGACTTGGACGTATAAAGCTAAATGTAACAACCGAGAAAGACAGGATGTCTTTAGTAGGTAGTTAATGCCACATAAGGTTCCTACTCCTTGTTTTCAATCTTGGTTTTTGCTATTTCCGTGGTGAAACTTGCTGGTGGTCGCTCCTCTCTCTCTCTCTCTCTCTCTCTCTCTCTCTCTCTCTCTCTCTCCCTCTCTTTCTTTCTTCCTTATTGCCACTCCCCTCTCCCCTTCTGTCTCTGTCTCCCTCACTTAATACCATAATAAGATTCCATGGTTGAATGAAGACCTCGGGAAATGGAGTCACTCCTCGAAATACAATTTCCAGTATGCCACGACGCACAACAATTAAAGTGAATCGTTTCTAAATAAGTATTACATCTCCTTTACTTACTTATTTATAATTACTACAGAAGTAATACTAAATTATAATTAAACCAGTGTTGTAAAAAGAAAAAAATATGTTGATAAGACAAGAAAGTACTATCAATTCTTAATGGTGACCATTGATCCATCGCTACACGGAAGTAAGGAGCCAAAGTGTTGTGGTCAACAACTTCACCCATCTAACCAGTTTATACATTTAACTCGTGTACATGAACCAAAGAAAAAAGAAAAATGGTTACAAATAAAAAAACAAAGACAAAATTAAAGACACAAAAACACACGCATATATATATATATATATATATATATATATATATAAACATACTAAACATTTCTGAGCATTAAGTTTAACATGTAAGTTTCATCTCAGATGCTTAATGTCGTGCTTTACCTTACAAGACAAGTAGTTTTCGAAAATTTATCTCTGTTCGAGAAACTGCTTTGACTTTTGACACTGAAAAATACATCTTAGATTTCCTTGTAGAATGATTACGTGAATCTTGGTGTGGTCTTCTTTCATTGTTGTCTAGGTCGCAATAGTTTCGTGGCGCCTCCAACATGTTACGCACACATGTTATAATGAGGAACTGATGAAAAAAGTAGATATAGTGTGGAAGATATTTCCGAAGCATATCATAGCAAAGATACATCGAGCACTATAATGGAATGAGATTTCCTTTTCACATTCCTCTAAAGAACTCATTATTTCGTTAATATTAGCCTCCTTCAGCAGAAAAATGGAGTAACAATTCAAGACAATGCGTATTTCGTAGCATTACTCTGCCTCTCAACGCATGACACGGACCCACACTTTTTCCACTCCACTCGATGTTATCCTGGAACAAATGTGAAGCTACACATCTCACGTGTTTCGTAACTTGCATTTCTCTGAATATAATATTTATAAGATAAAATCGAAGAAAAGTTGCAAGTTTGGAACTTTTATTTATTTAATTGAAACACAACAGGCGCATGCCCAATAACAGTGTTCAATATGGGATGACACCATTGCATAAACAATAACATAACTAAGAAAATTAACGTATTTATTTTTTTTATTTACAATAGGAGGATTAACAGGACTAGTATTAGCAAATTCATCATTAGACATTGCATTACATGGGCCTCCCCCATGACGCAGTGGTACCGTCATTGCCTTGTAATCGAGGGGTCCCGGGTTCGATACCCGGTGGAGGCACAAGTGGTTCGGATCCCACTTTAAATTGTAGGTCCAGTCCCGATTAGCCTTACTGTGCATAAAGTGGACTTAAAACAGCAACTCAAACCAAAAAACCAAACATTGCATTACTTGACACATACTATGTTGTAGCACATTTTCACTATGTATTGTCTATAGGAGCAGTATTTGCTATTATAGCAGGACTAGTACATTGATTTCCACTATTTACAGGAGTAATAATAAATCCAGATTGATTAAAAATTCAATTTATTTCCATATTTATTGGAGTCAACTTAACATTCTTTCCGTAACATTTCCTAGGGCTGAAGAAATATGAATCACGCAATATACATTTTACATTTAAGAACAATTGTGAGAAGAATTTAATTATTAGATTATAGAGACAAAGGAAACACAGAGATAATACAATAATAAATGACGCTAAACTGTTGGATATAACCTTACAAGCTGAATGAAAACCAAAATTCAATGAAAAAAACAAAACAGACAGAAATTCAGCAAATAGATATAATGTTACAATTACATTTAAATAGGTCAATGCTTGGGTTATTCTTAGAAACTGAATTAAATAACTTGCACATTCTCTTCATGGGTTCAGCTTCGGCCATTTTGGTTCTTCCAAGGGGGATTTGAAAGAGGTCAGTTCTGGGCCTCAACATACATATTGGTACATAAATTTTAATTCGACAACAGATTAGAAGAATCTATTTTACCATTCGTAAACTTGGAGAGAAAAGTTATTTGACTTGTTTGCGTCCTTTCGTCGAGTGACGAAATATTAAATTTTCGCGTAATATGTTGCTAGGAGTGAGTTTTGGATATGTACCATCAAGTTTAAATAGTAGATATCTGAGAAATTTATTTTGAAGCTTCTCTAATTTTTCGATATCTTTCTTGAATTGTGGGTTCCAAACAAGAGAAGCATATCTGAGTTTAGATCTGACGAGCGCATAATACAGCAAGAGAAATGTTTCCCTTTTTCTAAATTGATTACCCATTCTCATTATAAATCCGAAATTTCTGTGGCCTTCCCTTAGAATGCGGGCAATGTGTGGTTGGAATATTAACTTTTAGTCAAAAGTTATTCTCACTTTGTACTAACACATGGGAAATAGTGTATGAATAGGGAATCCGTCCACAGTTTCCATCCGGATCGAAATGTATTATTCTGTGGTATTTAATAGTCGAGGAATCCATAAAAATCCAGCACAATATTCGTTTCATTTTGCTGAATTCGTGGTGTAACGTTATTTATTAGAAGAACATTCGTACAGAATTTATTGACCGAGTTGCTTTATTATACTTCGCTTTGTGCTAATTTGCGAAGATGAGGATGACTGATGAAATGATAAAATTCATGAATGGACACTCACAAGGAACACCCGTGCCCAGGCCGGGGTTCAAATCCGGGACCCCTGGCGTCGTAGCACGATGTGCTAACCACTCCGCCACGAGGGCCGCTACTTTCGTGGAGAAGATGAGTGACTATTGCTTTCGCACATCGACTACGAAACGTTTCAAGACAAATGGAAATCAGGAAGGAGAATGGTTTTATGAAATGGCTTTGTATTGGGTACATGTGTAACCTCCCTAATGGCGCTGACACTCAGTGGAGACACATATTAATTTGGATTCTACTTTAAACTGTGGAAGTCCAGTTCCGATTAGCGTATCTGTGCATAAATTTGACTTAAAACGAAACTCAAGAACTTAGGTACTTGGATTGGAATTTCCTAATAGGAAACACCTGCGCTGTCTCCTCAAAACCTTTCGCTCGAAACGAGGAAGTTACTAAAGTGTATTAACACAGGAAGACAGCTTGTTGGTCAATAAATTAATAAAACCACAACCCTTCTATTAAAACGAAGTTCTTGCAGGAAAAGGGAAAAAAGCAAGGAGACTTTAACTACGGGTAGTTTTGAACTTTCGCCGCGGTTCATCTGGGAACGTCACGCCAGGAAGATCATTATCTTAGCTCTTTATAGATTCTATCAAACAAATGTTCTCTTATTATTATATTTTAATGTCATTACTTTATGCTACTACGTGAGACAAAGGCACATATATACTGATACTAGTGTATTAATGACCAAACAGACTTAGGGGAAAAGGTACAGTTAAGCACAAATTGTGCATTTATTTCAATATCGTCCGAATGGACAATGCTACTACAAAGAAAAACAACAAAAAAAAGAAAGTGGGTGTATCAAGGGTATGAATTTCTCTCCATGTTGCAAGTGGAAGCGTTCTTCTATGTTGATTATTAAGCTGGACACGATATTTGAAAAATATGATGAATAAGAATTTTCGGAATCCCATGCATTCCTTATGGGTAATCAACTTCAACATCAAGTTACGGCTAATCAAATGGAAGTTTCGACTTTTCCGCTTGTCACACATCTTCAAACCGCTCTCTTTCCGTTGATATCATTTGCTATTTCATCGGAAATTTGATACATATTCCCAAGATAACAAATGAAATAATACTCCGCATAAGCGCACTGCATTTCACCTTTCATCATACCGCCATCCTGGCAGTGTTGCCAAACCTAATGCACACAAAAGAGCTAAAGTTCACCTTAAATGGAATTAAAACTGATTTTCAAGGAACTAGATTTACGAAGTGCGTCCTAGAGTAATGTTAGTTGTCAAAGGGGTGGGGCGCTGCTATTACCCTTAAATCTAAATTGATGACAATTTTTTCTTAGTTTTCACCATCTAGTTCCGGTGGCATCATCCACCTCATTGTCGTATGAAATCGAAAATAAAGGATTCCCTGATAACAATGTTATGTTAATTTCACGACAACACGGCGCTATAAAAAAAAGTAGCTGGGGATATAAGAGGGGGTAGGGCGACGCAGGCAATATAACAATATCACGTGACGTGCAAAATGTACAATCATGGCAAAAGTTGGTCTAAGTAAGCCGGAACCAGTGACGGCATCATAGTGAAGCATGTGGGCAGGCGCCCCAGTTCACAGACAAACGAGTGCACGAAAGAGCCAGATCTGGCTCCAAGAGAGCTAAGTTGGCAACATTGTCATGGGGGAAGAGCTTGGGAAGATCCACATGGAGACTGTCCCGCATGCCCTTAAGGCTTTATATTATCTTCTAAAATTAGGAGGTTTTGACGTCCGTGTCGTTAGTACAGCGCGCTATAACGCTAAGGGTCTAGGGTTGTAATCCCGTCCTTGGCATGGATGCTCTTTGTGAGTGTCCCTTCATGAATTTCATCATATCATCACTCATCCTCATCTTCGCGATTAGCCAAAAGTGGCAGAAAATCGAAGTAAAATAAACCAAATCAATCAATGAAATACGTTGATACTCATGCAACAAATCCCAACAGCGATAGAACAACCGCTCAGGAGTGAGTAGGCACTCCTTGTTCGTATGGATAAAATCCTTCCTCACCTAGTTCCAAATGTAGCGATTTTTCAATCATGTGTCAAGATGCTTGTGACTTGCAATATACAGACATACCAGCACATGTGTACAAACATGTGTGTATACAGAAGTACATATTGAATGTATGGAAAAAATGTTATTTTACATGATTTTTAAAATTGTATCAAAATGCTCACTAATGGAGGAGGAGCTCATTTTTATTCACACGGAATGTAGTATTTAATACAACATCTTAAGTTTCATGAATACTACCAATGTAGCATGAACGAAAAAAATTGTATAGAGTGTAAAATCGATATTTGTATTAGGTCCTTTTTCCATACTTGCTTCTTCGGTATCGGCAAGTATAGGTTCAATATTTTTCTCCGATACCATCAGATACCAAAGATTTTGAGTGGCTAGAGCGGCCAAGAGAAACAACTCATTTGTCAAGATTTACCTTTTCAAAAGTTCGTTCACCCTTCCTTGTGACAGGTTGGGGTTCCGCACAAGAATTCCATATACATTTCCGAAAATGATGCACCCTCCTGGGAAACAGATGACAAGGCTAATGTGAAAGCGCTGCTCCCAAACGTGGCATTGAAGGCATGTAACTGCCTGATTATAACACCATTAAGCCTTGTTTCCATGATATGAAAAACTCAATATGCTGACCAAGGCAGAAATTTATTTTATTATAAACGTAACGTTTCAACCTTCTAGGAAAGTATTCATCAGACTATGTACCAAGTACAAATGTAACAAGTTGCAAGAACAGGACGATATACATACACACAAATACTCCCCTCCAGACTATTAGAAAGTTGTTTCTTGAACATTCTAGCAAGTGGCTTTCCCTTGTCAACTTTACTTTCATCTGAAAGTGAATGTGGTTGGACTCTTTATCTCACGCTCTTATTCCTTCATTCTTCTTCATTCTTCTCTCCTCTTTCTCTCTTGTCCTTTCCACTCTCTCTAACACCTTCCTCCATTCCTTGCTTATCATCAGTCCTGCATTCCAGTTCATTGTGTCTTCTTCACCTTTCTTCTCTATTTCCTTGCTCTCTTTCCATTTTCTCACTAGCATTCTCTTCTCCCTTCCTATCTGCTTAGTCTCATCCCACTCTATGTCATGTCCTGTTTCTCTCGTGTGTTTAAATATCGCATTTCTCCCTCTCTTAAGTCGTACATCATCCCTATGTTGTTTCAACCTGTCTTTCAGCCTCTTTTTCGTTTCTCCTATGTACACACTCTGACATTCTTTACATTTCACTTCGTAGATAATCACTTCCTCTTCTCTGTTTTCCTTTTTCTTGTTAGCATTCTTCGCTATTCTTAAGATGCTTCTCCCTCCCTTCCTGTAAGTTTTTCGTAACTGCCTGGTGGTCAACGCTATGTGGAAATAAAATAAACCATTCATTGCCAATTCGTGCTTGCAAATTCGTGGGTTAAGAACGTGACGATTTCAAAACCAGCATGATCACATGCTAGGTTCATTCCGGAGTTCCTGGAAAAGGGATGAATGTCGCTGTAGGAAGGAGGGTTGTGGATTTTCTTCTTGTTTTCTACCCTTTTGTGTGACTGCTGCCCGATACTGACACTGCACACAGAGAATAATGGACAGCAGGGCATGTACAGAGCTGCCAAATGAGCATTAAATATACAGTTGTGAATTTGTGTATATTCTTCCGTCGTTTTGCTCCCTCTCCAGGTTAATACAAACGACAAGAATGTTAATGTTGTTTACTATACATTTGTATTTATTTTGCATCCCTTGTGCAAGCTTAAATTTTATTTTACACACTATAACTTTCTCTCCCTTTAAATACATGTATAATGAAATTGGGGATCATGAAATGAAGCAGGCACACATATACTAATGCACCGATTTTTTTGGCATATCTGCAACATTTTAACAATGCTTGCAACATTTAAAAAAACTTCTTTTATTGCATCCTCTGCTGCTAGAAAGAAGTTCACATAAAATGTCAAATGACATTTTAAGTGATATAATGCTATATGAGAATAATTTGGGAGCATTTAATATCATGAATAGAATGTGATGTAATACGTTTTGTGACTCAGTAACTAGCCTTTGTTATTTTAAACTGAAATTATACAAGTAACTGTATCGGTTGGAATCTGTATCCGTATCGGAAAATGTTGGTATCGGGTCAGCCGTAGTAATTACACAATGAAATGAAGGACAGTGACAATAGCTTAGTGATTAATATTATCAGTGGCTGCGATTGGTTCCCAAAACTGGGGGTGGGTGGCAAAGGCAGTTTACTTTCTCTTGGTACATAAGGATTAACATAGAGCGGGACGAAAAGTTGAAAAAAGGGGGGAACTGCCCACCTCGGCCCCCTAATCGCCGCCACTGAATATTAGTGCTTTGTAAGCAAACGGTTTTCGCTCAATTCTTGGTGGGAGTGCAGTTTCTTTCTGCAGAAATTTCAGTTTGAATGAAGGAGGAGGTTATTCTTGCCAACATTCTATAATCCTTTGTTCAAGTTTCTCAGGTCTTAAGGTTTCTTTCCTTCATTTTTAAGCTAATCGCAACGATGTCAATTGTTTCTTAATTTGTAATTTTTATGAAGCACATGTAACAACAAGAAATTATCGTCTACAGATAACTGCGACTGAGACTTCAAACAAGAGACATTCAGACAAGAGATGCACTCAGGTTTTAGTGGCAATGTCACACTCTGAACAGTGGATTCACAGGTATTAACAAATTAACCACAAGCGTATTACACAATGAGAGCTTCAAGAGTTGAAGAAAAACACCAAACATGGTGTTGACAATCTCTACACATAAAAATCAATTCCTCATTAACGCGCAGGGTGCAAAGAATAATTCCTGAAAATAGTGATGGACAATTTGCCGAGCAACAGTTATGCATCTGTCTGCACGATTTATTTTCTCCACAAATGTTCAATAACAAACCTTTATTACTTGGATTTAATGTGGTATATCTGCTATTAGTCCCTGAAGTTTGTGTCTATCCTTGTTCACTGATGATACGATGACCTATAAAAATGTTTAAGCGATTGAAGTCGTAACCGAAATGAAGCTATTTACAAGAGGGCTAAAGGAGACGTTTCATTTCCTTCCCAGATCGTCCATGCTAATGCTAACAGGCTCTCATTCTTCTGGCTAGAAACTTTTACGAGCAGAGGAGAGAGCCAACCATTAAATTGCAAAGCTCATGTTGCACAAACCAACTTCCTCGCGCAGTCTGGTATTTCTCAGAAAGGACAAACTTTGCTGAAAAGCTGTTTAGGCATTTTACGACCCTTTATAATAGCAGAACCAACAAGACAGTTTGTGGTGAGACTTCTGACAGCACAGCAAACTTATCCTCGTCATTTATCTCTATCATTTACAAGCTGAAGTGGTTAAACTTGTTATAACTGCATCAAATCCTTATACAGGATGGAGCAGAAAATCCTGATGATTTTTTCCTAAAATTAATATAACACAGTAAATATAAAGAATTAGTCTTTATTCATGTGCTTGCCTTACAGCCACATGTATGTCATTATTATTGAAAAAAATGTTTACACCAACATTAAGTGCGGAAAATAACATCTTGCGCATGACGCCCATTTTGGTCCACACACTGCTGGAATCTGTCGCTGAAACTTCTGATCACATTTTGCAGCATGCTTCTCTGCATTGCGGCTACTTCGCGTTCACTACCTGAACTAAAGGCAGCGATTTCGGGAAACTCTGGAGCGAGCGAACGAAAGGAAGTTTCTGTGCAAGTACTGACTCGCGAGGGCTGGTGCGGGAGCGACTGCAATTGCCAGTCTTTCTAGAAGCGTGTACTGCTTCGTTACGCCCGCTCGCTTTCTCCCCTACACTGCCTCTATGCGCGGGCTTGCTCCAGACATTCCAGGAATAGTGTATGGTGGCATTCAAGAGCTCAACTCTTGAATGTAAAACACGCTCAAGTAGACACGGGTCCAGACACTTGAAGCACTAACGCCTCCTTATATGCAACCCAAATAACACCGGTGTATAGCTGGCTTGCCTACTGTACGTTACTTTTGCAGTCTCGCTCCATGGCCGTACCGATATGGCAAGGATCTTTCTCAACTGGTCCTCCTCACTCAAACGGTTGATGTTTGGGTGCTGAGCAGTGGGACACCCCCTGCATCCCCTCCTAGCAAGAATCTTTGCTGCCTGTGATATCGTCAGAACGACTCCGGGAATGTTAGAGCAGATGCGACAAAGCTTCTTGCGACTCTATCATGTCTGCATCTACGCTGGACGCTTACTCTCAACTTGCTTTTACGTAACAGCAAGCAAGGACAGAGAGCATCCACTTGGAGGAAATTACGAGTAGGAATTTAATTTATGCCTTCAATTGTTCCATTTACCAATCACATTGCTCCGTCAACTACTTGGTATACTATATCCCGGGAATCTCTGGAGCAAGGCCACGCATAACGATAGAGAAAGGGAGAAAACGAGTTGACTAAGCGAATCAGATGCAGATGCTTGAATAGATGAAAAAATCCCGGTTCTCCCCCGCCGGGATCGAACCTGGGTTTCTCGCATGGTAGTCAGGTAGCCGAACGACTCAGCTACCGCGGCTCTCCAGCCTGTAAAAAAAACTTAATTAAAAAATAAAAACAAGATGTAATTACAACAAGAACATATTAAGATGATCCATTCTATTGCCGTAACTCATTAATATCATTTAAATTGCATATTTTGAAACTGACAACCATTCAAACGTGAGACATAGGCTATATAAACGTGAATGCAGATATTCTTATAAGATCTAAAAAAAACAGTAAATCTAACAAGTGTAGACAATAAATAGTGTCATTTTCATGACTACAAAATCAATCTAATGATCAAAGTATTGCATATCAGCCCGAACAAACGAGGAATTCAACATTAACAATAGTTCTGCCACCTTTCTCAATTGGGCTCCGATTTGATCAAAAAAGTATATAACAATTTTAGTCTCACGCCAACAAAAATGCAATACAGAAGTTTCTTGTTTAAGAATTTCATACACCAATTTCAAATTGAAACCTAACCTAACAGAAAATTTAAAATCATTAATGTTAACTCGTTCATATGAGAGTACTTCATGTACAAACAAAACTGTATTAAACAATAATTCAACAATACCCATTTGTGATCAGTCAAAACGTTTTCCCCTCTTCATTGATATAAGTTAACTTGAACGATACAAAATGTTTGTTAAGGTACATAAACCGTCCATTTCGGTTGAAAGACCCAGAAAATTATTGAGTGTTGTACAAAGATCAAAACTCAAGTCCAAGTATCGGTGGAACTTAATAAACAATTAAATAATTTAATTTTATTGATTGATTACAGATTGTAAAGAGGATGATTTTGTGGACACTTATTATGATTCACGTCGCATTCCTAAATGTTGAGTTGTATCAAGGTGCAAGTAAGTGCAGCGATTGTGTCAGCAGAATTTTAGATCGACACTTTCAGGAAACTAGAATAATGGTAGCATTTACGGAAGAATGCACAAAGCATGTTTCCTATCAAGTGCTTAAGAACTACATGAGGCCATTGATGTTAGCTGAAGCGAAGACTGCACGTTTGACGTTTGCAGTCATGAACCGTAATAATAGTTGGTTCCGGGATCGACATAGCGTAGATTACTTGTTCGTATTACCAAGCTCGATATGCTTCAATCATATAATAAGACGTTTCGAGCACTTTCCTCATTTTAAATCGGATGCTCAATGTATTGTAGTCTTGCTTGGAGGTAAGTTCGAAAATGTAATTGATGTGATGAAAGAAGTAGAAACGTTTAATGGACTTAAATTGTTACCTTTAGTAAACTTAATTATCGTCACGTGCCTCACAGCCTCCTACATGACTTTACATGTAAAGAAGAGTGTTGTAGGTAATTCAGTGAAGGTGTTCACCAATTTCCATTTTACGGAAACTCAATGCGGACTATTAAGGGGTGGAAAATTAGTTAGAGTGGATGTCTGGAACCATGATCATTTCGAAATTCAATCACATCTTTTTTCTATCAAAGTAAAGAACTTGTACGGCTGCGAGCTTAAATGATATTTTCAAACCTTTGTTCGAGAGGACAAACCTTCCATAGGGTGCACTCTGAGGGGTCCAATAGGAGGATTGGTAACAACAATGTCAGAAACGTTGAATTTCACAATAAATGAGGACGAAATGTATTGCAACATACCCTACGAGAATATTTCTGTGAAGAATATCTATAGAAATGTCGCCTACGTTTACTATGGTAAAATAGACGGATTATTCAATCCATTAATGCCAATGCATGAGCACAACACGAAATATGATTGTTTGCTAGCTGGAGATTGAGGCACTATACTATAGATTGTAACCCGATCTAGACCGTATCTATCATGGATGAACATATTATTTCTCTGTGAACCACTTCCGTGGTTCTTTCTTATGTTATCCTACTCCATGATTGTTCTTTCTACGAAGCTTTCAAAATATACCATTACTGAGAGAAACAGTTTCGTACTGAATCACCCATGGTTGAACAACCTAGGAATTCTTATTGGTATATCCATGCCAGCACATCCATCAATACTCTTAGTGAGTTCAATCTACATACTTTGGAACCTCTCTTCTCTGATACTTAATGGCATTTACCAGGGTTCTTCGCTTAAATTTACTACCAATCCAAGAATGTTCCATCCAATTGAGAGTGCAGAAGATATTGTAGGTTCAGGTTTATATTATGGCTGTCCAATCAGCTCAAAGAGAGTGTTAGATAAAATGGACGATCACGTCTTTACAGTGCTAGTAATTGTCAAGATAAATTATTTTGTGGATGTATGCAAGAGAGTTAGCTATGAAGGTGACGTTGTTGGTACTATACCAGATGTCCATTACTATATAATCTTGTGGATGAGTACGGAAAGCCGTTGTTTAATATCCTTCCTCAGAGAGAGCACTGGAAACTATCCTCTCGAGGTGCATGTTCGTCGTGGGTCTCCCTTTATGAAGCCTTTTCGGCGCTTCATAAGCATCTGCATTGAATCTGGTCTGAGAGCCAAATGAGAGGAAGAGATCAACACTGACTATATGCTGAAGGCAATGGTGGCGGGAAAGTTCAAGGAGAAAGAAGCCAACACTGTTCTTGGATTGAAAAATCTAATGGGTGCATTTGCTTTGCTGATTGTAGGTTGGCTATTTTCAGCCAGTGTATTAATGTACGAGAAATTTCCTAGACGTTTCAGGAAGAACTGAAAATTTACATGAAATAACAACATTTAATTCTTTTTCTTCAAGCTAGCCATGAGAACGAAAATAGTTAAGATAAATCATTTGTCATACAATTGAATTGCTTTGAAAACGATTCCATTACACTTAATTAAAATATATCATACTATTCTTTAACATGTAATATCTGGATGTGTTAATGGCTTTCTTTCACCTGTATTTCTTGTTATTCACTAAGATAATTAAAAGGTACAATGATGTTGTATAATGCTGTCTACGATATTCTATATTTAATATAAAATGTGTATTTACCTGTTGTGTACCTATGTTTATGTAATATAAGACGAATATTGATCATTGCATAATTTTCTCTACGTTCTCATTTTGTTAAAATGTTGGAGATTTTCTGGACCAAGAGTCAATTATTTGTATGCGATTAGTAGTTTCCAAAATACATGGATTTTGTTTCTTCTGGATGATTGATGTAGAATGTAATTCCAATTTTCACCACTCGCATACGCTGATATCGGCCGCAGGTATACAATGTGAGCGAGTACTGCGCTGAGAACTCTGCCCCATCTCATAAGCCAACGATGACGCGACGGCGACTGGAGACCAGTGTACTCGATTTCATCTCCACTTTTGATTGGCCATCTGATAGCCATGATCTCAGTACCTTGAACTACAAACTGTGTCCAGAGCTAGAGGAGACTGTTTGCAAGAAGAGGCACCCTATAACTGAAAGCTAAAAGCGCTCCTTGATGGCAGCAGGGGTAGACTTTCCCATCAAGACCATCCGTGCTGCAATAGATGCCTGGCCAGGGAGATTTCGAACCTGTGTGCCAGCAAAAGGTGTACATTTTGAAATCTGATTGGTGCTATTTGTGTGTAATGAATGTAAGTGTAACATACTAAAAGAACATTTTCAAAATCTGAAACCATATTCAATTTATTCACAAAATAGTATGTAACAGTATTTATGACCAGACTAGATACATGAATTTGTTCTTTCCGCCCCAACCACATTTATGGATCGTTACCTTCTTGGCTTTACTTAGCTTCTTCATTTTGATGACACACATACTCTTTATGTTGCGTCGGTGGAGAGGCATTACGTATAGGTTTTCGTTGCTTTCAGGACTTTCCGCGTCATTGTATGCCTCAGTTCCCCCTCCTGTATTTTCTCTAAGATTCGTCTTCATGCTATGGTTATCTTCTTCTGTGATAATGTGCACAGTTGCAACGTTCGTGCCGGAGCACTGCACACTACACCATGAAGCGGTGCAAAAGTGTACCCATATGCTAACTTGTAGCCAGCCGAAGACATGAACTCAAAGTATCTCAGGGCTTGCGGGGTTTAGTATGGAAAGGTCAAAAGTCAACTAGTAAAAGTTTATTTAAATTTATACACGCATGTAAATAACCAGTTTAGCACATCCGCTCTTAATTCCTCTCAGTGAGGTACCTGGGCAGTATTAGTATCCTTATCTAATTTAGGGGGAACCAACTAGTGCAGGTAACCAATAGGAACCTTGGTAGTCGTCACGTGCCACGCCGTCTGGGGACAATATGCGTAAGCGTCAATTGCGACGGGACGGGCCAAGGGGCCCGCGGTTTCAGAAAGGTGTTGGTATGAAAGGACGCCGCAAAGTCAATCCAGCTACGGCAAGGGAACGGTTCTGTCCCTTGGTATGTCCAGTCAGTAGCAAGAGACGGCAAGGTACAAAGGGAAGGTCTGGAAGCACCCAGGAGACTTGGGCTTGGGCCGCCACGACCCAAGGGTAGCACACCAAGCTCTTATGGGGCAGACCAGGTAGGTAGGTAATCTGCTCTTCTTATTCTCCTCCTTCCTTCTCAAGGAAGCTATTGGATCCTGGTAGGGGAAACATCCAGACTAGATCTGGTAACCAGGTCTCTCGCAGTCGACATCTGGCAGTCGACTAGTGATGGGTCGTTCGTGAACGAGTCGTTCCTTTTGAACGACTCCCTCTTGGGAACTGTGAACTGCTCGCTCCTTCGGAGTGAACGAGCAGTTCCTCTGTGGTCGTTCCTCGGAGTCGTGAGCTTTGAGTGTACGTTGTCAACCGCTCCTGCAGTTCCAGCTCCGTCGATGACTCATGACTGCGAGAGAGAGCGACCGTGTTTTGTTTTGTTTCTGCTGTGTACGTTCTCTGGTTTTCTTGTGGTAGGTGTGGTAGGTGGAGTAGTAGGCGGAGTTCCCTCTCTCCTAATTCTTTTCACTCAAGCTAACTCCAGCAAGTCCTCCCCCACCCCCCTCAATTCAGCTGCACGAAACCAACATCGAGAGGAGTTGATCGTTCCTTTGAACGGCTGCTTCAGTGAGCGAGCTCCGGTGAACTGCCATGACAAGTGGTAGTTCCTCAGGAGTCGTGAGCTTTGCTTGTATGCTGCCAACGCTCCCAGTCGATGACTCACTCCTACGAACCTGCGCGACAGAGGGAGAGGGGGAGAGAAAGAGAGAGCGCGAGAGCGAGCGAGGTCCCGTCTTTTGTTGTTGGTTGTTGATAGCGGCGGTTTTCCGCTTAGTTATGCGTGCAACTCTGTTTACAACAGCAATGCTGCAGAAGCTCAACAATGAGGGAGGGATGAGCAAGTAATTCACCTTTAACCCTTTTTCTGGCATGTTTTCGCAACTCGCATTGCAAGGAACTGTAGAAGGAACTTGACAGATTAGAACATCATTATATCAAACTTACGACAACATTCAGTTTCCGTGCTGTTCCATTACCGTAAAGTAAAAGTGGGGTCGGGAGGCGGAGAGAGCTTGAAAAACACAATGAATGCTATTCTTCGTAGTCAAAGGTTTAGCGTCCTTTCTTCCATTCTCTTATGGGTGTTTGTTTGACCGTGTATCCATTTAATTGTATGAACGTTTGGAAAGTTGGGGAGGGGCTACGGCCACCCTAGAAAATAAATTTTAACCTAAAATTCGTACAGTTTACACATTATAATTTCATTTCAATCTCAATATATGATACTTATTAGAAGGGCGTTACAGGTGCATGCTAACTTCAAACTGAAGTTTTTTTAGGAGATAATACTATTTTGGGAGAAAATATGCCTCATTCGACACCTTGGAAAAATACCTTGTTTACCCTTCCCTGGAAAAAAAAAATACAGCGGATGTATGTTTAATTGTAGTAGTTTATCCATCTTATCGTCACAGTTAACCTAGCGGTACAAAAAAGCGGTACAATCTGTGATTTTTATACTGAAAGATGATGAGCCTAACGCGAATACACCGGCGAAATCGGAAGAAAAAGTTATAGGGCGTGGTATTCCTATGCGTGGCCAGACTCGTGCAGTGCGAGATTATTTTGAAAATGAAAGAGATAATAATGGCCCTTTGATTCCGTTTTAAAAAAGTGATTGGGAGAACAGCAGCTGCTCTGGGAATTATCAGAACGTCCGTGATGTCCATCTGGAAGGAAAAGTCCCGCTTAATGGAGATAGACGCATCATAACATGCTATAGTACCACTGGAGTAAGCAGGATTTTATTTCGGAGGGTTGGAATTGTAAATGTGGATGTTAGAAAGCTGCATTCTTTTCCCGTGGGGCGGAATAAGTAATAAAACATTTCATAATTATTAGAGTTGAACGGATATCCACACCCATGCTGATTCTCTTACCTATCTCACCGATACCCTTGTTTGAAAATGACGCGTATTAATTAAAAGCTGTTCAAAATATTGACTAATATTAGTGTAAGTAAATACTTCCAATTGTGTGTATCAATTTATTAGGGTTATGCTTTAAACGTAAGAATTACATCAAAATCTGAAAATACTATTACATAATCACAAAATACACTTTTCCATACAACATTGGTTCAAAATAACGGAAACTTGGAATTATGCATAAATTCAAGGACACCCTGAAAGTGCTTGCTGCATATTTGCAAGCCTCGCGAAAGATTAAAATATTGGAAAAGTATCGGCCGGTGTCGGTAAATATAATCCAACCGATATCTTCCGATACTGATACCACGGTTAAAAGTGGTTTAAAGACAAAAATTGTATTTGGGAGGTTGATTTAAGAGGTTCTTCAGTTACCAATTTGGTTTTCCTGATTTTTTTAAAAAATACTTTTAGTTGAAACTTTTGAATTTCTTAAAATTTCGGGAGGGAACTGCAGCCCCATGAGTCCCCCTCGACCCAACCACCCCATTCAATATCGCATAAATTCTGAATTCAACCTAAATTTCAGGATCTTACTAAACATTCTGTAGATACTCTTGTGAGGATATCAGTAAAACACATAATGGTCGTTCACTTCCAATCACTATTTGATATCGCTGTGTAGACAACAATGAAAATAATATAAACTATAAAGGATGGATAATATTGAGTAATCGGAACTCGACGTGCAATTTGAACTGGCGAGCAAAACGAAATATGCCACGACAAGTAACTGGACCCTAAACCTTGATTGCAGTGAGATGTTCATACGAACAGTCTCCACAATACCCCTAGAAAGAATTCTAACCCTCCGCAATAATTCCGAGTTTTCAGCTCATAGCCCCCTTCGAGAGAATCCACCCCCAAAAAGGCCAAGCACGGCGAAGCCGGTTGCCTAGGGGTATATAGCAAGCGAATGCGTAGGTCTCCGCCTCCCTGCCTCTGCCTGAAATGCGAGCGAGCGAAGGGTGCATGTTGACAGGAAAATATGTCCTGTACGACTGGACAAAAAAAAAATCAGACTCTCAGACGTTTGGCAACACCGCTTTCGCCCCCCCCCTTTTCACACTAGCACAAGTGGAGACGAAAAGTCTGGGGTTCCTCAAGTCCAAACTCTAGCCGGAGTGACTTTAGTAGCTGTTTATGTTTTCTTCCATTCTTGAGCGAAGGCGGATTCCTCCCCTCTAATTCTTTCCATCCCCTCCCCCGCCCAACGAAACCAACTTGGAGCTGTGTTGGTATGGTAGCTCCTGTGAACGACTCTTTCAACGAGCAAGCTCCAATGAACTGCCTTTCTAAAAGGAACTGCCTCGTCCGAGAGCATGCTCCGTGGCCTCGTCGTTCCTTTGAACGACTCCTGGTGAACGACTCCTTTCGATGAGCGAGCTCCGGTGAACTGCCTCCCGAAAAGGAACTGCCATGACCCATCACTACAGTCGACTGACTCCGGGCCTCGCTGCATTGTTTATATACTGTTTGGTGGCAGCACTGAGGCAGGTGGAGAAGATCGGAACAAAGCCGGCTGCAGCGTTGCAAACTCCCTTCAATTCACGAGATGCAACTCATGCGTTATAAATTATCAAGTTTAGCATTGTAAAAACCACTAGCATGTGGCGATATAAACTTAACACTTGTGTGTTAAACTAAAAACGTAACATTGAAGAATTTACAAGACAAAGAGATTCGACAATGCAAGTTATATATTAAACAACAATTACTGCACAAAAGATAACTGAATGCGTAATCCTCTCAGGGCATTTCGCAAGCATTAATAATTATATATTAAAGAATATGGCTATCACGCAGGATAACTACATGTGATGACCACGCAGGGTCGTTACACAGTCTATGAATCTTCCTTATTCGGTATCATTAGGAAACCCAAAGCTACATCTTTCATCGATAACATCGATGATATTGTAAACCAGGGATTATCTATTGGAGGTGACTTGGAACCTAGAAGAAACATTGGTTTGGTAACGGAACCATTATACAAAAAGGCCTACGAACAATTTGGTTTAAACGAAAACACACCGACTGTCTACACACGAATTGCAACTAGGGGAGATCTCGCCCTCTTAACACCAAATATTTATCCAGGAATTGGTGGATATTGTCTTCACTTATTTGATCCCTACGGAAATATATTGTGGCACATGGCATCCGAAAAGGTGGTTTCTCTTGCTCAAGTTATTGTGTTGCAAAGAAGCTCACCATTTAGGGATAACTTTCAACACGTAATCACCAGTTCCGTAGAAGCGGGGCTGCCAAGAAAATGGAAGAGGGACGGTGTTCAGCGGATGATTTTTCATGCTCTGAAACACGGAAAGTTTCAAGATAAGCCAGAGGTCATTGTGATTCCTCTGGGGAATCTAATGGAAGCATTTGTACTTCTTATATTGGGTCTAATAATGAGCGCAATAGTATTTTCTCTGGAGAATATATGTTATCGTTTCCATAATTTTGAGTAAACCTCTTAGGATTGGACTTTTCTTACAAACAGCATCGTGAGATATTTAAAGAAGAGTGTAATTTGCCATCATATAACAATTAAATGAGAAATTTGTTTTTTATAGAAAGTTATAACAACTATTGCAAAGATGGTATTTTGTTTCAGGTAATTTGGTAATTTGGTACTTTACTGTGACATATTCAAGGTACGTAGCTATTTTATAAACGATTTGAATATGACAGACGTTCAAGTGAAGTTCATTCAACTTATTTAGCGCATAACTTTGTTATGTATTTTCATTCATACGCTTTGTGACCATGTTTTAATCAATTAGAACTTGAATATCATGATATGTAGCTTTCTACTTCATCTCATATTAATTTTAATTATATTATATTTAACAGAAAACTATGTAAGCTCTTGACCTTTATAATCTACATTTAGTTTAACTTATGCCAACCCTACACTGGATTACCCGCCAGTAATTTTTTGGTTTATATAATTCCAAGTTACCAATTGTGATAATGATGATAAGGTGAAGGATGAGGTTCGCCGGTGGTTACTTCGTGTCGAAACGGACTTCCACAAGAGTGCCATATTTAGCTGCCACTACGTTGGCGCAAATGTGTTGACAGTTCTTGATGTTATGTGGAAAAGTAACAACAAGGTCCAAATTATGTATTACCATAGGTAGAATTAAAATAGTTGTTTCTGACTTTGATTGATTTGTTGTTTTAAGTCCACTTTATGCACAGTAAGGCTAATCAGGACTGGACCTACAGTTTTTTAAAGTGGGTTTCTGACTTTGAGTAATATCACTTGCTTCATTACTTTCAGTATGGCCTCCCTGATGGCGCAGTGGTAGCGTCCTCGCCTTGAAATCAAGGTGGAGGCACATAGTGGTTTGGATCCCACATTAAACTGTAGGTGCAGTCCCGATTAGCCTTACTGTGCATAAAGCGGACTTAAAACACCAAATCAATCCAATCCAAAATTACATTCAGTACATACCTTGAGTGTGTGTGTGTGTGTGTGTGTGTATATATGTGTGTGTGTGGTGGTGGGGGGTGTAAAACAAGAAAAAAGGTTAAGTAAGAACGAGAATACACAAGTGAAAACAGTATAGTGTATTTTTGTATTTGTATTAAACATAACTATGATTTGTGTTTAAATTGGTGAGTCATTTTTGTTAGCCATATTGAATTGCTCAAATTCTGTGAGTTATATTACCATTTTAGCTACCTCGTAAGTGATCATGATTAGTTTGAAATCATGATATATATTTTAGAAAACTTACATAAACATTACTTGACCCGCACTGGTATCCACATTTTCAGCCACACATTCAGGACTGCCATTTTGATAGATATGATAACTACAAACAGTTTGCATATAAATTTAAAAATACAATAATTCAATCAAGGCTCGACAAAGTTTGAACATTATCTTGTGGTGATTACTTCGTAAATTGAATGATATCCTTACTGACGCATACTTTAGGCTCAAAATTTCAACTTTGACATTCTTGCAATTATTTTTTCGTTGAGTTGTGTAAATCTGTAGAAGCTGTGCATGTTATTTTTAACTGATGTATCGGTCTATACGATCATGTTACACTTCAGTCTCAAATAAGACTGCAACCTTTGAACCTTGTATTTTCCTTGAACTGAGACCTTACAACTTTTGGAAAACATTCCTATTGTGAAATTTATTTTCGTTCTGGTAACAATATCAAGTTGACCAACTTCACTTAATCTCTCAGACCGGCTAAAATTATTTTAAAGCCGCGTATCTAACACATGAATTAAATAATATTGCTGTAATCAGCATAGTATTATATAACCGTCGTTACACACACAAGTTACATGTAATGTACATCATAAAATAATACATACTTGGTAATTTTCCATGTGGAAATGAAACGCACGATTTCTATGCTGGGACATGCAAAGTTAAGACGAAATGTTCCATTGCCCCCTTGCCATGTAGGCGACTGTTTGTTCTCTCATAACCAAGTTTACGATAGAGCTCGGGGAAATGTGCCACCAGCAGGACACAATGCATGCATACATATTATTAATATTCCAGACTCGACCTGGCTGCGGATTATCCTGACGGGATTTGTGACAGGCTGTCGGTTGGCAAACAAATGGCGGATGCAGAGGAAAGATTTTTGTCTGTCTGGCGAGTTTGGATGGGCTGAAGGTTTTTGATTTCCTACTGCTGGTAACAGCTGCGGGAAAGGAGTACGACTGAATTTTACTTTCGTCGCAAGAGCCAGGTGCCAACTTGGACGCAGTGGCGGCGTTTAGGGTTGAGCAGTTCCCCCCCCCCTACTTTTTGCCACATTTGCCCCCGCACTATGCTAGTCTTATCTACCAAGGGAAAGTTTGTCCTAACCCCCCAATTTTGGTACCTTGCCCAAACCCCTAGTTTGGGAACATAATCGCCGCCACTGCTTGGAAGTCTCGGCAAAATTTGTTGTGACACAAAAACACTAAACTATTTCAAGTAGGTTTGTATTTGTACTTATAGTACAGTAACTACTTTGTAGTTATGTGGCCGCGGTGGCTCAGTCGGTAACGCGTCTGACTACCATGCTATAGATCCTGGCTTGGATCCCTGGCGAGTTCAAATCCGGGAACTTTTCTAACGTTGGAAGCAGCTCCGGCGCCCACCCAGCGTCGAATGACATGGGTACCTGGGGGAAACCCTGGGGGTTAAAGGCGGTCAGGGCCGTGATGCTGATCACATCACCCCCACTCACGACCGGATCAAGAAAGTGTGAGGCGTTACCCCCACACCCCCTATACGCCTTCATGGCGTGGTGCTAAGCACGGGGGAGCACTTTACCTTTTTTACCTTTGTATTTAGCTTTCCCTGAAGTTACAAATTTTCAAGTTAACAATATTAATGTAAATTAACTGTCGACAACGTCAGTTCTATTGCAAAAATGTAACTCTTTTACAGTTACAGAAGCTTTCTTTTCTAGTTACAGTCTTGTCCCGCCCCGTGGCCGTACTGTGTAAATAACCCCGCGCATTGAGATGCCGAAAGCGCGCCAACAGAACGGAACAGTTTAGCTTCCAGCGTCTCAGTGGGCGATGACCAACGTTCGGTTCCGCACGTTTCCCTGTAGTAAGCGTTACACCATTTGATTTCAATAGAAGCAGACGACAGAAGTTCTGTTGCCGAATTCTTCCGTGTTTCCCCGCGTCTCAGTGCGCGAGGTCCGTTAGGCGTCAGGCTTGGACTCGTACTACGGGACACACGCTGGTTCGAGTCTCCTGGGGGGGAGGGTAACAATTAGTGAGCGGAAGTTGATGACCTAAAAATATAGGTATATGACCTATAGAATGTCCTAAACAATAGGAAAAAATGACCATTAAATTTGTTAGTTTCAGGTCAAAAATTGAAAAGAAAAGAAAATTAAACAAAATTCAATCCTGTTTTTTTTTTTAAAAAAAAAAAGCACCAAATGATGCCACATGCCCATTCAATCAAAATATGCAACGAGGACTTCCAATGGAAACAACCGAAGAATTTCTAAACAATTTAATAAAAAAGTCGTATACACTGAATGAATTGGTGTAAAATGCATTAATTTCTGTGCATCTGTGCATCTGTACTTGTAAATTGCAATCTTGCGAGATCTATATAGGCCTATGTTCACCTTGGTGAAAAGACTCAAGAATATTACCAAAATGAAAGAAGTGCTAAAATATGACGAAACAATACACCGAATATAGCGAAAAATGACGGGAAAATGCCGAAAATCGGGGAAAACGACCTAAAACCTGAGCAAAAAAATGGAAAAAAAAATCACCTTCAAATTACCTTTTTTGGGTTCTACACGAAGTGTAATATTGTGTATATTTAATGGCCATCGTGTCCGAGATGTCAGAAAAAAGATGACATTTCATCAACTTCCGCTCCCTAGTAACAACTTTTCTCCTGAGATTCAGTCTGTGTATGGGACCGGTGGCCACTCACCATCGTAAGTACACTGGGTAGCCAAGATTGATTGATTTGGTGTTTTAAGTCCACTTTATGCACAGCAAGGCTAATAGGGACTGGACCTACAGTTTGAAGTGAGATCCGAACCACTGGGTATCGAACCCGGGACCTCTTGATTACAAGGCGACGACGCTACCACTGCTCCATCGAGGAGGCTCTCTGGGTAACTACGATTGAGAAGCTAACCCGGTCATGGACAAGCTACAACAACGACAGGGGGTTCGACGTGCTGACCACATGTCACCCCGTAACTTGTCGGCTGTTCGCACAACTCTGCTGAGGCATGTAAGAGTGAGGCCGGCAATCAATAGATAGATCCTGGCCCTTAAGGCTATTGCACCACAGGTTATTATTATTAGTTAGTTATAATTCCTCGCTTATATACAACTGTTACTTGTAACTGCATCACAAGTTACTATACTCTGTCTCGGGTATCTGTGGAGTGAGCGAATGAAAGCAACTCTCTGTGAAAGTAGTGACTCGAGAGTGCTCGACCAATGAAAACGTGCGAGGGAACAGGTTGCGTGAAGGGGGAAAGTGACTACAGCTCGCAGTTGTTTGTATCAGCGTGTACTGCTTCACTCTGCCCACCTGCTTCCCATCCTTCGTCGCGACCTTGCTCCAGAGATTCGGGGGATAGAGTATAGTTACCTCCAAACACCAATCAGGTGGCAAGAACGTGTATCGTCTTCAGCAAATAAACGTTTTGATAATAAATACGTAGTTCTCGAAAGTTTTTCCAGTAACTAAGTTTTCGAAGACGTGCCTTTCTACTCTAGATCAGAAGTTCTGTGTTTACATTCTGAGGTGAACAGAGTGGGCGTGAGAAAAAAGCACCCCGGAGATTTTGTCGTGAAAAATAAAGAGACCTCGTGATGGAAAGAGACCCGTTGCTCATTTCAGAATCAGAACTGATCAGGCAAGAAAGCTCCTCTGAGGAAAGACAATGCTTTCGTGTGAATTGGATGATATCCGGCTCTTCTTTACAACCAGTTGTCGATTGCAGGAGAACGGAAACAACGTTTTTCTCTTCCTTTTGGAGAAACAGATCAAAGGTGGTCTTACCTCCTGAGCATCTCCGAGGCCTTTGGTCTGAAGGATGAAAAACGGAAATTGTTTCTTCCGAAAACTTCAAGTGAGGCGAGAGACTGCTGTGTGTTTTACAGCGACATCGATTCTGAAGATCTTATCAGAAAAGTCTCTCTTCTGAAACCATAGCTTTTTTCTGGTCTTAAGGCGGGCGCTCTAAATGCTGGTAACGGACGTGGGGAGCGGGAAAGCGACCAATCCAGCGCGATAAGAAACGCAGCAGCCTGTAGAACGAGGTTCACGTAGTACGTCTTCCCGCAGCGTCGTAACTCACGTCGTCTGGTTGGTCTGCGGCGTAATCCCCGCTCCCTACTCCCCTGCCAGCATCTAGAGCGCCCGTCGTAAGAGTAGAAAAATCCTATAGCTTCTGTGAGTTCCGGGTTCTTTCAAATCGTCCCAGATTGCACTTTGTTTGCCGTCTAGTATAGAAACCTTGTCCGACGTGTTGGTTTCAAGCCCCCTGGGACGATTTTAAATGAGGCAAAGAAGGGAAAGGGAGTCTAACGACTGCTTCGCTTATCCTAAATAAACCTAGTTGGAGACAATGTTTCATGGCAATGCTACAGTTCTATGGTCTCTCGACATTAAGAATATCTACGTCACCTTCCTTTCACCAATTGCGTCTCGAGCACCGCAATAGTTACTGTGATAGAGGAAACGACCTTGTCATAATGGTATAAAAATATAACTTTCATAAACCACAAACTCACGTGACACAGAATAAAAGTGGAGGATCTTGTGCCTCAAAAGCGAGACATGAAGCCACGATTAATATCAATAGGATTATTTCTCGCCACTGTTGATTTTGCTCCATGACTGCGAAAGATAAATGAAAGTGGTGAGAATTTTCACGCTCCATTTAGTCCAGAAGAACGACCAGGGCGAGTCACGGGTCAGGGAGAGATGCAGTCGCTCCATTTGCTCGGTAGAGAGGTGTCCTGTCACCCGCCAAGGAAATTAAGTGCAGCAGGAATTGAAAGCCTTCGTGCAATAGAGAAATAGCTGACCAATGTAGATTGATTTGCTTTGCTTTACTTCGCTTTTTGTGCCACTTTTGGCTAATTTGCATGATGAAATTGATGAATGGACACTATCAAACATCCATGCCCAGGCCGGGATTCGAACCCGAGACGCCTGGCGTCGTAGCGCCAGGTGCTAACCACTAAGTAAACAAGGTCTGCAAACGAGCCGTTTTCGAGATAATTGCGAATATGTGGTTACAAGTCGCCACTGACTTCATTGAAAAGTCATTGGAGATCTCATTGCTTGCATTGAGCATTCTACTTACTTTAGCAAACGTTAGTATGTTACGTGTTAACAATTACTGTACACTCGTACCTGTTAAAAGAGGTGTTCGAAGTGTCGTCCTTGCATCTGGATGCAATATTGTACGCGATTCCGCATTGAGTTTCGAATTATTTCGAACACCCCCGGTTCATTTCGGAATTGATTCACAAGGATATACAATTCTCTGTACTGATTGTATCCTGTTTGATTACAACGCCACCTCTCGGAAATGTTCTGTTTTGTAAATAAGGAGGAAACCTCGGAACGCGCAAGGAGAAAAGCACTCGGTGTTTACAAAATGCAATCAGTGACGGCTCCTAACCACACATTCGCAGACATTATTAGCATTTTACCAACTAGGACGACGTTTACAAACAATGATGTCAGTGGCGGTTTGTAACCACACATTCACAATTATCTCGAAAACGGCTCGTTTTCAGACCCATGTTTACTGAGACTTTTTTGCTTCTATTATCGTGAACTTTCAACTGTGTTAGTTTGCGTTCGTCGAAATTTGAACAACTTCGCTACCATCCTTATTTTCTACATTAGCAAGTTTCCACTTCTAACTTATCTGATATCAGTGACAGGTCAACAAAAGAAGAAACCTTGCAAATCTGTTTAGAAAGATGTGTGTAGCTTTCAAAGAAGCAATGTAGCACGCACTGCTTATCTAACTAACTTCTGCTTAATATTCTTCAAACTTTCAAGAGAACTTTTCATAAACGCTGAGAGAAACGTAACAGCTTATCGAAGCCTGCTTAAGACCAATAAAGTTTGAGTTCACTTCATTGAGAAATATCCTAATTGGGAGTAGACCCAGAAAACAGAGTGAGATCATAGAAAGTGAAACATGCTGTCACCGGGAACGGAACCTGGAACCTGTTGATCATCAGATAGGTACAGGATCAGTATTCCTCGCATCTTGAGGAAATACCAGTGATACATATCCTGATTCCACATTATCCGTTGAAAAAAACGTAGTTGGTTTTCAGATATTTGGATTTCAGAAAGGTAGATAAGAAATTATTCCAAATTGGGATATAATTTTATCTATATTCTGCTAACCAGTATGTTATTTGTTTATTGAATACGAAAATTCGTCAACGAAATGTACATCACATTGTAGATATCAGTGCTTGCAATAACCAATAATTGGAAATTATTGTACTCACTTGAAATGAAAGAGACGGGATATTAACAAAAAATATTGTTTTACTTTAAGATATGTAATATAAATAAACTATATATGGACACATAATTTCACTCTGACGTTGAAGGTGGTTGCAGTACGACTAACTAACTAACTCTTTAGCCTTCTTGAACCCGAAGGCTGCAGAAACTCAGGCCTTCCATCTGTCCCTATCCTGAGCAAGATATATATACTCCTTTCCATCCCTACCGATTTCCTTTAGGTCCATCTCAACATTATCCCTCCATCTTCGTCTTCGTCTTCCTACTGGTCTCTTATCATCAGTTTTCCCAACAGGAATCCTGTAAATTTTCTTTCCTCTCTCATTCGTGCCACATGGCCTGCCCACCTAAGTCTTCTTGATTAAATCATTCAAATAATATCTAGACATGAATACAAACTATGTACTTCTAAATTATGTAACCTTCTCCACTCTCCTGTCTCCTCATCCCTTTTAGGCCCAAATATTTTTCTAAGGATCTTATTTTGAAATACTCTCAACTTATGTTCTTCTTTCAATGTAAGGGACCACGTTTCACATCCATATATTATTACAGGCAAAATTACTGTTTTGTATATTTTAACTTTTAGTTTCTTAGATATTAAACAAGAGGACAAAAGTTTATGAAGAGAAAAGTAACATGCATTTCCTGAATTTAGCCTGATTTCCTATTTAATATCATTTTCATTCGTTAGTGTTTCCCGGGGTTCGATACCGGGTGGAGGTACATAGTGGTTCGTTTGATTGGTTTTGAGTTGGTGTTTTAAGTCCACTTTATGCACAGTAAGGCTAATCGGGACTGGACCTACAGTTTAAAGTGGGATCCGAACCACTTGTGCCTCCACCGGGTATCGAACCCGGGACCCCTTGATTACAAGGCAATGACGCTACCACTGCGCCATGGAG
The DNA here is from genome assembly GCF_977018435.1 of Lepisma saccharinum. Taxonomy (NCBI): domain Eukaryota; kingdom Metazoa; phylum Arthropoda; class Insecta; order Zygentoma; family Lepismatidae; genus Lepisma; species Lepisma saccharinum. Next base: position 33,222,956 of record NC_139234.1, read on the forward strand.
GAGACCATACATAGTGGTTCGGATCCCACTTTAAACTGTAGGTCCAGTCCCGATTAGCCTTACTGTGCCTAAAGTGGACTTAAAAGACTAAATCAATCCATTCGTTAGTATTACTCCAAAGTACTTGCATTTGGAAACTGGTTCAAACGAGTTGTTATCAATAATTGGTTTTTGATTATTGCACTACGTATGTACAGAAATGAAATGTTCCGATACTAGAATTGCTGTTCACTGTTCACTGTTCTTTATAGTTGAAAATGTTTTCCTGTTTTCCCTAAAGCACGAACTCTCTCTGGTTTTCAGTAGGTTTAATGGGTGATTCCTCCTCACACATTCGTTCCACCCCAATTGCCATCTCTGACATAATTGATGAGACCGGAAGTTGCATATCTCGTAATTTTCATCGTCGTTCATTTCTCTGCATCTTTGTAAGGAACAGTCAAATTCTCCAAAGAAAACAAGTATATGATCGTCGTAATATGTCAAAGAAAAAAGTGCAGAAAGTATTTGAATTCCACAGAAAAGTCCAAAAGATAGGACAATAAAGCGCGTCAGCGTCAAAGGAACAAACAGATGAAAGAAAAGAAAATGAGAGATTGCGAATTGACAATAAGAGCAGAGAAATTACAAGAAGCTGCAGTCTAAGGTTCTTTCACTAGTGGTCTCCGCTTGAAAGACTGGAGAAGGGTGATTGTGATATTTTCATTCAATATTTTCCTCACATTCTTTCACGACTTCTGTGTGTCATATCAACCTAGTTTTCTCGGTCTGGCTGCTAGAAGTTCTGTTAACGGACGCAAGATGTCACTAACTACGCTGGAGCTACTTCTGCTTGCTGGAACAAGAGTCATCTTAAAAAGATAAAGCTCTAAATGTATTTACGGAACAGAACATCAAAGTGCATGTACATGAATAAAACAAGTTAAAAAGATCTGAAGTACATTTTTCTGCCATCAAAGCACTACTTTGTTCATAAACATACTACATATTTAACCCGTTTGAAGTATCCTTTGCTAAATTAATACATAGCTTCATAAGCATGTCATTTTAGGAACAGTGTTTCTCAACCGCCGGGCCGCGTCCTGCTACCGGATCCTGACATTAATTATACCGGGCCGCGAGAGGTCCTCCCGAAGTATTGCCAATTTAGTTTGGGCAGCAATTTTCATTAACAAATATTTTGAAGTATTTGTTACTGAAAATTGCTGGGCAAACAAAATTGAGCAAACTTCGGAGGAAGTGGAAATATTCTGATTAATTTGAATTTTTCGGTGTCTAAAATGCCAATGAAAATCAGCACTTTATAAATTAATATTAGCCAGAGGAAACTAAAATACAGTAAAACCTCGTTAATCTGGACTAGGGATGGCCAGATCCGGATCCTGGCGGATCCGAAATCCGGATACGGATCCTAAAATTTTTCGGATCCGGAATTTTCAGCCCGGATCCGGATCCGGTACTTTCGGATTCGGATCCGGTACTTTCGGATTCGGATCCAGAACTTTCGGATCCGGATCCAGAATTTTCAGATCCGGATCCAAAACTTTCGGATCCGGACTGGGTAATTTCGGATCCGGATCCGGTACTTTTGGATCCGGATCCGGATCCGTTTTGCCATCCCACATGTGCTTCTTTGGAAAGTAAGAATGTGTTTATAACATACCGTTACCTGCTAATATACATATATATATACAGGGTGTTATTTTAATGGCGTCCACGGACCACAGATTCATATAGAGGACATCAAAACAAACAACTTTTCTCGGTAACATTTTCCTCTTTGGTGCGTCGATTCGACGCTACAGCCGTTCAAGAAACACCGTTTTGCCGCCTGGATGCTGGCAACCTAACACAACATTTGGTCGTATCTGTGACGTCATTTCCTGCGGCGAAACGGCGCACGGCAGTGTTGTAAGGAACACACAAATTTTGTGAAAAATGACAAACTACCAACCATATTATTAACTGTAAAACGAAGCGAGAAACGCGTCCAGTAAACCGAACATCATAGCCTACCAGCCAGAAGATCAGCAGTCATCTCAGGGGAAGGAGGAAGTGAACCAACGATATGAGAAATGGTAAAAACGTATTCAAAATGAAGAGTCAATATCAGATTTTGTTTCAGCCTACATGTCAAATATCAACAAAATACATTTTATTGAACTTACAGCTTACATGTGGCCGTTTACGCCCAGCTACATGTCAAATATTTTGCAAATCTCGTTGGAAGCTTTATATCTGCAGGTTTGTGTCCAGATGCCTTGTGGTACTTTTGTGCTGATAAAGGAAGTATCCGAGGTTCACGTTTTTACATTACGGCTAAAACACGTACAACCACAGTAACAATGTAATGATGAATCAGTAGCTAATATACTGCCCTGTTCAGAGTTGCAAACTATTACATGTGTATCCGGTGCATAGAGAAACACTGTCGTCGGAGAGCTTGTATTACTACTACTTATATCCCTGTATTTTCAACCATTTTTGCTCTCTATCCTCTCTCTCTCCCTCTATCTTTCTTTCTCTCTCTCTTTCTTTCCCCCTTCTCTCTCTCTCTATCTCTCTCTCTCTCCTCTATCTTCTCTCTCTCTCTCTCTCTCTCTCCGAGAGAGAGAGAGAGAGAGGCCACTTGCCTCATAATACCCTAAATATACATTATATTATGTGCTACTTAGCTTTGGAATTTTGAGTGCTTTCATTTCTATTTTGTCATCTGTTCAGTGTGTCACAGACAACTAGTATCAGAAGGACGAATTGGATAGACTAAATTGAAAATACCAACTTAGTAACTAAATTTGCAAATATTTGACATCTAAGCCGAGACAAAATTCGATATGGCCATTTCCATTTGAATTCTATTTCCTTTCTACCATTTTTCGTATCGTTTGTTTACTTCTTGTAAGGTTACAGAACGTGTCTTCTCGTTTTGTTCTACGGTACATAATATGGCTGATAGTAGCTATGTCATTTTTCATAGAATATCTGTGTTCCTGGCAACCCTGGAACGCATCGCTTCACGACGGGATATGACGTCACAAATTCAATCAAATGTTGTGTGTGGTTGTCAGCATTCAGGCGGCAAAACGGTATTTTTTGAACGACTGTAGCGCCGAAACGATGCACCAACGAGAAAAATGTTACTGAGAAAAGTTGTTTGTTTTGATGTCCTCTATACGTTTCCGTGGTCCGTGGGCGCCATTAAAATGACACCCTGTATAATATACATACATACACATATATATATAGGGCCTCCCCCATTGCGCAGTGGTAGCGTCCTTGCCTTTTATTCAAGGGGTCCCGGGTTCGATACCCGGTGGAGGCACATGTGGTTCGGATTCCACTTTAAACTGTAGGTCCAGTCCCGATTAGCCTTACTGTGCATAAAGTGGACTTAAAACAGCAACTCAAACCAAATCAAACCAAACATATACATATAGTGTGTGTGCGCCCGTGCGCAATTTGTAATTAATTAATACACTTACAAAGGAGTTCTAAGTCTCCCCCTCCGATTTCCATGAAACTTGGCAGGTGTATAGAGCCCCCCCTCCTCAAATGTTAAGATGAGGAGAAATTGAAGTTTGGATCTGACCCCGAAACCACGTAAATATGGTATAGGAAGAAACAGGGTGCATAGGGCCTCTCTATACACCTGTCAAATTTCATGGGAATCGGAGGGGGACACAGGGGTCAGATGATCCCCACGTCAATTTGTCCTCATCTTGACATTTGAGGCGGGTTTTGCCCACTAAAACAGTTTTTTTAGCCGAAACAAAAAAAAACACGTATTTCTTCCTTTGGGCCCGTTTATATACACACCTGCCAAGTTTCATGGAAATCGGAGGGGGACACAGGGGTCAGATCCCCACTTCAATTTGTCCTCATCTTGACAATTGAGTGGGTTTTGCCCTGTAAAACTGTTTCTTAGCTGAAACAAAAAAAAAACACGTATTTCTTCCTTTGGGCCCCACTATACACCTGCCAAGATTCATGGAAATCGGAGGGGGACACATAGGTCAAATGCCCACTTAAATTTGTCCTCATATTGACATTTGAAGAGAGGTTGCCCCCTAAAACAGTTTTTTAGCCGAAAAAAAGAAACACGTATTTCTTCATTTGGGCCCGTTTATACACACACTGCCAAGTATCATGGAAATAAGAGGGGGACACAGGGGTCAGATCTTCACTTCAATTTGTCCTCATCTTGACATTTGAGGGGGTTTTACCCCCTAAAACCGTTTTTTGCTCAAACAAAAAAGACACGTATTTCTTCCATTGGGCCCCACTATACACCTGCCAAGTTTCATGGAAATCGGAGAGGGACACTTAGATAACCTCCCTTGTTAGTCTTACACTTTGTAATTATATAACACTGCATATATTATAATGTTTCATTTTAATTTGTAAAACTGTAACTGTAGAACAATTGTATAATTTTTGTATAACATTTCTATCTTGTTATATGTGTTAAAGGTTTCATCCTGGAATGGAATGTCTCACATTTATGTGTGTTTTCATTTCCAATACATTCGAATGAATACATATTCGTTTCAATGGCATTTACAAAATCACCTCTGACATTTTATGTTAAACAAGTAAGATTATTTTTCTGCACGAGTGTGTTAGCCGATGCGTAGCAAAGTATTTTAGGAACAACACTTGAAAAAAATTCTTGTAAGACTAACTAATGAAAAATTTCTTTGTAATCGAAGATCATAATACCTTTTAAGGTGTGGCAATATTATAATGGGATTGAGATACGAAACTCTCGGATCCGGGTTTTCGGATCCGGAATTTTCGGATCCGGATTCGTTTTGGCCATCCCTAATCTGGACCCCGATAAGCAGAACTTTGTTTAAAAGTGTGATTCAGAGCCAGGTCCGTCGGGCACATCATCATAATATGGGTATCGCGTACGTACGTACTGCATTGTCTGTACAGTATTGCTTTACATTTTTCTGTACTATATAGTGTACCGGTATTTAGGCCTACGTCCTTTAAATACACCTTAATAAACTTGTTTTGTTGCTATAAACGGAGTTTCAATGCACTTTCTACTGTTATTTTAGGTTATTTCATTTAATCCGGACTTTCGTTAAACCGGACAACTAATGCCCCCATTAGTCCGGATTAACGAGGTTTTACTGTATTCTATCAGATCCAGTCGTTGTCAACTAATTTAAACCAAATGTTATATCTCTCATCAACCCTCGACATAATCGAACTAATACTCTTTATGATATTAATAATTTATTCAGTAATATTTAATTTCAAGAGTACACGCTAATTGGAATTGAAGCACAAACTTATACATACATACATACAAACATGCATACATACATATATATAAAATACCGGGCCGCGGGCTCAGGAAGGTTGAGAACAACTGATCTAGAAGGGTTACGAAATAAGTTTTTTATCATCAATTTAGACAAGGAATACATTTTGAATAGCACACTGCATCCCAATGCAAGGTTTGAGACAACCAAATGACCAACGAAGTTCAAGGATACAACTATACTGGCGTCGCCACCTGAAATGGTTGGCCGATTGATTGATTGGTTGATTCAGTTGGTGTTTTAAGTCCACTTTATGCACAGTAAGGCTAATCGGGACTGGACCTACAGTTTACAGTGGGGTCCAAACCACTATGTGTCTCCACCGAAAAGGATGGCCGAGAATAGTCCAATTAGTAATGTACAAAGTTGATACTTGACATGCCATTCGTTGCGAGAAATGATGGAAAATGAAGCACACACTAGTAAGAGTAAGATATCTAATAAAGTTGCATTAATATGGATCCAACCTATGACTCAAAGATAAATTTTAATTTCGACCACGAGTTTATTGTGGCCTAATATTAGATCATAATCATTGTTCAAAACTTTCACGCGGATTTCGAAATTGCACTCAACAGCACATAATATTATCGAATCTTTCCATGTATTGCAGAAATAGCAAGTTTTTGTTCACATTCGGGTCTGGTCTCATAATACAGCATATTTACCTCTGGACTGCGGTTTTTGGTTGTTTTTCAAAAAATCATAGAAAAAAATATTTTCAATTTGTTTTAATTTACCACACATTTCTTAAATCTACAAAACTTCCTCTTTTCAATTAACAAAAATTTGTAAAATTTTCTTTTCATTTTCAGACATTTTTGAATATTTTTTTCAGCAATGTTTTGTGAAAAAAAAGTACAACATTGTAACAAATGTTAATATAGAGATATTTTTAAGTTCGTAATCTGGAAATTTCAATAACTACATAAACTATCAATACATCTTTTGAATCTTATGTAAGAATACTTCTTATGTGCACATAACAAAAAATAATTACAAAAATAATTACAAATTACAGGTAATTATCTTTTTATGAAAAAGTGGCTGCAGGACAGGACGAGACGATGTATCAGTTGGTTCTGCGTCATCTGTAAAAATTAAACAAATAAATAAATAAACTAAATAAATAAAATAAATTTTCATTTGACATACACTATACAAAATAATAAATGGAAAAACTAAAAATACATCAGTGCATGTAGGAGAATCAAGCAAGAGGCAAGATGAATAGACCCAAAACAATTACCTCTTCTCACTTCATTCATAAAATACTAGAGTTTGCAACAATGTTTATATTATCAACAATTAATTATTACGAATATAACCTACCTTCCAAATCTTCAAATTCATCTGCATCATCAAAGTCGTCGCTAACTTCAAACTCTGAGGCAGAATCCGCCATGCAGTCTGGATCTAACGACGCCATTCTAAACAATGCAACGCACATCAACCCGACAACAAACAGTCACATGTGCGAGATAAAAATAGATCATGAGTCACCTAGCGGTCGGAATTTCAACATAGGGGCTTGAATGAACACGCACATGAGACGAAGTATGAGCATAGCCCGTAGTTCAATCGGCAAGGCGATTGCATACCGCAGGACGGGCTGTGCCCGTCGTTCGTCCACATTGACTTTAAGTGCACTGCGGGCTATGCCCGTCGTGAGAGCCCAATGTGTTAATCGAGTATTTTAAGGCATCACGAAACATATTCCAAGTTTGCTTGATTGATTTGTTGTTTTAAATCCACTTTATGCACAAATAGGCTAATAGGGACTGGACATATAGTTTAAAGTGAGATCCGAACCACTGTTTTATGTGCCTCCACTGAATATCGTTCCCGCCCACTCCTTGTCTACAAGGCGAGGACGTTACCACTACGCCATCGGGGAGGCCCAGATGTCCGTTGTAAAGCTTCTCTACGTGCCTTCACCCACTTCAGTTGGTAGGCATTCCGATGTTTCCATGATTCCGATTGGCTGAGCATCCGTACGAGAAAGAAAATCGACCATCTCCTTAAATTTCAGCGTAGGAGAGCAAACAAGCTGTGGGAGGTAAACGACGGCTCCTTTGATCTCGAGAACTTGTAAACATGTCAGCTGATTCACGGTCTTCTAGATAGATCGATTCATCTTTTTCCGAGGAAAGGCTAAGGGGAAAATAATTAAGTAGAAAACAGGAGAAAAATATAAAATGCCTTTCATCAGTGGTGACATTAACTAGTTTTTAATCACAAACTTGTACAATTACACATTCGATATTCGTTTGATAGTTATATTTATTTTTGGTTCCATTCGTGGACAGAAAAAGTTTGTTACGAACTACTGAACGCCACTCCCTATTCGTCGATCACGAGTGGCGTATTTAAGTATAGCTACCAGCTGGAGCCCCTGTTGGTATATACTCGAGAAACAAACAATTAGGTTCATGATCACATGTGGGTCTAGTATGAATGACGCAAACATTTTTTTTGTGTTGTCTTGCATTGGTTAACTAGTGGTGCTATGTGTAAAGTTATATTTGTTTGAGTTATAATGCACGTCGACTAATAATTAAATAGAATGTTAAAGCAGCTGTTAATATTACATGTGCATTACTGCATCGCACATGAAATGATAAGTACTCTCAATTTGAAAAGGGGTAGCCTATTGTCTTAATTCAGGAAATACATGTTACTTTTCTCTTCATAAACTTTTGTTGTCTCGTTTAATATCTAAGAAACTCAAAGTTAAAATATACAAATTCCACTGTATTTCGGTTTTGTTTGATTTTGTCACTATTGTTTATGTTTAATAAGTATCTCTCTTGTTACATTAAATGGGTGTCTCTATTGTTTTATTTTTTTAAAAAAATGCATCCTATCACGCTAGTTATGACATGCATCAGGCTTACGTCGAGCTTGCCATGTCAAGCTTGCTTTGACAAGCTAAAAGGAAGCTATCGCAAACTTGCCACAAGCTTATGTGATATCTGGATAGGTTCTCTTCTTCCACGCTTCTGTCTCGTTTTGTTCCATTCTGGCTAGAAATGGCAATAAGTGGGCGAACATCTTTAGGACCGGATGGAGAAAGCAAGCGTTTAAATGCCTGTTTTCCCACAATCGAGCTTCCTCCAACAGCTTGGTATTTCTCCGAAAGGGTAAAATTTGGCAATTAATTTGCTTTACGACAATCCATAATCGCGGCAAGAACAAGACGTCTTATGGTCTGCCTTCTCAAACGGCTCTTCTCTGTCACTTCCCACGGACCCTAAAGAAGTACAATGTAAGAACGTGTATAAATTACCGCGCCTTTAACGTATCTTATCATTAAATGTTTCTATTTAGTTAGTCCACTTTATACACAGATATGTACAGTTTAAAGTAAGGTCCGAACCACTGTACAATCACCTCCCCCGGAAAATCCATTGGACACTAGTCATCACAGCGCGCCACGATGCCAAAGAACCCGATTCGAATTCCGGGCTGGCCATGAGTGTTCTCTGTGAGTGTTCCATCATCACTCATCCTCACCTTCGCCAAAAGTGGTAGAAAATCCAAGTTAAAAAACAAAACAAATCAATCAATCTTAATACCGAGAGGCTAAGAGAACCTCAGTTCGCATAAATTAATAGCAAAAGAGCAACGTCTTTTGTGTCCCAAAAGCTAAAATAATATCTAATTTTCTGATTTAGTTGTTAATATATGACCCATCTACATTATAACACAATTAAGCCTTGTTTCCATGATAACCAAAAACTCAATATGCTGACCAAGGCAGAATGTTTTTTATTTTAAAACATAAACTAAACGTTACGTTTCAACCTTCTAGCAAGGTCTTCTTCAGACTCTGTACCAAATACAAATGAAATAAGGTACAAAACAGGAATATACACAAAAATCACTCCCCTCCAGACAGAGGATTATTAGAAAGTTGTTTATCTGGAACATTCCTTTCTAGTGTTCCAGCAGGTGGCCTTCTCCTATCAACTGTAGTTTCACATGACAGGCGATTTAGATAAAAATTTCCTTTTATCTGGAACACAGTTGGACTCCTTATCTTACGCTCCTTTTCATTATCCTTTCTTTCTTCAGTCCTCTTCCTTCTTTTCTCGTCCTTCGCTCTTGTCATTTCCACTCCTCCTAACACCTTCTTCCATTCTTTCTTTATCTTCAGTCCCCCGTTCTCCTATGTACATGACTGGCAACATTTACTTTATTATCCTTTGTGCAGATTCTTTCTTATGCTTGTAAACTCACTAATATAGAAGACAATCTTGCAAAAGGGAAGCCTAGCTCTTCATCTTTCGCATGCTCATTTTCCTCTAGTTATCCAGAGGAAAAAAATTAAGGACATTATTTATTTTTACTGCATACTTTATCATCATTACCCATTTCTTATGAGAAGAACTTTGCGGAGGCAAGTACACCTCATCACTGTAGTGCCCCAGGACAAGCGAGGATCAACGATGCAACTAGGAAATCTCCCTGCAACGAGAAGAAAAGTCCATCAAGCAATGCTAATCTCTCCTTTAACCTTAAACGAAGTTAATCTGCGGTGCGACGTCCACCCAAGGCACTCTCTCGCAACGTCGGGTGTTGGGTCGATCAAAGCAAGATGCAGCGCCTAGAAGTGCAGCTGCGACAAACTTACTTCTAAGCACCATGTCTCTTGGCATCAATGCAAGACAGAATTGTATTTCTTACAGTGAATTGATGAAGAAATACAAGGTGTAAAGGGCTAATAGTGTCAAAAGAATGAACATAGCAGCAGCTGTAAATTTTGTTAAAACATTGGTTTGATTATTATACAAGGTAACTTACCAGGTTTTCATGGAGGCCAATGACGTTCAATACGGGCACTTTCTGTAGATCGAAAGATGTCAAAAACAGTATCCGAGACGTTATTATTGATTGAAATATTTTTTTTTGTCTGCGTCAACACTTGGGTTATTTGCACACAGCACATTACAAGCGGCTCAACCCCGTACCGTAATTATATTCAAGACTTGTCTCTGAGCCATGGACAAAACACATGACAACACACAACCCTACAGAGGATTATACTGGGGGTAGGTACAAGCGCCAGAGCCGTGTTAACCTGCAAGACTGCAGTTACCGAACTCGATCGATCGAGTTAGTGTTTTAAGTCCACTTTATGCACAGTAAGGCTAATCGGGACTGGACCTACAGTTTAAACTGGGATCCGAACCACTATGTTCTCCACCGGGTATCGAATCCGGGCCCCCTTGATTACAAGGCGGCGACGCTACCACTGCGTTATCGGGGAGGCCCATAGTTACCGGGCTGTACTACGTTAAGTGAGGTTGACTTTTGGTGAGGCTTTACGAGAGGAACTACTTCAACGATACACTGTTTCAAATGGTTCAAATTTGCGAACTGTACTCCGGCACACACAGTCGAGAAGCACCTTGAAAAAAGTACAATGGAGTTAAATCCGGAGATCAAGGTGGCCAGCCAGTTGCATCACCTCTTCCAATCCAACGACGAGGAAAACTGTCGTTCAGAAACGTGGTAACGTTTCCATGAAAGTGTGGTGGAGCACCATATTGCTGAAATGTAAGGCTTAGGGGAATCTATGTAACAGTAAATGTTTGAAGCATATCACATCCCATTACACCGTTTTTGTTCCTTCCTAAACAGATATTGACTCTTGGCGTGTTGCATTCATGTTCGAACATTTGGTGAGGATTGTCAGAACCCCATATGAGACAACTGTATCTTAATTATTCCTGATATGTGAAAGTTTTCTTGATCTCAACAACACTAGATTTAGATAATTGGAATCGATATGCCTCAACATCTCAGCAGTAAAATCAGTTATGTGGAGGTGATCATGTTGCTTGTGAAAAAGTTGAACTTTGTTCGCATGGAAAGAAGACATTTGTGTACAGTGTCCTGAACTCCTAAGAGAAGTTAAGTTCAATACTAGCTTGTCTAATCGACTTATAAGGTCTTCTAGAGAATGTCTCACGCACATGATTCAAGATATTTAACATTACATGGAGGTACTTGAAGAGCTCAAGGTCTGGTCGTCGGATGATGCGGTATGGCCACATCTCGGCTACACGAAGAAAAACTATCTTAACGGCCAGTAACATATGCCGAAAGGTATTCTGTAATCGGTGATGTCCCTTTCTCCAGATAAACGTCGTTAAACTTGTGAAGTACAGCTTCAGTACATACGAGTAGAGATAAACCTCTGCAGTACACGTCTCATTTTGAAATGCTGGAATTCGCTACTTTACAAAGTCTATGGCCAGAATTCCTACAATAAGGCATTCTCTCTATGTATTCCACGGAATAAGCGAATCGTGAATAAGCAAAACTACTCTGCAAGTTTTTATGCCTTCTTACTCAACTTTCGGTCTAGTTCCCACTCTTTCTCCTTTAGTCCTTCGAACTCTGTCACAAGAGCTTGTTATTTTCCAGCCACTACGTCGTCTCCAGTTTTCTCGGTCTCTGTCGTGCCATGAAGCAATTAAATCCCTCCTGAAAAATGACCTTTTGGGATGTCTTCGTCCACGGGAAAAGCTTACCCCAACCTTCTGCCAGGTGTCGACCACACGGACGCACAAGTTACAAAGAGAGGGAAACCTGAATGAGATTAAATGCAGTACTTGTAGGGCCACTGATTGAAATGGATGAAATTAAGAAGATTAATGATGATCCCAATTCTTGATGAAGTGAAGAGAACGTCAGTAAAATGAATCTGTATGAAAAATGAGGCAAGTGAGAGGTGCACTTCCACAAGCTCTATTGAGACTTTTCAGAAAACCTTTATTGATGTAATAATCCTGAACCTGTCAGATGTAAATAAGGCAGCAATGGTTTATTCAAGATTCTCTGTTTCAAGTGTAATGAGAAAGCATTACTTACCAAAAAATGTTGCAAGTATTCTTTATCCTTTATTCATTTTAGATTACTGGCATGACTATGCTGACCGTAGAGTAGATAAAGCTCTATATTTAATCATGAACTACTGCATAAAAAATTAAAGTGGTCCCCTGTGCTTTGCACTACGCCATGAAGGCTTATAGGAGAGTGTGGAGTTAGGTCCGCACACTTTCTTGATCACAGCCGAAGGTGGGGGTGATGTGATCAGCACCATACCCTTGGCCGCCTTTGACCCCCAGAGTTACCTCCAGGTACCTACTTTATACGACGCTGGGTGGGCGCCGGAGCCGCTAGAACAGGTGGAAAAAATCCCGGTTCTCCCCCGCCGGGGATCGAACCCGAGTCTGTCGCATGGTAGTCAGACGCCCTAACGACTGCTACCCCGGCTCTTCCTGAACCACTGCATGTAAGTTAATTATATAAATCGATTACCTCAATGATGAATATTCATGAATCGAAACAAATAAGTGTAATTCATTATTATACCCTAATTATGACTTAAAGTTGACTAAACATATTTTTGTATTTGAGTGATGCAATTGTTCAAATATGTCTTGTATTTTTGTACATATTAAACATTCTGTAAATGGTAACGTTAAATACGTGCAATAATTGTTTGAAATCAGAATACATAGTTTGCCACATTCTTGCTCAGTTGAAAAAATAATCAATCCAATCGATATAATAATAATAACGTTATTATTGATTACGTTAATTAGTAATACTTTTAAGTAATTTGTTTTGCAACATTGCAAATGACCTAGCCTACCCCAACAAAAATCAATGATGACACTCAAGTTTCCAGTTCGAGAAATATATCGAAAATTTATGTTGAGCGCAAAAAATAGTTTGCCTCTCTTTCGTGGTTTGCAACAATGCGGTGCCCTTGCCTTTCGATTAGGGTACCACCAGGAAACGACTTGTTTCCATACCAATACTTCAGTAGTTCGCCACAAGCTTCTTTTAGCCATTATTAAAAGATAATTCCGTCTGAACAAGAAATCAGATAGGCCCAGACGCGGCTGGAAATGAGTGATGTGATCCTACAGTAAGTATCTTTGTAAGGTGGGAATAATCTTGTTTTTATCTCGTCCGTTTATCTCCAGAAGCAAAAGAGGAACCAGAAGCACATATCTACAATGATGCATGCTAGATTATAAGTAAAACGACTCGTGACAGTCTCGTCTGATAAAATACACCACGGCTACGAAGGGAAATGATATGTTACATCCGTGCAGTGTACTCAATTACAGATTGCTTTCTTCAAGGGACAGAGAGGAAAACGAAAAGTAGTTTGCAAGTTTTACTTCTCTATCTTCTCTTCCTTCTTTACTTCCATGTGAGTTGGAAGCTTCCTTGCGACGTCGACAGAAATTCTTTGAGAAATGAGAATCCATTGGTGCTGTGCTTAACGAATAGCGCTTGGTCTCTCAATGCTTCCTGCCCTACCTTCATAAAGGAAGCATGTTTTCATTCATGATTGATTAGGTTATTTTACGTCGCTTTTCCTGCACTCTCGGCTAATCGCGACGAGTGGCGATGAGATGAAATGGAAATAATGAAAGGACAATCGCAAACGCACTTGGACGGGAGACAACATAGCCATACAAAGGATTACACTGTCTGTTACTCCAGATATCCGAGCCACGTTAGTCTCAGAACGTGTAGTCTTTGCTGCCCTATACGCCAGGGTAAGTGAGAAACAAGAGCAACTTTCTGTTTTCCAGTGCGGTGATGCTTCTATCAATGCCGAAGCCAACATTAGAAACTAGGAAATCTTTACATCATGAATATACATACAGAGAATGTAGATCTAAGAACGGAGAATAGGAACTAGTTATATTTAATAATGATTTTTTTTAAAGATATTATTTTAGAAGAACGTATCTTTATCCCTGAATCATTCCATGCCAAATCAACACAGATATGTGCAATTTCCAACCTGACCATCTCCGATTTTCATAAAATTTGGGGAGTTGAAACTACGAATGGAACTTAGTAACTATGACAATTTTTAGTCTCGTGCGTCTTGTAATTGTTAAATTAATCAAGGTCAAAGTTAGCAGAAATTGCCCTTTTTGAGCCCGCTTAGCTATACTAAATGTGCTGTAACTCTGCCACTATTTCGCCTAGGAAGCTGAAATAAAGCTTATTGTACAGGGAATTGAACAAGCTTTCCAGTGATATATAACAACCCCCCTTTCGATAAAAATATAATTTTGTCACGTTACCTTGACCTTTGACCTTGAATATCTAAAAACATGTCATCACCAAAAATCGTGAAAAAAATATATTTGGTCCCTCATGCCATACTATAAAACATATCAAAAAATCATTCTGGGACTGGAATGGGATCAGAAGATTTAAAATAATATGTGTAACTATGTGACTGATTAAAGCCTCATTACATGAACTATGACGAGTCAAAAGTCCCTTAACACCCCCTGCAAAATGTAAAGGAGTTATTCTGGGTATAATTGGCCATGAAAGAAATAGGTTAGGCACAGGGACATCCCTAGCTGTGTGTGTCAAGCGCAGGTCCGGTATATTGTTGACCGCCATATTGAATTCAACGCAAAAATTTCAAAGAAAAGGCTGATGGCGATGGTCAGGTTGGGGGCTGTGTTGAGTTCGCATGGAATGACTCCCCTGTTATAATACAAACAGAGAGTTAGATACAGGAGATGAAAGTGAGTGAGTGAACACTGTTAGAAGTTTCCATTAAATTTACAATATTTTACCGCTAGAATTTAACGTTAATTTACAAAAATGCGAAACGATTGTTTTTAAATTTAAATTTGAATTTTATCATATATACATAGTATATATTGATTGCAAATTATAGTTATGTGAAATATAAATATTTTTTTAAACAAGCTGAATCATTAAAATTACATTAATTATGCCAACTATGTAACGGTCGTTGATAATTTTAAATTTTAAAAAACGATCACGGGCATCTTTTGCGGTAGTTAATGTAGCGGGGGCAACAAGAGAGAAAGGCAAGAGGGAGAGAAAAATATAAGCCAATAAAAGGTGGGTTGTAGATAAAGAAAAACATAGATGAGAAAAGGAGGAGAAAAAGAAGCAGCTGACAAACTAAAGGAGAAGGCAGAAAGAGAAAGAATAGAAGTGATTATACAAAGAGGAGAAAGTAATGGAATAGTGGTTAAGAAAGAAAGAGAGGAGAAAGAAATACAGATAAGGAGGATGACATGGAGCTCTGAAAATCCCCATCTTTTCGTGGAGTTCTCCCTCCACCCTTAGAAAGTTGGTGTCTGGTGTGTCATATCCAGGCGGCGAGTGGTAGGGCCCATTTTTTTTTAAACACAATAGATAGTAAAATTTACCAAAACATTATAATGCAGTATGTTGCAATATTGGAACCAGAGGAACGTCGGTGCTGGTTTCAGCAGGACGGTGCAACTCCGCATACTTTCAATGAGAATATGGCTATGTTAAGAGATTTCTTTGGACACAGGATTATTTCAAAGGGACTGTGGCCAGCCAGATCTCCAGATCTTTCAAGTCCGGACTAATTCTTGTGGGGGGTTTTGAAGCAAAAAGTATACAGGCAGAATCCGTGAACCTTAGAAGAGCTGAGGCACCACATCACTGAGGAAATTAGGAGTATAACTGTAGATGTCCTCCATAATGTTGCAAGAAATATGGAAAAACGTGTTAACATGTGTATTCAAGAACAAGGTCATCATTTTCAACATTTGCTTTAAGATTCTTACTTGTATATTTTGTATATTGTATATTTGTGCTCCATACCGCTTTTAAATTGAACGCACTGTAGAAGAAGACAAATTGGATAGAAAAATAGATAGAGAGAGAGAGAGAAAAGAGAAGTGGAACCCACCTCGGCTGCCCTCATTACAGCAATATTGTGCTGCATTCTTTACACAACGTGAGGTGCTCTGTGCCTTCTGATCGAAATACCCGTGACGAAGAATGCATATGTGAAGCTTTTGTGGAGATATAAATCATACGAACAGCTCTGAGCAAAAATCCGATTTAATAATATTCCGTGTTGAATTTTTGTAGCGGTGGAAATAGAATGCAAAAAGAGAAGGAGAAAATATGGCCGAATGCAGAGTATCTGCAACTCATCACTCATGCACAATGCTTATCCGGTCCCACGGACAGTTTGACACATTTATCAACAGAATTCCTCCCATCTACAACGCTGCTGAAGATGATATTTGCTTCCAAAATGATAAATGGGGAAAGCGATAGAAATACAATTTCGCAGGGATGTAAATATTCCTTCCAGGTTGTATTTGAATTTCGAACAAATCATGCAAAAATATGTTTTGTGCAAAAATGCTAGGTGGAAGCAAGAAATCAAATTACAGGTTGTAAGATATTGTTAGTATCGACCAGTGATCAGTTCACATACATGAACCCATACATTTGTAAACACACAAGACTATTTGCAGTACAATGTAGTCTCAATGACTTATGTTGTTCTTGTTTACATAGTCTCGGATTTCTGCGACATAGTTTAATTGAGCAAGGAGTGGATAATAGACAAAGTAGATCAAACACCTTACTCTCTGGGTGGCCGAATGCATTGTTTCTTCAACTCACGATCTCCCAGGGAGATTCTTGGTTCGTTTACAGGACAGGCACGAAGAAACTTCGTCTACCACTTAATAGAAGCAGTAACAACATAAGATTTTGATTGGTTGATTTGGTTCACTTTACTTCACGTTTCTGTCACTTTACGAAGATGAAGATGAGGGATGAAATTGATGAAGGGACATTCACAAACAACACCCATATCCGAACCTAGGACCCCTGGCCTCGTAGCGTGTTGTGATAACCACAGAGATCGACAACAGTTCAGCCGCCTCGGTGGCCGAGAATGTTGAGTTCTCCAATCATTATCTCGCAAGTGAAGGTTACGGGTTCGAAAACCGCCCTCGGTAAGCATAATTGTGAGTTTCTTTTTTTCGTTCATGTAATCGAAATTGTTTCCAAAGATGGATAATTATAATGACTACTGTTACTCTCCTTACCATTGGCGGGTTGCCATTGACATCATTTGAGGTACGAAATGTTTCACTGCGCCATCGGGTAGACCCAGTTGATTAGAGCTTCGGATCCAAAGTTGATAAATAAATCTAAGTCAAGAAGAATAAAACTGTTTAAAAAACTACCATTATTTAGTTATCAATACAGTGGAATCTTAATAACTCGAACCTCAACATCTCAAATTCCTTGATAAGTCGATTTTTTTGTAACCCCCTTGAACTGTCCATAACACTCAATACTAATTTTACCTCAACAACTCGAATAAAACCTTGATAAGATGAAGTTTTGTACAGTTAATGGGATGCCGTTCGAGCTCAATAACTCGAAGGTAGAGTATGAAAAACCTCTGAGTCGAAGTTAAATTCTAATCATCTCTATAACTCGAAGTTTTAATCGCACGGACCTCAATAATTCGAAGTGTAGGGGTGCGTACGTACAATGTCAGGTGATCAACAATCGTGTCGGGACTTGAACGCCCCCACCTTGCCGTGTATGTAACCATCATTGTTAATGTGCTTAGTCCTCTATAACTCGAAGTCGGCGATTTTGGCCCTCAATAACTCGAACCTTGGTAAGTCGAAATCCTTGATACCTCGATTTATTTTATTTTCCCCCTCAAGTTCGAGTTACGAAGGTTCCACTGTACCGTAATAAATTACAAATTCATGAACAATTGAAATTATTTCATATATTTGGTAGATAAACTTAAATTTCAATTAACGAATACAGGAATGACCTGTGATTGTTAAAAAAAGATATTACAAACAAAACCTTTCTCTTCGTGTGAAATGCATAATTGGAAGTGTAGGAATTGACGTACAGGAGTTTAACTCACTCAAGACGTAAAGAAAGTGCATAACAAATGTTCAGTTTTCTCAATTCTGGTTTAATTCCTCTCTGTGTTATAATGTAATCCTGTGCTGCTGTGAACCCGGTGGGGATCTTTGAACCGTACGTGGAACGCAAATGTTGCTATGCATCTCGAAAGGATTGCGGTTTTATGTACAGAAAAAAATAAAGATTTAATGAAAGCACATGTAAATGAGTTACGTAGAGAATTCTGGAAACACGTTGGGTAGGATTTTCATCGGATGGCCACAGAATAAAAGTTGGCCCTGGATTAGAATAATCCCTAAACTTATAGCCTGTTTCTGGGCTGCTAGATGTAACTGCCCACGTTTCTAAATGTAAGCCCTGCTTAGAGAAAGGTTTATTTTAGTAGATGGAATCCGGACACGGTCAGATGCAAGTTAAGCCCTTATTGGCTATTAATAGTACAAGGACTTTAAAGTCAACATATTTTAGTATCCTTTCAAAATGACTAGGCTCACACGTGCATCTTCAAAAGTTGTCTTCTTTAGTGACCTTTCCAGCGGAACTTCAGACATTGTCGAAGTATGTCGAACTCCCAGTTGCGCCACTATCAAAGTTCGTCAACGAGATTCAATCACAGCTGCAGCTTTGCTCTACGATCTCATATCTTACAGTTTCCACCTTGTATACCCAACGGCGAAAGAAACAGTAGGCGAATTGTCCACCCCCATTTTAATTCGGTCTGTATTACACACTGTGAAGACAATGAATTGCAATAATGACTTCAATAAGCCGAGAACAATGTCTGCTTCGAACCAACATAGTTTCATTCCTTAAAACAACACAGAATGTAGAATAAAAAAGTAATTAATATAGCGGTGGACAATTTGCCTACCATTATCTTTGCCGTTGACTGTACCTGACGGCCAATTCTCCTTCTGAAGTTATTTCACAGTTTCCGTCAATGTTGGCAACTCCTGACACAGATGCATCGAATGGTTAAGACACCATAGGGCAAAATGGATTACGTATTTTACTTATATTACGTCGTATTTCTGCAACTTTTGTCAATCGCGACGATTGGGGTGAGTGATGACTACTTGATTTTTATAATATGGGCACATCAACATGATATGATCCATATTTTTATGTGACGTCACCAGTAGAAGATATGTCACTAATGTATTTATTTTTGTAAAATAAAGCGTAATTTCTTTGTTATTATATGTAATAATGCACCTTGTTTGTAATGTATATCTTTTGTTTATTGTTTATTGTATTTTATGTTACATTATGGGTAATTTAATGTATCTTCGTTTGAGAGAGTGCACTATACGAATTTGTATTTCTAAACATGCATAGATGTCAGTTTTGTTGGTAGTATCCTTTTGTAGATAGTGAGTGATTCATCTGTACTTGAATCTGTGTTCTCGAAAAAGCGAGGATGTCGTGTAAGAAATCATCACACTTTTTCGCCACGGATCGACGAAGCTTTTAAACTTAAAAAGAACTCCTTGGTGTTGTGCATACATCTTGGTATGGTAGTTCGGGGCGCAAGCTAGGCCTATGTGAACATAGGTACGCCGATAGCCATGCATTGATGATATGCACAATACTGAAACCATTCTACGTTAAATAATAAAGCTAGCCTAAGGATTAATTTGGAAATAAAAGGCTAAAGAGCAAATATTGGCTCAGTTATCATTGCATATCTCTTGGTATGGTAGTTCGGGGCGCAAGCTAGGTCTATGTGATCATAGGCTTGCCGATAGCCACGCATTGAGTTTATGCGTTTTAATTGAGTCAATTCATCGACAAATCGAAATCCTCGCCTTCGTCTCAAGTATATTTGCATTATAATTGCAATAAATAAAGAATAAAACCTTTCAGTTTATACATACTGCAGTAATGTGGTTTTATTTCTCTGTGCTGTGAATATTGTCTTTGCCTAACACTATCCCTGTACCTGAGCGGAGTCTGTGTACTTCACCGAGTCTCATCGTTCACCGCTGAGTATTATTAAGTTAATATTAATAGTATAATAATACGACGCGTCTAATTACAAGAACGTATCAAACACATAGGCTATTTTTGCTCGTCACGCCATACGGGGATCACGCACTTAACTACAACAGAATTGAGGACAGACCTCGAACAAGTAAATAAAATATTTCTGTTATCAACTTCCTTATTTAACAAGAACTAAGAATATTGTCTCTGAGGACTAAAACCTCTTTACCTATGTTTAAAACTGAAGCTGTAAAGAGGAACTCTGCACACAGGAGTACCAACACAAGACCACAAAGAATTATTCTGGCCGTGTGGCCATGCGCCAGAGCATCGTTGACCTGCAAAAATCAGTTACCTGGGTGTAGGTGGAAGTGATTTTGACTTTTGGGTGCCTTACGAGATGGTGACCCCCTTACACCCCGAGAATGGTGAAGCAACACCCACAATCGACACGTCTCCAGGCTGGGACTCGAACCAACAAGGTTCGGTGGCGAGACCGTAAGTGGATCACTTAACGTGCACGTCAACCGAGTCCGCTGCAAAAATGCACATATGCTCCTCTGTATAATATAAGCGTTAAGGGTTGATTGCAGGGGTCGCGTTCTGGGATCCCCGAATGAGCGTTAGACGCGGGCGTATTGGCTGCAATTGTAACGCATAAAAGCTAGCTAAGAAACAGAATGTTCAATAACCGCTGGTTCTGGTTTCCAGAATAACAATAACAGGCTTCGGTTTTTCCCTAAAAATTAAATTAATAAAAAACAAAAACCCTAATGTTAAAACTTTGACCATTGCAGCACTACTCATATAGCAGCACAACAGCATGAAGTACTTTAATAATGATTATATTCACAGATTGTAATATTCAGAGTAACTTGTTAATATTTCTGATCCCTTTATGATGCATGCTGTAAGAATTTTTTTTCTTTAAAAAAAGGCTTCAAAATGTATTTTTTTTTAAAAGAAAACTGAAAATAGCAGGAGCATTATCTGATATTCTAATGTTGCAGACCACACTAACCGATACATCACGGACACCTGCTCGAAAGCAACTTTGAAATAAACTTCTCCGAATCCTTCGTTCTCGTCAATTATATGTAGAGAAGTTAGAATTAAAATTGAATTAGGTTGGAAGTTTGCTGTTCTATTAGTTACCTCTAATCAACAGTTTCTCACGAAGAATTAAACTTCCGCATTAAGTGAAATCCCCCGTCGCTAGTGGAGGTCACGTGGCGAGGCTTTGTGGAGATCCCCGCTCTGAGTATCTGAACCGGGAACAAATATTCCCTTAGAGATGGTCGTGGGAAAGAGACGGTTATCCGCATCTGCTTATGGAAACCGTTCACTTGTCTCACGTTGCCGTCAGCTACCGAAAGGGGTGAGCGACGCAATTAATGGCTTCAAGAAACCTCGGATCTAGCTGCATCGCTCATTTGTCTATGCTGAATTAGTTTCCAAAGGAATTTGAAACTGAGTAACTGAACTAAGAGTGTTATTTTAAGACTTGGCTTTTTTCATTGAACATCATTGGTGTTCTGGGGTACTGAAGTTCATTTCCTCCAGGAAACTTTGAGCGAGTTGAAAGAATACAAAAATATGTAAATGTCACGTATTAAAAAGTATGTAAAAGTTAACCCTGTATTGAAAAGTATGTAAAAGTTAACCCTGTATTGGAAAGTATGTAAAAGTTAACCCTGTATTGAAAGTATGTAAAAGTTAACCCTGTATTGAAAAGTATGTAAAAGCTAACCCTGTAATTAAAAGTATGTCAAAGTTAACGCTGTAATTAAAAGTATGTCAAAGTTAACCCTGTATTGAGAAGTATGTCAAAGTTAACCCTGTATTGAAAAGTATGTAAAAGTTAACCCTGTATTGAAGTAGTGTGCTTTGTGATACAACCAGCGCGAGAAAGTATGAACCCCCCTCTGGCAGATTTGACTACACTTAAAACTAGCTCAACATGTCCATATGAGCTTTTTGCTCAAGTGTGGAACCCTGTCTAATCCAAGATTTTTGTAAAAATGCCCTCGGGAATTTCCTGAGAAAGTATGACCCCCCTCAGATTGATTTGTCTACACTTACAAAAGGCACTTCTGTGAGATTGTTGTCCATAAACCTGTCAAAAATATGCCCCTCTTGATATTTTTCTTGCCCACACCTAAAACTACGCCAAACGTATTAACACACACACCCACACACACACACACACTGATCTTGACCTTGACCTTGAGATGATCTTGATCTTGACCTTGACCTTGACCATGACCATTTTTCGATTATTTTTTCGATTATTTTTTCGATTATTTTTTCGATTATTTTGACCTTGACCTTGACCACACCCACCCACATACACACCCACACCCACCCACACCCACTCACATACACACCCACACCCACCCACACCCACCCACACATATTTACTTCCGGTCCACTTGTGGCCTATTTCTGGTTTATTTATATTGCATCATGTTTTGCAACAAATTATTACCCAATATTATGCATTAGACATGTGTTGTTTTCTGATTGGCTGGTTATGACATAATGTGATGATGTGTTATATTCTGATTGGCTTATTGTTTCAGATGTTTTCAATGCGGTCCGTGCTTAGGGTATATAAAGAGATTTTGCATTGCATATCAGCCAGTATTGTGAGAGTTGTTAAAAGGTTAGGGTGTGTTGTTGCAGTGCTGCTCATATTTTTTAAACACAAAAATATTGCAGATTTGTATAAATTGAATTACAAATCTATTTGATTTAATATATAGAATTTTTAACAACCTGTCATAGGTTTATTAAGTATAAAGTTTTGATTTGGACCCCAAGAAATTTTATATAAATACCAAAGCCAAAAATATTCACACACACACACACACACACACACACACACACACACACACACACATTAAGTATACAAATCACACTGCTGAACCCAACTGATATTTTTTATTAAGCATAGAATTTTGATTTGAACCCCAAGAAATTTTATATAATAAACAACAACAAAAAATGTCAAATCAAAAACATTGTAATCAATGCAAAAAGAATATATCTAGCCCCAATTGGGTTAAGCATCAAAGGAATTGTAATCCAGACAAATGCAGAACTCCCACAAAAATATGCCCTAAATGCCATAGAAAATATAATCTGGAATATTTCACATATAAACATAAAGGTACTTGTTCTGCACAGTCATCAACATTGCCCCCACAACCATCTACATCTGGTCTGAAAAGGAAGCATGAAACACCTGTTAATGCTGGACCAGCAAAGCAGCCACGCTATGAACCCATCCATAGCAGTTTTAACGGCCAATTAAGGGATCACAGTTTTGTATCAGAGCCAAGATGTGACATTAAGAATTTTTTGAACAGTATAAATCCTGATGTGCAGGCAATTCTAAATGCACAAAATGGCTCTTATAAGCTGTCCCTCAAATTGTTTACACAATATAAGAAGCCAAATGGCACAAAATTTACACAGCCCCACATAACAGAAACTGTACCTGTATATTCAAATACAAATTCAGACAAAATAATAAGCAGTTTGATAGATCAATTGAATATTAAACACTCTGAATTTGCAGCAAAAGAGTCTGGATGGAGCCTATGCGGTTCTCCACACAAGCTCTATCTTAATATTTCTGAATTCAGCCCATTACAAGGTTCCACATATGTGCAATTACCTGCCAATATCAAAAACAAAACAGCCGTGGTTAATATAAAAAATAATGATGAAAAATGCTTTTTGTGGTGTATTTTAGCTGCTTTGTATCCAGTTTCAAGGAATCCTGAGAGAATAAGTTATTATAAACAACATGAAAATGATTTTGATGAAGCAATGGAGGGTTTAGAATATCCAATGTCTGTTCAGAATATTGATAAATTTGAAAAAAAGGCCAGGGATATTAATGGTAAACAATTATCTATTAATGTATTTACTTGTTCTACTGGGCGTGGCAATTGCTTGATAGATCCTCTCAGAATCAGTACACTTGATGATGATTCTGCTGTTCCGATTGATCTGCTCTTAATTAAAGAGGATGGCACTTATCATTACACTTTGATACATAATCTTGAAGCTTTAGTCAGAACACAACTAGACAAAACTCATAAAATATTCAAGTTGTGCAGAAGATGTTTGTCTGTATTTGATGGTAGAAAAATGGTGAATGGTGTTTGTGAACAGAATGCAGAAATTGCTAAAAACAAGTTAATTGAGCATCTGAAATACTGTGGCAACCATAAACCTGTTCATATGGTGATGCCTAATCCAAGTGAAAATGCCAAATTCAAAAAAATTTGAAGCCTTGTTGGAACACCCAGCATATATAGTCTGTGATTTTGAATCAAATCTCAAACCCCTTGCATTCTGTAGCCCAGATCCTGATGAATCTTCAATTACATCATACCAGCTACATGAACCTTCTAGTTTTTATTATGTGGTTGTACAGGATGGGGTTGTTAGTAAAGAAGATATATACATGGGAGCAGATGCCATCAAAGAATTTGCACAAAGAATAGAAAATGAGTGCCATAACATAGCATCTAATGTCTTATTAAAATCAAAACCCATGTTGCCTTTAACAGAGAAACAGATTGAAGATTTCAACAATACTGAAAAATGCCCGGTATGTGATTCTGAATTTTCAGATGCAAATATCAAGGTTCATCACCATTCCCATACAGATGGTAAATTCTTAATGGCCCTGTGTAATAGCTGTAATATTAAGATCCAGAGACCAAAATTTGTCCCTATATTTTGCCATGGGGCATCCAATTATGATTTCCATCATTTGATCAGGTACGAGGGGTTTGACAAGCAGAATTTAAATATTTTAGCTGAAAATAATGAAAAATATATTGCTATTAGCAAAATAATTAAAGTTAATGGTGTTCCTATTCACTTAAGATTTCTTGATTCTTACAGAATTTTATCGACTAGCCTGGCTACACTGGCCACTCAATTATCTGATGATCAATTCAAAATCACATGTGCTTTGTTTCCAAATCAGGACCTGAAATTAATTAGGCGGAAGGGTGTATATCCATATGACTATGTTACAGATTTTTCTAAATTTGATGAGTGTTCTCTGCCACCACAACAAGAGTTTTACAGCAAAATCAGAGCATCTGGAATCACTGATGAAGATTATCACCATGCCCAGTTGATGTGGAACAATTTAAAATGCCAGACATTTGGTGATTATCACAAGGCTTATTTAAAACTTGATGTGACCCTCTTAGCTGATATACTTCAGGCATTTAGAAAATCTTCCATGCAAAATTATAAGCTCGATCCAATGTATTTTTACAGTGCTCCGGGCCTAGCATGGTCTGCAATGTTTTTAAACACTAAAATGCAATTGGATCTGATCCAAGATCAAGATATGTATCGGTTTATGGAGCAATGTATAAGAGGAGGCATGGTGCAATGTTCTGAGAGATATGCCAGAGCAAATAACAAATATATTCCTGATTATGATCCAGCACTGCCATCAAACTATATACTGTATGTAGATGCAAACAGCTTCTATGGTTATGCCATGATGAAAAAACTGCCATATGCAGGGCTTGAGGTTGAAGATTTTAATATTGAAGATCTTAAAAATTTTGATGATAGTAACTATGGCCTGTTCTTAGAGGTTGATCTGACAATTCCTGAAGATTTACACAACACATTTTCTGATCTGCCCCCAATTCCCGAGGTTAAGTGTTCACCTGGCTCTAAACAGAAGAAATTGATGATGACTCTGGAGCCGAAACAGGATTATGTCATATATTACAAAAACCTCCAGTTCCTGATGAAACATGGTGTTCAAGTGACCAAAATTGGAAAAGTTTTGAGGTTCAGGCACTCAAGATGGTTGAAGCCATATATTGTTACAAACACAGAGCTTCGAACATCTGCATTGAGCCAATTTGATAAAACTTTGTTTAAATTGATGGTCAATTCAGTGTATGGCAAAACAATTGAAAATATCAGAAAACATATTGATGTTAAAATAATTACTGACCCCAGCCGTAGCAAAAAATTGATTGCAAAGCCCAACTTCAATTACAGAAGAATTTATGATGAGAATATGGCACTTTTCAACATGAAAAAACAAAGATTAAGTTTGGTAAGCCTATTTATGTAGGGGCTGTGATATTGAAATTGGCCAAATTACACATGTTAAAATTGTATTATGATGTGTTGAAGCCTTTTTATAAGGATCGTGTAAAACTGATGTACATGGACACAGATAGTTTTGTTCTTGATATTCAAACAGAAGATGTTTATCATGATATAGCACAGCCTGAATTGTTTAAATATTTTGATACCAGTGAACATTCAAAAATTAAACACCACAACAAAAATGTACCTGGCAAGTTAAAAGATGAGACACTTGGTGATGTTATTGTGGCATTTGCTGGGTTAAGGGCCAAGATGTACAGTTTTGAAACATGTAGTGGCGCTGTTGCCAAAAAGGCCAAGGGCATTGGCAGAGTGACTGTAGACAAAGAGCTTGAATTTGAAGATTACAAAAATTGCCTCAAATCATGTAGCACAATCAGAACATCAGAATCCAGAATTCAGAGTGTGGATCACTTGTTGACTAGCAATATTGTAAGAAAAGTGGCTCTGGACCCACATGATGATAAGAGATGCATTTTATCATGTGGCATACATACTCTACCATGGGGTCATTGTGATTTGAAAAGTGGCAATCAATGCCCAATTACAGAGCATGATTTGAAATAAATAAACATGCCTATGAACTTATTTGGGTTCAAAAAACAGGCTATTATGGACCTGCCAACACCACAACCCTCTTCTGATATAATATCTAAACTAAGTGCTTTGTTAATTATTCATCTGAACAGCATACTTACAGATGTTGATGATGAAACAGGTAAAATATTGTACATATTTAACAATAATTTAAATCATTACCAATTACCTGTAGGTGGTCAATTGCAATTTATTACAACCCCTGAGGGTAATGTCAAGATTTCAATAGGGAGAAATATTTATAGAATTAAGCACTCAAACATGATTTCTGGCACTGTATATACTGTTTCTGCTGGTGACTGCTTATATATTGAGGTCCCGGGATCCTATGACAAGCTTATACCTTTTTTTATAGAATTAAGAATTAGATATTCAATAATAAATAACCACTAAAACAAAAATGCCAAATGATATATTTGGCCATACAAGACATGAAGATCACAGTGATGAGATTCTGATGCTTGATGTCAGAGTCAAGAAATTAAGAAGTGATTTACAAGTTTTACAAACCACACTCAATGCCAGTCTTCAACTAGAAATTACAAATTTACAATCACAATGCATGGACCCTCTTCTTAAAATTGATTCTGAACTCAAATTGCTGCTTCAAAAATATACTGACTTGGCCACATTGGATAATTTTCAAAGTTTAGAAGAAGCTGTAGCAGCTCTTCAAGCCAAATTTAAGACCCAGGCCACCAACTCTGAGCAATTGAAACAGCAATTGGAAGAGCAGATAAATAATGTCCAGACACAGCTCCAAACAATTGTCAAAAGCATAAAATCACAGGAAGATTTTGATCTAGTGATTTCCACTCTAAAGGAACAGATTCAATCACTCCAGATACCTAATCTGGACCCCTTGAACAATGCCATAGCCGAGGTTAAAGAAAAAATTGAGACACTTGAAAATTTTATGAACAACTTGCCATCTTCTGATGCTTTGAGTGCATTAACTCGGAGTGTTGCCAACATTAAGCTGCAACTTGAAACATATGAAGATTTTGGAAAAATTCAAAGTACCATAACCCATCTTGAGGGTACAATAGCAGCAGTGCAAAGTGATTTGACAAATGTACAAGAATCTCTAGAATCCCGCCTGCCTGGTATTGTAGACACACTTGTCAGTGTCCAGCAACAGATCACAAAGCTTGAAAACCTCAACACTGAATCTGAGCTATCTCATTTTCATCACTTGATCGATGATATCCAAACAAAACTTGAAATTTTACAACAATCAACACCCACTCAGGCAGATATAGCCCTGCTCCAAAATGTTATGCAAAATGTGGCTGATGCTTCTGAATTAAATAATGTGAAATTGGCACTTGAATCTTTGCAAAATACTGTAACAAATCTCCCTACATCACAGGAACTTAAAAATATTAAGAGAGCTGTGAATCGCATATTGAAATCAGAAGATATCAAGAATATCCAGACAGAGATCAAACAACTTACTCAGACAGTGGCCACTCTACCAACTAATCAACATATTAATGAACTGCATGCCCTGTTTGAGGATATCAGAAGACAGGTCCATGATCTTACTGCTCAAAATTCAAAATTGGCAGTATTGAAAATTTGCAACAAATTGTAGCTAATATCAAGCAACAGCTAGGGCCCATGGAATCCAATCAAGCAACTGCTCTGTCTGTTTTTGCCACCCAGCTTCAAGAGATTGTGCAACAATACAAGAAACTTGTTGTGGACATAAAAATCAAGCCAGGCCATGATGATGTTGTTAGGACCATCAATGAGCACCTTGAATCTGTAACAAGCAGATTGCTTACAGCAGAAAAAGAAATAACCGGCATAATTGAGAATCCAAAACATACAGTAATTCTTGAATTGTACAGCATCCCCAACAAAGAATATGATTCACCATTTACACCAGGTGGCAATATATATATGCTGTCCCCTGCACAATTTTATTACCAGTTTTTTGTTGGGGGCACACTGAGACCAATCAAGATCAAATATTGGCTTCAACCACAGGCACACCACTACCCCACCTTATCAATAACAAATGCTGACAACAAACCAAAAATCACCAGTGTAGAGTTAGAGGATTTTACAGATCCCAATACATTAGAAACATCTTTTGCTGAAGATGATGGCTCTCTGGAATTTCATATACAAATAGGAGACAAATTATATTTAGAAAATCCTGTAGTATCAGCTGCTGAACACCCCATAGTTGCAATATTCTTGTTTTCATATTATGTCTAGACAAATTATTGTTGATGAATTACACAGACAAGCCAGACATAATTATAAGAGACTGCCAGTAGTCACAAAAGGCATAGATGATTTATGGCAGAGCGACTTGATTGAGATGGCAAGTGGACAGCTGAAAAACTTAGACAAAACCAACAAGGGCTACAAGTATCTACTTACTGTAATAGACACATTTTCAAAATTTGCCTGGGCTGTGCCACTCAAATCCAAGACTGGAAAATGTGTTACAGAAGCCATCAGGACAATCATCAATCAGAGTGGAAGATCACCGCGCTATTTGCAAACAGATAATGGCAAAGAATTTTATAATTCTGTGTTCCAACAATTTATTAGAAGCCAGTCAATACAACATTATTCGAGTTACAGTGATCTCAAGGCCTCAATTGTAGAGAGACTCAACAAAACCCTAAAAAATCTTATGTATAAACAATTTACACTTCAAGGTAATTATAATTGGCTTAATATTCTTCCAGAACTTCTACATAAATATAACAACTCGGTCCATTCCACAATCAACATGAAACCCTCTGAAGTAACTTCATCTGATGAGCAAAAATTGATCAGGACTGTTTATTATCCTAGATACCAGCCAACAACAAGAAAGGCCAAATACAAGGTGGGTGAGAATCAGCAATAACAAGCACTTATTCAAAAGAGGCTTTACAAGAAACTGGAGCACTGAATTATTTACAGTAGTTCAAGTTAAACCTGGGACTCTTAACACATATATAATAAAAGACCACCGAGGAGAAATTCTCAAAGGCAGATTCTATGAAGAAGAACTCAGCAAAACTAAGCAGCCTGACACATATCTCATAGAAAAAATCATCCGCAGAAAAGGCAACAAGTTATTTGTCAAATGGCTAGGACTTCCAGAACACAGCTGGATCGATGCAGACAAAGTGATAATATGAGCACCTGGGATGTTATAAAAAGGCTGCCAGAACCTGAACAGCAGATTAAGAGAAATGGCAAGTTGCTGCCTGATAATATTAGATGTCTTATTGTTGGGCCATCAGATTGTGGTAAAACTACACTAATGATTGATAATTTTTTATTGGCACCCAACTGGTTAGACTGGAAAAACAGGCACTTGTATGTTTTCTCTAAGAGCTTGGAACAATTAAAATATCAGCAGTTGATGAAGCTATATGATGGATTGGATATTGCCACTTTTTAATCAGATGTTAAGCCACTTCATGAATGTCTCGATAACTCTGTTGTTGTGTTTGATGACATTATACTGGATAATCTAAACAAGGTTAGAAATTTCTTTACACAGGCCCGACACAAAAACATTGATTGCTTCTACCTGGCACAGACTTTTTCTAAAATCTTAAATTAAGAGATTATCTTGTAAAAAGATTTAAGGGATGAAAATCACAGAACCGAGGAATTTATGAACAACACAAACAAACAGGACAGCCTATTATTGATGCTATTAGTGAATTAGGTAAAAATATCAAAACTGTTACAGAGCAAAATCAAAATTTGATCACAGAGCTTGTACCTGTAGCTGCAAGGAACATATTAGATTATCCAATCACCCCATTTTCCAGTATTCATACACCTAGTCCTGTTGCTCCTCGAAGAATTGAAGCTACTCTGGATCCTATTGAATTGGGTCTTCTTGCTCAAAAATATTTAAGCACACCTAAAGACAACAAAGATGAGGTCTTTGGCTTATATGCTGACACAGAGCGTGATGGTAGCATCATACATAGAATTGGCAATTTCAGAGTAACATTTATGGGAGATGATCTCATTGTATATTCAGAATCTCATCTTGGAGAAAAAGGTGGTTTTGTTAAATATCCCGGCACACCTGGATTGTGGGAACTGATGACTAGGAAAAGGCCTGGCAACTATACAGATCAAGATTATGAGCACTACAAAGAAATATTAATAAAATCAGATGCTCTATACCAGAACAATGATCCCACACAAAAAAGAGTCAAGTCTGGCAGTGGAGCAAAATATAACAACTTAATCAAGCCCATACGGTCACAGATCAAGACTGGCAGTGGAATCAAACAATACAACACCCTGCCTAAAGAATTTGTGTGGGTTGATGATGTCAGGAAACTTGTAGATAGGTTATTGGTGATAGCTGGGGAGGAAAATGCTGGCAACAACAATTTTTACAATGAAAAGGTTGGAATTATGGACATGATAAGCACCAAATTGTCTAATTTTATAGTGAATGACACTAAGGGGATTGGATATCTTATAAAAATTATTAATACTCTACCACCTAAATTTTGGAATATTTCTGAGGGTCGGGGCTGGTTAATGACATTATAAACAAGCTGCCATTTGAACTACACATTCCAGGCTATCAGTATTGTGGTCCAGGCACAAAATTGGACCATAGATTAAACAGAGGGGATCCTGGTGTTAATCCCCTAGATGCTGCTTGTAGAGACCATGACATAGCATACAACACACATTCTGATCTTGACAAGAGACATGTTGCAGACAAAAAATTAGAAGAGGCTGCATTTGGTAGATTTGTAAGCAAAGATGCTTCTTTAAGTGAAAAAATAGCAGCATTGGGGACCACCATAGCTATGAACACCAAACAAAAACTGGGGTGGGGGCTGTGAATATGTATATAATAAACCTACAATGAAGGCCAAGGGTGTTATGTATCAAATACCTTATGCAGGTCTTAAATCTCTTAAAACTATTGATAGCCTTTTAACCAAAAAGCAGCGCAAGAAAAAAAAATCTTGTATTGCCAAGGGCCATGGTATGAAATTATTACTTAGTACCTCCCAATTAAAAAAATTACAACAATCTAGAAAAAAATCACATGTGGGGGGTTTCATATTTACTATCCCGGCCATCTTAGCAGCACTTGGGGCTGTTGGGAGCTTGGCTGGGGGATCAGCTGCCATAGCAAAAGCAGTAATAGATGCCAAGAAAAATAGGGCAGAATTAGATGAATTGAAGCGCCATAACCTGGCCATGGAGAAACAAGGCAAAGGTGTTAAGAGAGCCATGAATAAGTTTAAAAAAAACAAGAGCCGCTTACAAACCAAGATATTGAAGCTTTAATCAAGCCACTGGGCATCAAAAATTTTAGAGGTGTGTACATGTCTGATTCTTTACCAGAACAACCACTCAACAAAGAGTGTGGCATTGTTAATTTGGATAAGTACAAAAATCAGGGCACTCACTGGATTTGTTATCTTAAATATTTAAAAGATGAGGCATTTGAGTTTGATTCATTTGGAGGTGTTCCACCTGAAAATTTAGTAAAATATCTAAAATCAGCTAATCTTTATTACAATAATGCCCGTGTTCAAAACTTCAAAGATGTTAATTTTGGACATTTGTGTTTATCTGTTCTTAGATATATGTCTCAAATAAATAAACCATCAATTGAAAATTTTCAAAAGGCCCTGTGGTATTTGAAACATCATGGGGGTATTCCATCTCACCAGCCAAAATTCAATATTGAAACTCAAATTCCATGATGATATAGTGTATCCCAAAGCAATAGCTCTCAGAGCATTTTATGGCATGTACTTGATCCCTAATATTACACACCACAACAACAAAATTGCAGTTGGTGATCAAAATATTGTCATCACTCCAGGGCAGTATAATCTGTCCACTCTAAATGCTCAATTACCCAGAGGTATAGTATTAACTCAAAATTCTGTCACTCACAGAGTAGAGATTGTATCTGCTACAGAAACAGTGGATCTGGGTACTATAGGAGAGCTGTTAGGCTTTGAGAACAACACAAAACTTGAACCAGCCATCAAACACAGTGCTATTAATATACCTAAATTCTTAGCCATAGAGACTCTGAATATTCACTGTAATGTGGCCGAGGGTATGATCACCAAATCAAATGGCATAAGCACTCACAAGCAAACTGGCATCATTGCAACATTTAAACCTAATTCTGAATTTATGGAGCCAATCATCTACACTCCATCCCCAACATTATATTTTCCTGTGTGCCATAATAGAATAGATAACATTGAATTGATGGTCACTAATGAAAAAGAAGAATTAGTTGATTTTGCTGGAGCCACAACAACTGCAATCATAGAGATTAATATTTAAATAAAAATACATACAAAAAAAATGGAAAATATATTGAGAGTTATGAGCTACAATCATTCCCCCCAAACTGGAGGACATTTGCAAATTTAAATCAACCCAACACAGAAATTGAGGTTTATCTTGATGTAGGGGATGGCTTTATACACCCCCACAGAGCAGATCTATACATCAAATTTGATGTTGTAAAGCTCTATGGAACAGATTATCCGGCAAATTCAAATATAAGATTGGTGGACAATTTTGTGCCGCATCTGTTCTCTGAAATTGAGATCAGAAAGCATGGTGTTGTTATAAACAGAGTGGATTATCCCGGCATTACCTCCACAGCTTTGGCCACACTAAAATTATCCAAAACCGAGGCTTCTTACTACAAAATCGGTGGATTTGAGGCTGGTGATAAAATTATATCTAAGAGCCACACAGTGCTGTTCCCTATGCGCCTGTTGCCAGGATTCTTTTCAGATTACAAAGATATTATGTGGAAGGGTGGTTTAAGAATCACATTTAGAAGAGCTGCCAATGATAATAATGCTTTGATGAGGTACAGCACATTAAACTCTACAGGGGAAACTCTGCCCAATGCCCTACCTGATGAAGGCAAATGCATTATTCAGACTATGGAGCTAAGAATCCCAGTTGTAGAATATGAAGCCAGTTATGCTCTTAAATACAAAGCAGATATAATAAAAAATCCACAGATTCCTTTACAATTTTATACATATCAATGTGTACAGAAGCCTGCAACTGGTACTTATTATGAGTTTGATGCTACAAATTCATTCTCCAGTATACAATATGACATGCCGGATTTTGTGGTGGTACTGTTTCAGACTGGAAGACACAATAATCAGGAAAAAAATTCAAGTAGATTTGATAACTGCAACATCAAGAACATATATCTTAAAAATGGCAGAAATGAGGTATTCCCTAGAGAAAATTATAATTTAGACATGTCCAAGAATGATTTCCTTAAATTATATGAAGCATTTACAGCATACAAAAGGGTCACTACTGGCAATACTGACATGTATTACACACCAGATGAATTCAAAGCACAGAGACCCATGTTTGTCATCAACACTTCAAAAAGGAAACAAGTTGTGGTTAATGTCAGGACAAACATTAAAATTATCTGTGAATTCCACAATACACTCCCCGATGACACTATATGTAGTGTTATTCTCATAGGTGAAAAATCATATGTTTATGATGTAAGAAATGAGAGAGTCACAGAGCAATTCTAGAAAGTCTCTGCATATTACATTGTTTTAATAATAGATAAACAAATTGAGGCTGGTGTCCAATTGAACTTAAACCGGAAGTAAATATGTGTGTGTGTGTGTGTGTGTGTGGGTGTGGGTGGGTGGGTGTGTGTGTGTTAATACGTTTGGCGTAGTTTTAGGTGTGGGCAAAAAAAATATCAAGAGGGGCATATTTTTGACAGGTTTATGGACAACAATCTCACAGAAGTGCCTTTTGTAAGTGTAGACAAATCAATCTGAGGGGGGTCATACTTTCTCAGGAAATTCCCGAGGGCATTTTTACAAAAATCTTGGATTAGACAGGGTTCCACACTTGAGCAAGAAGCTCATATGGGCATGTTGAGCTAGTTTTAAGTGTAGGCAAATCTGCCAGAGGGGGGCTCATACTTTCTCGCGCTGGTTGTATCACAAAACACACTACTTATTGAAAAGTATGTAAAAGTTAACCCTGTATTGAAAAGTATGTAAAAGTTAACCCTGTATTGAAAAGTATGTCAAATTTAACCCAGCAGGTGTCCGTAAGATGGCGACTCTGTTTCCATCTCCGTCTGAGAAAGGTTTTGAGCTATTTTATAAATTCCTGTTAGAAACAAACAAGAGTTTTTGACTCATTTATTTTTCATATTTTTACTTCAAAATGCGTGATCAAATTGTTAAGAACATTTCTTGACATATTTCTTTATTCAAATAAAATTAGTGATATAAGTCACCCTGAAAGACATGATATACTATTCGGAAAACGTCATGATTATTTACGTTCCTGGGTTAAATTCATAGCAGGATTCACTTGCACTGTGTTTAAATGTCATTACGATATAATGTTACAAAGTGTAATAACTTATAAATTCTATAAAAGATAAGTTAAGAGTTGTCTACAGTGTTCATGTACTAATCTTATAGTACAATTTCCTCCGTTTTCTGATATTTATCTGTCTGTTTGCCATATGCTATACACTACAAATACAGTATCACCGCACGGAATTGAATTTCGAGAAATATCTCCGAATGTCACGTCTATTTCGATTGTATCAGCATGCGTCAGACATCTCAGAAGTCAGAAGTTTCCCTCCTTGTCAAAGACAGGCTCTCTCCACTCTTAGTTCCATCAGACTGCCTGGCAAATCAATAAATGCGTTTCCTCTTTCAATCAATCACCGTGTACGCCGGTATCCTTTTAGGCTCGTCAGAAAATCAGACACCTTTTCTGAATATCTCCCAATCGGAAATATGACGTTGTTCAGAGAATGATTAATCGCTTACGTAATTAGGGTGGGAAATAATATGACGGGCCGTTGACGTGTTCACGTCAGCTCGACTAAATATGAAAGCTGGGATTTTGATGTATTTGCATATTTTGGGAGGAAGAGGTAAAGCCGATACGTTGCTCAGATTGACATAAATATGTTTCAAAACGATATGAGTTAAACTTTTTTTTTCCTGATTTTGTGGAGTATGCCATTTTTTTGTTAGCTTCTTTTGGGCATTTTAGTTCAATTTTAACAATAAGCATCTTGCATATATATTTGGTATTCGATATGTGATCACATCTTTTCTGTTATTTCTTCCATATATGTAATGCGTGTCTTGAAACGGTAGCTTGATAATTACGGCTGTTCCTACAAAAGGTGAGTTCAACCTCCTTGTCCACAGAAGCCACCGTTGAAACTATTACATTTTCCAGTAGTTGCATTTACTTATTTGTTGTTTTATATCCACTTTATGCACAGATAGGCTAATCGGGACTGGACCTACAGTTTAAAGTGGGATCCGAACCACTATATGCCTTCACCGGGAATCGAACCCTGTACCCCATGATTACAAGGCGACGACGTTACCACTATGCAAACTTGGAGGCCCTCAGTAGTTGGAGAAACACCGTCACTAGAAAAGCAACAATGCGCGCTCAAGAACCTCCCTGCTTCTGGACGAAGATATACCCTTCACTACCTTGCCAGAGGAATCAAAATGCCCATATTAATGTATTATTTAATGTTCCGACCTGACTTGGAAAATTTCAAGTTATATTGCACAGCATCCTTGTTTTTTCTAGAGGACTAGCAACCACTATAGAAATATTCATAGGTGTGAGACGTTTAATATTGCTGGATTTAGTCCTTAAGGGCTCTTAGAGGTTGATATGAACGCTCTCAAGAAGCAAGGACAAACGAGTTAGTAATTCAAGCCTTGATTTTATAATAATCCTATGTTTCTCTCAAGTGACAGAAATAAATTTTCATTAGCTATTTTGTCTTATTTAAATGTCTTTGCTTGAACTTATCTCGCAATACATGGCTCCATTTTGTTTGGCTGCAGGAGCGGTAAACAAGGTCACGTGTCTTCTTAAATGAAGCAGCTCCCTTTTCCTTCTAAGGTAGACAGAAAAGAGGCGTCAATTCTTCGAACAAGATGAACTGTTCACACTAAACGACACCTCAATTATTTAGTTCAAGTAAGCTCAGTTAAGAAATTCTGCAAGTATGTACCAACAGGGTCCAAAGGGAGATGAGAGGGATATCATACTCTGTTCCTGGAATTTCTGGAGCAAGTGAAAGAAGAAAAATAGAAGGGGGGAAGCGAGTCCATGAAGGGGGAAACGCGGATGCAGCTACCAGCAGTTTGCAGCATAGCGCACTGCTTTGCTCCGCCCACTCGCTTTCTCCCCTTCTCTACCGTTATGTGCGGCCTTACTCCACAGATTCCCAAGACAAAGTATAGAGTTATAGAAAGAGAAACGGTAGAACATTGCCGTGATATCTAGCACTAGAGGTCTAAGTTGGATATACAGCGTGTACAATAATAAACAACTTATCAGGTTTATTATTTAAAAAATATCTGAGATATAAGAATGAGGTTTGTTGCATAACAATGAGAAAATATTCAAGTTTTATTTTCATGCGCAAGACTTTTGTGGCGCTGGTGTCGTGTTAAAAAAAGTGCGACTTACCACTACAGA
Organism: Lepisma saccharinum; assembly: GCF_977018435.1. Lineage (NCBI taxonomy): Eukaryota > Metazoa > Arthropoda > Insecta > Zygentoma > Lepismatidae > Lepisma > Lepisma saccharinum. The sequence goes on from NC_139234.1 coordinate 33,260,365, forward strand.
AGAAGCTGGCTGTGTCTTAAAGTTCCCAGACCTTACACCTCCTAGACTTCTGCATTTGTGGCTTTATGAAAGACAAAGTCTATGTGCCACCTATGCCGCAGGATTTGCAACAACTAAAAGAGAGAATAGGAAACGTCTTTGCTTTAGTGGACGAGGCGTTCTTGGGAAAAGTGTGGCCATAACTGGAATTTCGATGGGATGTGTATCAGGTCTGGGAACTTTAAGACACAGCTACAAATGCTCAACGTGGCTTCCATCAGTTGTACCCGACATAGTTTAATCGAAATAAATTCTTAAAGTTCTTTACTCTATTAGGGGCTATGATTCACCCTGTACAACTTAAATTTAAGGACCAAAATAATTCAATTTTCCAACGGGAACGAACATGGGATGTCGCAAATAAATGAGACCACATTAGTGTTGTAGTCACGGAGACCTAACATATTACTCGGAAGATAAATTGGTTGCAAACGCAACATGTTTCTCAGTGACGTTGGCAATACGCTGTAAAGCGCGGGTGGTTTTTACGCGTGAAAAGTCTACCCAGTTACTGATTATGAAACGGGTTCACCCGCCTTTTCCAGAAGTTTCCGAAGAAACTTTCGAAAGTTTCCAACCTTCTTGTGCTGAGAGAATCGCAATACGTGCCCAAGAAGCTTTCTCGCTGGGCTTAGAGAGACTTAAAAGGAAAATGGGATTCTCTCATCAAACAACGTTATCCTATCTGTGACTGAAAGCCTTCTGCAATTCGGATCCTTGTTTAGTCTCCTGCTACTATCATTTACCTACGCAAAAGATTTTGCTTCTGTCACAATGGTGCCGCTGTTGTTTTTAACCCAAATTCTTTCCGGGATTGATCCTGCGAATTCTAATTTGTTGTTGTTGAGTTGGTGTTTGAAGTCCACTTTGTGCACAGTAAGGCTAATCGGGACTGGACATACAGTTAAACCCTTTATTACAAGGCGACGACCGGGGAGGTCCTCTAATTTGTTTTATTGATAAAAATCCCAGAAGGTATAATTCAGGATGGGGGTATGTTACAGTGAGTGGGATATCACTGTTAGTTGGTAAGCTCTGTCCTGTTTGTACGAAGGCATAAACCAAATTCTGTAGCTGTAGTAGCCCCGTTTAGTTCGCATCCCAGTGTCCGGCTGGAGGAAATATACCGTGCTCAACCATGTAGACCAGTGGTTTCCAACTTCAAAAGGTTTGAGGGCCAAAATTATATCCAGCAGTTGATTGGCGGGCCGCATTTTTTTTGGAGGGGGGTGTTAAAAATTACAAAAATTGTAGGTACTGAACTGACCTTACTTACTTACTTTCGCATGACCTAAATTTCTAAAATGAGGCAATAAAAACAATGGAATCACAAATCAAAATTGTATAATTACAATTTATTTCACAAAAACCCAATACTTATGGATGAATTGAAAGAAATGAAAAACACACCAATACAAATAAGAATCCTTCGTAGTAAGTGTTCAATGTGAAAATTGAAGCCGATCTGTTTCTTTTACTAAAGTTGGAATGTCCACTTCAATTTCTGTATTTGAAAGTCTCAGAAGGTGAAGCAGTGAAGAATTTGTCAGTCGGCTTCTGTAGCGGTTCTTGATGAACTTCATTGAAGAAAAAACACTTTCACACGTGTGTGTGCTGCCGAACATCGATGTCATTCTTTGCCCAAAACTACGAAGGTTTGGAAAGCGCTCCTTTGAAAAACTCTGGCCCCTTTTCTTGCCTAGTTTGAAGAAACACATCGCCTTGCAAATCACACAATTCAAGTTGGAGAGAAGCTTCTTGTTCTTCGATGTTAACGCCAAGAGGATTGCTAAATAGCTGGATGCCGCTTTTAAGTTCTTCAAAATTTTATAATCTGGAGTGAAACTCATCCATTATTTCTTTAATATTTGCACTGAATTCAGAAAAGTCCAGTGTTTCTTCATCTTCTGCTAGCCGCCGACAGCTTGGACAATGAACCAGGTTATTCCTCTCCAAAGTAACGTTGAAAATCTTCAGTTTGTTACGAAACCCATTTATATTTCCCATTAAATCCGACACCAGCTGGTTTCTTCCCTGCAGTTTCAAGTTCAGTTAGTTCAGATGACCTGTGATATCTTTTAGAAATGCCAGTTGTTTAAGGAAGTTCATACTCTGAAACTGTTCCTTCAGTAAAAATAGAACGTATTTTAATAAAAATACATAAAATTAATGTATTTTGCAAACTGACTTCGCGGGCCGCCAGTTGGAAACCCCTGATGTAGACGGCAAGCGGAGTTGTAGTAAAAAAGGTTGAACAAATGCCTGTCTACTTCTTTCAGCGTTCATTGATTGGTTAACACGTACCACGTGACTGTACACTATACTGTAGACCGCTCCCGAACGTAGTGCAAATGGTGCAGACACCAAATACACTACTTAACACCAAATCAAGGAAGCAGACGACTCGGTGTTGCACTTTGTAATTCAGAGAGAGTCAAAAAGTGCAGCTAACTATAATAGGGGAGGGCTACTACTTGCAAGAGCCGTAGGTTTAAGTTCGCCAGCCATTCAAGGTGACACGTTTCTTCTGCACCCTTTTTACGATCTATTCCATTAATATATTATTAATGTTCATCTTCTCAAGAAACTCTTAGAGATGGAAATTCAAACTGAACTTTGTCCTTGGACCTGATCTTTGATGAGAAAGAAAGACACAAAATGCACTTTGCAATTTCGTTTCCATTATTTACAAATGTCAGTCATACGGCGGAACTTCTTACTCGAAGGGGGCTGCTCTGAAATATTAATCGATTACGGAATCAGGCTCTTTTGCTTTAAACTTCTCTCCCCTTCACTGCGAGGGAGAATTTCTTCTAGGTCTGTTGGAAGCTTTGTTTTTATAATATTTGGATTACAGCATGAATATTGCGAAATCTAAAGTAATGTCGGTACATAACGAACACATCCCAATTTATGTAAAATAATTCTGGCTTACTTGAAGTTAATCCATGATCGAGAAAGAAGCAAGTGTTTGTTTAAAGTATCGAAGAGAGAGGGGGCGTCAACCAACGGGATGAAAACTTCCGTTTTTCCAGGGGTAAAATATATTATACATCCTGAGATAAAGGCTGTTAAATTCCAAAGGACAAATAAAGTAAAGAATAGAGATGTGCTTGGAAGATTGAACGCGGAATGAAGTTGCCACGTTAACTGGTCTTCCACTTCGATGTTGTTCACTGGCATTTTGTCTACTTTTTTTAAACCTGTCGATCCCTGACTCAAACAACTGTCTCCATAAACATCCTCATGAAATCAACACACCCCACAACCTGACCAACTCCGATTTTCATGAAATTTGGGGATTTGAAACTCTGCAAGCAGCTTAGTAACTATGAACATTTTGAGTCTCGTGCGTCTTGTAATTGTTAAATTATTCAAGGTCAAAGTTCGCATAAATTGCCCTTTTTGAGCCCGTTTAGCTATATTAAATGGCTGTAACTCCGCCCTTATTTCGGCTAGGAACCTCAAATAAAGCTTATTATACAAGGAATTGAACAAGCTTTCCAGTGATATATAACAAGCCTACCTTTCGATAAACATATAATTTTGTCACGTGACCTTGACCTTTGACTTTAATATCTCAAAACATGTCATCACCAAAAATCGTTAAAAAATATTTTGGTCCCTCATTCCATACTCTTAAAACATAAAAAAATCATTCTGGGACTGCAATGGGATCACAAGGTACAAAATAATATGTGTAACTATGTGACTGATAAAAGCTTCATTACATGAACTATGACGAGCCAAATGTCCCTTAACACCCTCTACAAGATGTAAAGGAGTTATCCTGGGTATAATTGATAATGAAAGAAATAGGTTAGCTGTGTGTGTCAAGCGCAGCTCCGGCATATTGTTTGCCCTTCATATTGAATTCAACGCAAACATTTCAAAGGAAAGGGGGTGATGTGATATATCAAATCAGGCTAGAATTTCACGAGAAATGAAGCGGCGAAGGTTTTTCCAACGTATCTTTAGCCAGCAAAAAGTTATTCGCATATCCTTCACTTACGATATATGCACATTATAATGGTGCCAATGTTCTTGTGAGCACACTCGTTGACGTCTCTCACGCTCACATAGAACATTTGGCAATGTATCAGGTGCGACATCTTCGCAAGCAGCAACTATGCCTTCTCTCAGATGGTCAATATCACGGATTTTTAGTGCATGCACCATTCTCTTCAAATGTTTCTGAAGGTAAAGGTCCTCCTAAGATGTTAGATCTGGAGAATGTGTAGGCCTTTTAATAGATCCCTGTCTGTCCATCAATGTACCTAGAAATTTACAATGAAGAAATTACCACAATGTCCACATAGTGTGGTCACACCCTGTCCTGTTTCAAAAGTCTGGAATAGTGCCATATCCCGTAAGCATGGATGAAAAACCTGTTCACTTAAGAAATCCAAGAAGCCCTCACCATTTAAGGTTTCGTTGTTTAATATGGACCAACCATTCCCGTTCTCCATACACTATACCACATCATTAGCTTACTAGCAACAACCATTCGGCTGGGATCTGTCTACTGTAGATTATCAAATCACAGATATTGCATATTCTTTTTATTAATGTCACAGCGAACATAAAAATTAGCCTCGTCACTTTCATTTCAAAGGAAATGGCACGTAATTGTTTGAGATACTTTTCCCAATATTCTTCACTATTCAACTATTTGGTGAATGTCGCTGATTAAAATCATATGCAGTGGTGTGTAAACTTCTTTCACTTTCGAGATGTCAGCGTGATCTTGATGAGTTCCTAACACGTTAGCAGCATTCTAATGCTTTGTTTTTAACACCTCGAAAAGGAGAAAATGTTACAAGCATGCAGTAATAACTTTTTGCTGGCTAAAGATACGTTGGAAAAACCTTCATCACTTCATTTCTCGTAAAATTCTAGCCTGATTTGATATATCACATCACCCCCTTTCCTTTGAAATGTTTGCCTTGAATTCAATATGAAGGGCAAACAATATGCCGGAGCTGCGCTTGACACACACAGCTAACCTATTTCTTTCATTATCAATTATACCCAGAATAACTCCTTTACATTTTGTAGGGGGTGTTAAGGGACATTTGACTCGTCATAGTTCATGTAATGAGGCTTTTATCAGTCACATAGTTACACATATTATTTTGTACCTTCTGATCCCATTTTAGTCCCAGAATGATTTTTTATATGTTTTAAGAGTATGGAATGAGGGACCAAATACATTTTTTTAACGATTTTTGGTGATGACATGTTTTGAGATATTCAAGGTCAAAGGTCACGTGACAAACTTATATGTTTATCGAAAGGTAGGCTTGTTATATATCACTGGAAAGCGTGTTCAATTCCCTGTACAATAAGCTTTATTTCAGCTTCCTAGCCGAAATAAGGGCGGAGTTACAGTCATTTAGTATAGCTAAGCGGGCTCAAAAAGGGCAATTTATGCGAACTTTGACCTTGAATAATTTAACAATTACAAGACAAACGAAACTAAAAATTTTCATAGTTACTAAGTTCCATGCATAGTTTCAACTCCCCAAATTTCATGAAAATCGGAGATTGTCAGGTTGGAAATTGCACATAATTATCTGTGTTTATTTCGCATGGAATTACTCCATACTGAACCTTAGTTCTGCGATTTCAGATGGTTTTAGACCCTCTGAAAACAAACACATACAAAACGAATGATGCTTCTTTGCTCTTCCAGGATGCAAGTCGATAGTGGAGCGGCCATGTTGTATGATCTAGTGCGCAGGAGCATACTGCTCGATGGTCACGATTCCCACATATGTTTTTTGCTAATGATGCATTGTGTGTCCCGAAATAAGGTTTTTCGCTGTGTACACTTTAAAATAGAATTCCTGTTATTTAATTACTTTCCCTCGTATATTCTGCAATTACAGGGCATATTGTTATAATGATGAAATTATGTATCCCTAGTAGTATCCGAATGAGATAAGCTCGCTCGCTTTTTAATATTCGCAATTCATTTGTATGTACTTATAACTAATTTGCACGTACTTAGAACTTATTTGCGCGTACTTAGAATTCATTAGCAAGTACTTAGAGTACTTTACATTTATGTATTTGCATGTTTATAACTTTTTATGAATATATATTTATTTATTTTATGAAAAATATGTATATAGAAGGTAATTAGAGGTACTAAACGCTATGCATATGGTTTTATATTCATTACTGCAAAGTATGTAACGTATGAAACTATAATAATTAATGTTTATAGTATTGAAAATAAGTTTTCTATGGTTTATGAACCGCTATGAACGGTGGTAATGGTACGATTGGGGACGGTCCCGGTACTCGAACCCGCGATATGCAATGTTATTAATTAGTACTATGTAATAATTGCATTATGTTATGAAACACGATGGTGCAACACGCTAGACAGAATACTGTCTCGAGAATCTCGACTCCGCTCCGATGCCAGACAGAGAATGAATTAATATTCAGCGCAGGTAGAGGAGAAAGGAATTTTGGGGAAGCGCGTTCAAGGTCAAATGACGTCACAACGTCAGAACAAAGAAGGAATCTGATTGACCAATCAGAGAACGCGTCGGTAGATTTTCAGAACCGGTTTTTTCAAGGTTAACCAGTACGCAATAACAGGGGAAAGCTATGCAATACTGTAGGGCAGGGGAGGGATTCAACCAGACAACAAAGGATGTCTGGAATGCGCAGCAAGGGTCAAATCTCTGAAGCTATGCGGTTTCCGCCGCCAATTAATATTCCGCTCAGGTTTGCCTCCAAGGCACAGGACGCTTTAGCGCAGGTTTTTTTTTATCTGTACTATGAAGAAGGGAGAGCTATTAGGGACGGGGCCTACAGTTTTCACCATTTGCTTTTATCACGGGGTAACGAACCTAGGACCCTTTGATTATTGATTTAGGTAGTAAATGTATGTTACTGTGTGCTATTTAACTTAATTTTGAGTTTATTTTTTTACCAAACTTTGACTTTATGTCAAACATTTTCACAGCTTATTCTTATTTTTACAAAAATAACACTATTTGTACTATTCAGGCAACATTTTTTATTAAATTTTGGACTCGCAAAGATATTTTTACAACTTTTTAACTTATTATTTTACAATTTTATGTTAATTTTTTACCAAAATAACACTATTTGTACTATTCAGGCAACACTTTTATTAAATTTTGGACTCAAAGACATTTTCTTCTACGTTTAACTTATTATTTTACAACTTTATATTAATTTTTTACCAAAATAACACTATTTGTACTAATCAGGCAACATTTTTTATTAAATTTTGGACTCACAAAGACATTTTTTCAATTTTTAATTTATTATTTTACAACTTTATATTAATTTTTTACCAAAATAACACTATTTGTACTATTCAGGCAACATTTTTTATTAAATTTTGTATTTACAAAGAGATTTTTTCAACTTTTAATTTATTATTTACAAGTTTATGCCTATTTTTTTACTCAGATAACACAATTCTATCTGTTCAGGAAAGACTTTTAGTTACATTTTCGACACACAAAGTGTGTGTTCTCAACTTCTATCTGTTTATTTCACAAGTTTAGGCTTATTATTACCAAAATAATACAATTCAATCTGTTCAGGAAAGACTTTTAGTCGCATTTTCGACACACAGAGTGTGTGATCTCAACTTCTATCTGTTTATTAGGCTTATTATTACTCAAATAACACAATTTCAGCTGTTCAGGCAACATTTTTTATTAAATTTTGTATTTACAAAGAGATTTTTTCAACTTTTAATTTATTATTTACAAGTTTATGCCTATTTTTTTACTCAGATAACACAATTCTATCTGTTCAGGAAAGACTTTTAGTTACATTTTCGACACACAAAGTGTGTGTTCTCAACTTCTATCTGTTTATTTCACAAGTTTAGGCTTATTATTACCAAAATAATACAATTCAATCTGTTCAGGAAAGACTTTTAGTCGCATTTTCGACACACAGAGTGTGTGATTTCAACTTCTATCTGTTTATTAGGCTTATTATTACTCAAATAACACAATTTCAGCTGTTCAGGCAACATTTTTTATTAAATTTTGGACTCACAAGACATTTTTTCAACTTTTAACCTATTATTTTACAACTTTGTTAATTTTTACCAAAATAACACAATTTCATCTGTTCAGGAAATACTTTTTATTACATTTTGGACATACACACATACACACACACACACACACACACACACACACACACACACACACACACAGAAAGAGAGAGAGAGAGAGAGAGAGAGAGAGAGACAGAGAGAGAGAGAGAGAGAGATTTTTCCAAGTTTACAGGATTATTCTCCACGTTTACTCAAATAACACAATTTAGATGTGTTTTGAATTAAATTTTGCACACATGAAGTGTGTTTTGTCAAGTTCTACCCTTTTATTTTACAAGTTTAGGCTTAATATTACTCAAATAACACAATTTAATCCAGTCAGAAAGGATTTGTTATTATATTTTGGATGCACAAAGAGATGTTTTCAACTTTTTTACTGAAAGTACTTTTAGCTAAAATGTAAGCCACAGAATATATTATTAATATTATTATTATTATTATTATTATTATTATTATTATTATTATTATTATTATTATTATTATTATTAGGGTTTACTGATTTCCACTATGCTATTTTTGGTTCTGTATTTCTATATGTATTTATTTAGGTCAGGTTACGCCTGCTACGTAGGAAAGTTTGTTTATTTTAGAGTTTGCTGAGTATTTTGTTACTTTTATACTAGGTAAAGTTTTCTAAATATATCAGGAAGGGCTCCATCCATATACTTTTGTTTTTGCTGTTTGGAGATGATGCGATCAGCATCACTCTCCATCTGCTTTTTATTTTATGTACCCAATATTATTTTGAGGCTTAGTGAATTCTAGAGCCTATTTATGCAGGAGAGAGGGCTTGAAAATTTTCATTTCAGATAACCCACAACTATTTGTCAGAGTATTTTAAAGGATATTTTATATTTATTATGTGCTACTAGAATATCAAAGCTTGCTTAATTTTTATGTCTGTAACGCTGTTATTGTATTTCTAGCTAAGGTTTACTGGATAAAGTACACGAAATGTTTATCATTTCGACTATTTACTTTTATACGAGGCCAAATTTTTAGTGTAACGAAAATTATTGTGTGTCTATAAAGACTGAAATCCCTTTACCGATGGGTCCATAACTGGACGCTTACCAACATTGTTTCTTTTTTAAAAAAATATATATAACCATTTATCAATATATTCTCAATTCACAGGACAAGACGAAGTTCACAGACGACTGACTATATGGACCATAGGTCCACTTGCTAAACTTTTTTCTATGCTAGAAGAATAATTTAGCCTTATAGCCTTTTTCAAGGTATTTTTGAAGTATTACTGGTTTTATGGGTGCATCAACACTTGGGTTATTTCCATTTGGTTTATTATACGAGGTTTATTTTTTACTCTAAGATCAATATATGTCTCCGAGGACTAAAATACATTTATTGAAGCTAAAAGCTTAGGCTGTAACTAGGGATTTAGTATGTATATCGACAATTTATAGGACAACACGAACCTTACAAAGGATTATAGGTGATGTAGGCCCACACGCCAGAGCTTTGTTAACCTGCAAGAAGCATTTACAGCTAATGCTACGAGGATATAATGTTGATTTTTTACTGTTTCACAAGAATGCTATTTTTTATACACCCAATATTTGCTTTTCAAGTAACTACATGTACCAGAAGCACTTACAGGCCAACTCTAACTAGACTTCGACTTATTCTATATCAGGTGCTAAATTTATAAAGAACTATGATTGTGTATATTTCTGAGGAAGTACGCAAAAGCAGATTACCCGATTAAAGTATCTGAAAAACATATTTTTCTATGCAAGTATATTTTTATTGACTGGATTATTTAACAGATCAAACAGGAAGACTGCAAAATTCATTAAATGTAGTTCTATAGTATAGGTGGTTTCAGAGATATAAAAAGAACAAATATAAGATTTCGCTTTTTTTTTTTTTTTTTTTTTGCTTCTGAGGCTAATCGCGACGCTAAGGGTAAATGGCCAGGAAATGTAACGGAGGAGAAACAATCCCAAAAGTTATGGGCTGCATGTAAGTTAATACCACAGAGATATTACAGTAGGTGTAGGTTCTTCCACCAGAACATTTCTACTTATAATAATACTGGTTATGCTGTACTGTTAGCTAAAGATGCTGATATTTGAGAAACTTAAAAGCTTATTTGCAAAATTTTAGATAAATAATAATCTGTTAGACTGTAAACATATTTTATATCCATTCTGCAAAAGATCCGATGACAAAATTTAAAAATTGTTATCGTCCAGACAGGGACTCGAACCCTGGACAGATAGGTTAAAAGCCTAACGCTATACCAACTAAGCTATCTGGGCACAAGGTATTCTTTTTTTGAAAAGTTAGTTATCTTAAGAAATATATTGAAACACCTGAGAACACTTTTGGTCTGGTTCGACAGACAAGGAGACAACATTTCTAAATTTTTACAGACTGGGTGTATTTTACCACTATAGAGGCCTTCACTATATGTAATTCGAAACGCTAAAGTTCAGCTAGCTTCCAAAATTGAGGTAAAGATTGTGTTTGGCGAGATTAACAAGTTACAATTATATCCAGTTACGGACAAATAAAGCTAAAACTCTTAGATTTACTGTACTAGCCAAGTTTTAGTAATATTTTCTTCACTTTAGTACAAATACCAAAGAAATAGGTATATTTTATTTATAATTTGACAAAATGTACTAGTATTTAATTTACAAAGTTAGGTAAAAAGCAGTATTTTTTAAAAATATTGTTACTGCATTCAAATTTTATGTTATTTAGCCACTAACAACTGATTTACACTGTTTGGCATCCTTTAAATAGGAAAAGAAGGAATTATTTGTTTATTATTTTTACTTTATATTTATAGTTATTTAAGAAAACAATTCTACAGTTTAACTTAATTTTAACAAATTGTTACTAATTTATATATCAAAGTTATGTTATTTAGAGTGTATCAAGGCGTATAAAGTTAATATTTGTACTTATCAGTTCAACTAACAATTATATTTTACACACAAAAGATGATGTTTACAGTTAAATTACTTGAATCAGAGAATAATATTTTACAGTAATTGATTCATTCAGCACTAGTCAGTACTTTTATGCTTCAGAAAGTTTTCTTAATTTTCTATTACGCATGCTATTTTGGGCTATTTTTAAAATGTATTTCTAAGGCAAACTGGTTTAATTTTCTGCTTATAATGCAAAGTTGACATAGTTTTCGCACAATGCATTGTACATTTGTTATATTCTCTACTTACAATTCAAATATTATGCTTATTTAATGTATAACTAACTAACTCTCTAGCCTTCTTAAACCCGAAGGTTCATGGCTGCAGCAACATATGCCTTTCATCTGTCCCTGTCCTGAGCAAGATCTATATACTCCTTTCCTTCCCTACCAATTTCCTTTTGGTCCATCTCTACATTATCCCTCCATCTTCGTCTTGGCCTTCCTACATGTCTCTTACCATCAGGTTTCCCAACAAGAATCCTGTATACTCTTCTTTCCTCTCCCATTCGTACCACATGATCTACACACCTAAGTCTTCTTGATTTAATCATTCTAATAATATCTGGGTATGAATACAAATTATGTACTTCTAAATTATGTAACCTTCTCCACTCATTTGTCTCCTCATCTGTTTTAGGCCCAAATATTTTCCTAAGGATCTTATTTTCAAATAGTCTCAATTTATGTTCCTTTTTCAATCTAAGGGACCAGGTTTATTTACTGTATTTAACTTTTATTTTTTGTAATTAACAAAAATTAAAAGCTTATACTGTAGTTATTATATTTTTTTCTATCAGCTTATTTTGAAATTAATATTATTAGGTATAGTCTTTGATTTATAACTATATTGCTTTCTTTATCAATTTATCTAAGAGTACACGCAGACAAACACATGTGTACACACTTTTATGTGAATAGATATGCCTTTTTTCAATATTTTAGTATGAAGATTGCACTTTAGCTATTTAAGCAAGGGTAGGAAAGGTAGGATTTCTGAGAATTTGTTGCAGGATTTTGTTGTCCAAGTATAGATGAGAACTGAGCTGGGACACTGGTTTGAACCTTTCCATGAGAGTTTGCATGTGAACTGTATGCAAATTGAGCACTATTGACTGTGCATGCTTCTAAGTTTTGCTGTTATTTCACATCAACTCTGTGAGACTGTAGACAGTTTTCCCATTTCAAGTAGTTTTTATTGATTGTATTTGCATATGTTTTGGGGATTTAGCAGTTTTATGTTATGAGGCAGTTTATTGTAGAATATTTTTACATGATTGTTTTGAGATATTGAGTGTCTGCTGTTTTACTTGTAATTATTTTCCTTTTTGTGTTGTGTTTTTGACTATATTTTGTCCAAGTTCGTAGTATTTAGAATAGTTGTTATTGACTTGTAGATGTAGGGAGTAATAATCCTTTGCAAGATGCCCTATACTTTAGTCTGAACATTATTCTTAGTGTTCACTTTTCAAGCCTTAGTATTCTGGTAGTATTATTAATGTAGAGGTAAATTAGGCTGAATTGTAGGCATTTTTCTGATAAATTATACTTACTTAGTTGTTTCAGCAGGTAGAAGTTGCATGATGGTTTACTGCTGATGATGCTAATTTGCTCTTCTTATGTACTACGTACGATGTAGCTTATTTGAGTAATTGGAATTTTGTACTGAAAATAAGATTGCTTGTCTATTTTACTCCTATGTTGTTGAGTTTGTCCATAAGCAAGATATGTTTTTACTCTATCCTATGCCTTGGAAGAATCCAGATATATATTATTTTTGCAGTTTTATGTTTCTCTAAGGTTTCAGCTATGTAGTTTCTTAATCTGTGCTATGGGTGTGACTATTGATTTCTCTTTCTGGATGCCATGTTGGTTTCTGTGTATTCCTCTTGCTGCTTGAATTTGACTTAGGTTGTTTGCTTTTCTTCTTAGATCTTTATTTGTTTGTTTGTCTTGTATTTGTTATAGCTTAACTATTTTGATATTTTGAATGTTATTTTATAAGAATTCCATTATTTGTAATTTCAATTACTTTAATTTCACGTTAACTAACAAATTTTACATTAACAACAAAATAATTTGCCCTAGTATAAAAACTTCTACTAACAAAAAATGTATTATTATAACTTTTAATTTTAAAAAATTGTACTTTTAAAACTTTAACTTTGAAAAATTGAATTTTAACATTTTGACTTTAGCAATGTACTTTGAGTTTTTTATGAAAGAGAATATTAAAAAGTAAAAAATACTGAACAAAGAAATACTGAACAAATAAACAAATAAAGATCTAAGAAGAAAAGCAAACAACCTAAGTCAAATTCAAGCAGCAAGAGGAATACACAGAAACCAACATGGCATCCAGAAAGAGAAATCAATAGTCACACCCATAGCACAGATTAAGAAACTACATAGCTGAAACCTTAGAGAAACATAAAACTGCAAAAATAATATATATCTGGATTCTTCCAAGGCATAGGATAGAGTAAAAACATATCTTGCTTATGGACAAACTCAACAACATAGGAGTAAAATAGACAAGCAATCTTATTTTCAGTACAAAATTCCAATTACTCAAATAAGCTACATCGTACGTAGTACATAAGAAGAGCAAATTAGCATCATCAGCAGTAAACCATCATGCAACTTCTACCTGCTGAAACAACTAAGTAAGTATAATTTATCAGAAAAATGCCTACAATTCAGCCTAATTTACCTCTACATTAATAATACTACCAGAATACTAAGGCTTGAAAAGTGAACACTAAGAATAATGTTCAGACTAAAGTATAGGGCATCTTGCAAAGGATTATTACTCCCTACATCTACAAGTCAATAACAACTATTCTAAATACTACGAACTTGGACAAAATATAGTCAAAAACACAACACAAAAAGGAAAATAATTACAAGTAAAACAGCAGACACTCAATATCTCAAAACAATCATGTAAAAATATTCTACAATAAACTGCCTCATAACATAAAACTGCTAAATCCCCAAAACATATGCAAATACAATCAATAAAAACTACTTGAAATGGGAAAACTGTCTACAGTCTCACAGAGTTGATGTGAAATAACAGCAAAACTTAGAAGCATGCACAGTCAATAGTGCTCAATTTGCATACAGTTCACATGCAAACTCTCATGGAAAGGTTCAAACCAGTGTCCCAGCTCAGTTCTCATCTATACTTGGACAACAAAATCCTGCAACAAATTCTCAGAAATCCTACCTTTCCTACCCTTGCTTAAATAGCTAAAGTGCAATCTTCATACTAAAATATTGAAAAAAGGCATATCTATTCACATAAAAGTGTGTACACATGTGTTTGTCTGCGTGTACTCTTAGATAAATTGATAAAGAAAGCAATATAGTTATAAATCAAAGACTATACCTAATAATATTAATTTCAAAATAAGCTGATAGAAAAAAATATAATAACTACAGTATAAGCTTTTAATTTTTGTTAATTACAAAAAATAAAAGTTAAATACAGTAAATAAACCTGGTCCCTTAGATTGAAAAAGGAACATAAATTGAGACTATTTGAAAATAAGATCCTTAGGAAAATATTTGGGCCTAAAACAGATGAGGAGACAAATGAGTGGAGAAGGTTACATAATTTAGAAGTACATAATTTGTATTCATACCCAGATATTATTAGAATGATTAAATCAAGAAGACTTAGGTGTGTAGATCATGTGGTACGAATGGGAGAGGAAAGAAGAGTATACAGGATTCTTGTTGGGAAACCTGATGGTAAGAGACATGTAGGAAGGCCAAGACGAAGATGGAGGGATAATGTAGAGATGGACCAAAAGGAAATTGGTAGGGAAGGAAAGGAGTATATAGATCTTGCTCAGGACAGGGACAGATGAAAGGCATATGTTGCTGCAGCCATGAACCTTCGGGTTTAAGAAGGCTAGAGAGTTAGTTAGTTATACATTAAATAAGCATAATATTTGAATTGTAAGTAGAGAATATAACAAATGTACAATGCATTGTGCGAAAACTATGTCAACTTTGCATTATAAGCAGAAAATTAAACCAGTTTGCCTTAGAAATACATTTTAAAAATAGCCCAAAATAGCATGCGTAATAGAAAATTAAGAAAACTTTCTGAAGCATAAAAGTACTGACTAGTGCTGAATGAATCAATTACTGTAAAATATTATTCTCTGATTCAAGTAATTTAACTGTAAACATCATCTTTTGTGTGTAAAATATAATTGTTAGTTGAACTGATAAGTACAAATATTAACTTTATACGCCTTGATACACTCTAAATAACATAACTTTGATATATAAATTAGTAACAATTTGTTAAAATTAAGTTAAACTGTAGAATTGTTTTCTTAAATAACTATAAATATAAAGTAAAAATAATAAACAAATAATTCCTTCTTTTCCTATTTAAAGGATGCCAAACAGTGTAAATCAGTTGTTAGTGGCTAAATAACATAAAATTTGAATGCAGTAACAATATTTTTAAAAAATACTGCTTTTTACCTAACTTTGTAAATTAAATACTAGTACATTTTGTCAAATTATAAATAAAATATACCTATTTCTTTGGTATTTGTACTAAAGTGAAGAAAATATTACTAAAACTTGGCTAGTACAGTAAATCTAAGAGTTTTAGCTTTATTTGTCCGTAACTGGATATAATTGTAACTTGTTAATCTCGCCAAACACAATCTTTACCTCAATTTTGGAAGCTAGCTGAACTTTAGCGTTTCGAATTACATATAGTGAAGGCCTCTATAGTGGTAAAATACACCCAGTCTGTAAAAATTTAGAAATGTTGTCTCCTTGTCTGTCGAACCAGACCAAAAGTGTTCTCAGGTGTTTCAATATATTTCTTAAGATAACTAACTTTTCAAAAAAAGAATACCTTGTGCCCAGATAGCTTAGTTGGTATAGCGTTAGGCTTTTAACCTATCTGTCCAGGGTTCGAGTCCCTGTCTGGACGATAACAATTTTTAAATTTTGTCATCGGATCTTTTGCAGAATGGATATAAAATATGTTTACAGTCTAACAGATTATTATTTATCTAAAATTTTGCAAATAAGCTTTTAAGTTTCTCAAATATCAGCATCTTTAGCTAACAGTACAGCATAACCAGTATTATTATAAGTAGAAATGTTCTGGTGGAAGAACCTACACCTACTGTAATATCTCTGTGGTATTAACTTACATGCAGCCCATAACTTTTGGGATTGTTTCTCCTCCGTTACATTTCCTGGCCATTTACCCTTAGCGTCGCGATTAGCCTCAGAAGCAAAAAAAAAAAAAAAAAAGCGAAATCTTATATTTGTTCTTTTTATATCTCTGAAACCACCTATACTATAGAACTACATTTAATGAATTTTGCAGTCTTCCTGTTTGATCTGTTAAATAATCCAGTCAATAAAAATATACTTGCATAGAAAAATATGTTTTTCAGATACTTTAATCGGGTAATCTGCTTTTGCGTACTTCCTCAGAAATATACACAATCATAGTTCTTTATAAATTTAGCACCTGATATAGAATAAGTCGAAGTCTAGTTAGAGTTGGCCTGTAAGTGCTTCTGGTACATGTAGTTACTTGAAAAGCAAATATTGGGTGTATAAAAAATAGCATTCTTGTGAAACAGTAAAAAATCAACATTATATCCTCGTAGCATTAGCTGTAAATGCTTCTTGCAGGTTAACAAAGCTCTGGCGTGTGGGCCTACATCACCTATAATCCTTTGTAAGGTTCGTGTTGTCCTATAAATTGTCGATATACATACTAAATCCCTAGTTACAGCCTAAGCTTTTAGCTTCAATAAATGTATTTTAGTCCTCGGAGACATATATTGATCTTAGAGTAAAAAATAAACCTCGTATAATAAACCAAATGGAAATAACCCAAGTGTTGATGCACCCATAAAACCAGTAATACTTCAAAAATACCTTGAAAAAGGCTATAAGGCTAAATTATTCTTCTAGCATAGAAAAAAGTTTAGCAAGTGGACCTATGGTCCATATAGTCAGTCGTCTGTGAACTTCGTCTTGTCCTGTGAATTGAGAATATATTGATAAATGGTTATATATATTTTTTTAAAAAAGAAACAATGTTGGTAAGCGTCCAGTTATGGACCCATCGGTAAAGGGATTTCAGTCTTTATAGACACACAATAATTTTCGTTACACTAAAAATTTGGCCTCGTATAAAAGTAAATAGTCGAAATGATAAACATTTCGTGTACTTTATCCAGTAAACCTTAGCTAGAAATACAATAACAGCGTTACAGACATAAAAATTAAGCAAGCTTTGATATTCTAGTAGCACATAATAAATATAAAATATCCTTTAAAATACTCTGACAAATAGTTGTGGGTTATCTGAAATGAAAATTTTCAAGCCCTCTCTCCTGCATAAATAGGCTCTAGAATTCACTAAGCCTCAAAATAATATTGGGTACATAAAATAAAAAGCAGATGGAGAGTGATGCTGATCGCATCATCTCCAAACAGCAAAAACAAAAGTATATGGATGGAGCCCTTCCTGATATATTTAGAAAACTTTACCTAGTATAAAAGTAACAAAATACTCAGCAAACTCTAAAATAAACAAACTTTCCTACGTAGCAGGCGTAACCTGACCTAAATAAATACATATAGAAATACAGAACCAAAAATAGCATAGTGGAAATCAGTAAACCCTAATAATAATAATAATAATAATAATAATAATAATAATAATAATAATAATAATAATAATAATAATAATAATATTAATAATATATTCTGTGGCTTACATTTTAGCTAAAAGTACTTTCAGTAAAAAAGTTGAAAACATCTCTTTGTGCATCCAAAATATAATAACAAATCCTTTCTGACTGGATTAAATTGTGTTATTTGAGTAATATTAAGCCTAAACTTGTAAAATAAAAGGGTAGAACTTGACAAAACACACTTCATGTGTGCAAAATTTAATTCAAAACACATCTAAATTGTGTTATTTGAGTAAACGTGGAGAATAATCCTGTAAACTTGGAAAAATCTCTCTCTCTCTCTCTCTCTGTCTCTCTCTCTCTCTCTCTCTCTCTCTCTTTCTGTGTGTGTGTGTGTGTGTGTGTGTGTGTGTGTGTGTGTGTGTGTGTGTATGTGTGTATGTCCAAAATGTAATAAAAAGTATTTCCTGAACAGATGAAATTGTGTTATTTTGGTAAAAATTAACAAAGTTGTAAAATAATAGGTTAAAAGTTGAAAAAATGTCTTGTGAGTCCAAAATTTAATAAAAAATGTTGCCTGAACAGCTGAAATTGTGTTATTTGAGTAATAATAAGCCTAATAAACAGATAGAAGTTGAAATCACACACTCTGTGTGTCGAAAATGCGACTAAAAGTCTTTCCTGAACAGATTGAATTGTATTATTTTGGTAATAATAAGCCTAAACTTGTGAAATAAACAGATAGAAGTTGAGAACACACACTTTGTGTGTCGAAAATGTAACTAAAAGTCTTTCCTGAACAGATAGAATTGTGTTATCTGAGTAAAAAAATAGGCATAAACTTGTAAATAATAAATTAAAAGTTGAAAAAATCTCTTTGTAAATACAAAATTTAATAAAAAATGTTGCCTGAACAGCTGAAATTGTGTTATTTGAGTAATAATAAGCCTAATAAACAGATAGAAGTTGAGATCACACACTCTGTGTGTCGAAAATGCGACTAAAAGTCTTTCCTGAACAGATTGAATTGTATTATTTTGGTAATAATAAGCCTAAACTTGTGAAATAAACAGATAGAAGTTGAGAACACACACTTTGTGTGTCGAAAATGTAACTAAAAGTCTTTCCTGAACAGATAGAATTGTGTTATCTGAGTAAAAAAATAGGCATAAACTTGTAAATAATAAATTAAAAGTTGAAAAAATCTCTTTGTAAATACAAAATTTAATAAAAAATGTTGCCTGAATAGTACAAATAGTGTTATTTTGGTAAAAAATTAATATAAAGTTGTAAAATAATAAATTAAAAATTGAAAAAATGTCTTTGTGAGTCCAAAATTTAATAAAAAATGTTGCCTGATTAGTACAAATAGTGTTATTTTGGTAAAAAATTAATATAAAGTTGTAAAATAATAAGTTAAACGTAGAAGAAAATGTCTTTGAGTCCAAAATTTAATAAAAGTGTTGCCTGAATAGTACAAATAGTGTTATTTTGGTAAAAAATTAACATAAAATTGTAAAATAATAAGTTAAAAAGTTGTAAAAATATCTTTGCGAGTCCAAAATTTAATAAAAAATGTTGCCTGAATAGTACAAATAGTGTTATTTTTGTAAAAATAAGAATAAGCTGTGAAAATGTTTGACATAAAGTCAAAGTTTGGTAAAAAAATAAACTCAAAATTAAGTTAAATAGCACACAGTAACATACATTTACTACCTAAATCAATAATCAAAGGGTCCTAGGTTCGTTACCCCGTGATAAAAGCAAATGGTGAAAACTGTAGGCCCCGTCCCTAATAGCTCTCCCTTCTTCATAGTACAGATAAAAAAAAACCTGCGCTAAAGCGTCCTGTGCCTTGGAGGCAAACCTGAGCGGAATATTAATTGGCGGCGGAAACCGCATAGCTTCAGAGATTTGACCCTTGCTGCGCATTCCAGACATCCTTTGTTGTCTGGTTGAATCCCTCCCCTGCCCTACAGTATTGCATAGCTTTCCCCTGTTATTGCGTACTGGTTAACCTTGAAAAAACCGGTTCTGAAAATCTACCGACGCGTTCTCTGATTGGTCAATCAGATTCCTTCTTTGTTCTGACGTTGTGACGTCATTTGACCTTGAACGCGCTTCCCCAAAATTCCTTTCTCCTCTACCTGCGCTGAATATTAATTCATTCTCTGTCTGGCATCGGAGCGGAGTCGAGATTCTCGAGACAGTATTCTGTCTAGCGTGTTGCACCATCGTGTTTCATAACATAATGCAATTATTACATAGTACTAATTAATAACATTGCATATCGCGGGTTCGAGTACCGGGACCGTCCCCAATCGTACCATTACCACCGTTCATAGCGGTTCATAAACCATAGAAAACTTATTTTCAATACTATAAACATTAATTATTATAGTTTCATACGTTACATACTTTGCAGTAATGAATATAAAACCATATGCATAGCGTTTAGTACCTCTAATTACCTTCTATATACATATTTTTCATAAAATAAATAAATATATATTCATAAAAAGTTATAAACATGCAAATACATAAATGTAAAGTACTCTAAGTACTTGCTAATGAATTCTAAGTACGCGCAAATAAGTTCTAAGTACGTGCAAATTAGTTATAAGTACATACAAATGAATTGCGAATATTAAAAAGCGAGCGAGCTTATCTCATTCGGATACTACTATCCCTTCCGAAAGGAGAATAAAGTTCACTTTTTAAATTTAATTCGATTTTTCTCATTTGATTGATCCACTTTTCGCGAATTGTTCTTTTAGAGGGAAAACCTTGTAGTGGGGTCGGAACGCCGGAAAATATTTCACTTCCGGTGGAGAACGTGCCCTTTGGGGGCGGATACTACATTAATTCCCGACCCTAAAACGACTCAGACCCCAAGTTTTTAAGCCCTCGTTTGCCCGTAATGCCGTCTTCAAAATGGTGGTCATGACGAAGATTCTAAACCTGAAACCTTTTAGTTTATCGCAGTTATTTATCATTCATGACATCTTATTTTCACCTAATTTGCAGTTTATAACTGTATTATGATAATAAGAAATTAAAAAGACCCACTTTATGAAATAATATTAGATATGGTGGGCAATATGGCCACGAAAAATCTAAAAATAAGCCTTTCAGCCATTTGATCATGTTTTGGATCAAACCTTATGTTGTGGATGTGCCAGAACCCAACGGTAGCATCCAAAATTGTGTCAGACTAAGCTCATGAAATAATAATAGTTCAATTTTTGACAATCTGTATATGTACAGGGTGTTTCAAAAGTCTTGACACCATAGGACAACTGCGTTATTTGTGCAGATGGCGAAAAATGGAAAGAGGGGAAAGTTGTTGCAAATATAATATAATGTGCTTGAATTTTCAACATAGCACCCATTTAAAAAGACTTAAGTTTCCGGTCTGGTACCTGGAGTTTTGTGGCAGAAATGGCATTTTGGGAAGGTAAGGGTTCCGTGAAAATCGTTTGCTGTGGAAACATCAATGAAGTACAGATATGTTTCAAATTATGGAAGGGTTTAGAATGAACATAAAAACTAGCAAATCTGTATATAAACGAAATATCACAGCGTAGTTTGGCTAGTTCTTCTACCTGCTTCCCCTCTAGCGTTTATAATAGACCTTTCCAGCTAGTTTTGTCTTCCCTGGCTGGACTGTAAGTACGGTGAGCTCTGAACATGTTATTTGGATTACGCACCCTGCTGCCTGTATCTCGTCTTCCATGCCCTCTCCTGCAACCTAGATAATACAACGAGGGACTGGCTGTAAAGGCGAGAGTTTACCTCAGTACAAAGTGGTTCCGACGATTGATGGACGATGAGGTTGTATAGTCAGGTCCTGACCCCGTAATAGAGGTTGCTGGGTGATGAACATGCTTGAAGAACAGTCTTGCTCTTTTTAGCTTCATGGAGTAATTTTGAGGGCAGAGAAAGTGTCACCAACTTAACATAGGCTAAGCTTGTATTATGCTTTGTCCTTCGGTCCATTTTAAGCACAGATAGGTTAATTTGGGCTGAACCTGCTGTTTAAAGTGAGATCCTTAGATGAGAAAACTCTTTTGATGGAAACTATACTCTGTCCCGGTTATCTCTGGAGCAAGGTCCCGTACGGCGACAGAGAAGGGGGGAGGGCGGGGCTCGAGCGGGCAGAGCGAATCAGTACACGCTGCTGGAAAGGCTGGTAACTGCAGTCCCTCTCCACACAATCCCGTTCCCTGTCAAGTTTCTTTTATTGGTGGAGCCGTCTCGCGTCACTACTTGAGCAGTTCACTACTACGTGTTTTCGTTCGCTTGCTCCAGAAATAGCGGGGACAGAGTGTAGTCCGACTTTTTTTAATAAGAGGTAATGATGATAGTTTCTCTATCAAGGAGACTCGGCCATTGACTGACGACGATAAGTGACCCAACGTCAAGGTCACTGGAAATGATTCAGTATTATTTCTCCTTGCGTTTGAGGAGCATGGAAAGATTGATTGATTTAGTTTATTTTACTTCGCGTTTTGTGCCTCTTGGCTAATTTGCGAAGATGGGGATGAGTGATGCAATTGAATGAGTGGACATTCACAAAGAACCAAGCCAGAGCGGGATTCGAACCCGGGTCCCTTGACGTCGCAGCGCGATGTGCTAACCAATCGGCCACAGGGTCCGGCTAGCATGGCAAGAATATAATACTGAAAGACGATTTCAGAATATTCAAGGATGATTGCTTGCTTGATTGATTGAGTTAAAATGTTTGGGTGCTTTGATACGAATGGCCACTTTGCACCCTTCATGGGTGAAAATCCCCTTATCTAAAACCCTTACCTTAGAGTTAAAAGAGGGGTGTAAAGGGAGTTGCAACATAAAGAACCGATTTAAAATGAGAGGTTTTACCAAATTTATTCTACCAATATCTGCATTAGTTGACAATGAAATTCTTATTGTTAATGGAAACCAAATGTTTTTAATCAACACACTTATTCCATATTTTTGGTTCTCCGCTCTCGCCCTCTCAGTTATTTAGAACTGGTAGTGTATGTTTGTATGCATCCCCTCCTATTGCCATTCCTGTACGAGGACCTGGAAAAGAGCGCTTCCTGTTATTTGTAAACGTGGATTAAGCACGAGATAGGAGACCGACGGAGAAAAGGCAGCAGATTAAGCATTCGTGGATGCTGGATGCAGATGGACGGGATCTTAGGATGATGGATTGCCTTCTGCTCTCATCCGTCTTCGTTCCTCGTCACTTACCGCCTCAAAACCAGGAGAGAATTTCAATTTTTATTAGCTGCTTCGTTAATTTATTTCAATGTCAGAAACAGCACGCGAATTACGGTTCTTTGTTTCAGGAAGCGGAAATCCACACATTTCTTCATTCACGCCCGGGCCATGAAAAATACATAAAATGCATTCCTGGAAACAACAAGTACTGAACAAATGCATTTCACGCTACAGGTTATACCACAAATTGGGTCAACCTATAATTTAATGTTTGTTTTGAAAATTTATTGCGTTGTAACATTTCTTGCATTTATCAACCAATGAAATATTTGTCAATAAAACGCAAATGTTATGCACGTGCGTGCAAATCATATTTTAGAATGCAAATTAAACCTGTATTTTTTTAGCTACGTCATGGGAAATATTTAATATTTTATACGCAGTACGAACTTACCTCCACAAAACTATTTACTTTTTTACGCAAAACAAACACTACATATCACGTAGTCAATTTATATTACAAAAGAGAACACTCAACAAGATTACTTTAAGTAGAAAAGTGAATTATAAACTTTTTAATAACATACTTTAGTTGTAAATAAACATGTATGCAGTGGCGGCGATTGGGTTCCAATACTGGGTGGGGGGGCAAGGGCAGTTTATTTTCCCTAGGTACATAAGGTTTAGCATAGTGTGGGGGTAAAAGTGGCAAAACGTTCGGTGGGGCAAGTGCCTCCCTAATCGCCGGCACTGCCTGTATGGCTTGGAAGATAGTTGAACTGGCTAGACAATCTGCATAACAAATGAGGGCTAATCTATTCTTCATGTATGTGAATTATTGGGTACTTTGATTGCGTCATTTCTAAATGTAACTGTGGTAATTTATTTACTTCAGCACTTCATTCTACACTGGTATAAGCTGAATGATATTAAGTATATTAGCAATAGACAAAAACAGAAAGAATCATTTAACTAAAAAGCAGGAAGAAATATTAATTTATGAAAGCCATTTGAAGATGCACGAATAACATAAGACCGTTTAGAAAGTGCTACCAAAAGATTGTCATCATTATAATATTGATTATTTATTTGAACATAATAATGCTGTTTCATACATGATTATATTTTCAAGTGAAGTATTTTGTAATTAAAGTAATCAGACGAATTTTTTTTATTTCTACAAGTCAGTGTTACGTGATTAGTTACTTAGAGGTGGACCATTATTTAATCAAAGTAGCATTTCTGAGAATCTTACTTCAAGAACGAATTGTGCTTGTGCCCACTTTTATGATAACGTTCCTCATTAACTTTCTTCGCCAATTCTAACAAGTTGTTAGCAAATTTCGCTTGGATATCTACGTACTTTAAGACATTATAATCCAGATTTGTCTGACAACTGAAGTAGTTTAAACCTGAAAATAACGAATATAGTCTTAAAATATATTTTATAACTCGCGATTCTCGCCTAACCTTTGAATATTGCTTGCTTTGGTAATAATTTGACAAAATGTTAAACCAAACAGGAAATGCAACAAGTGTTATTCCCAGTTACATCAAGCACGAGGAAAGGTTAAACGCACCGTCTCCATGCAAAGCTTCCGAACGGTTTATTTAATAAACCAGACCAGCATTTGTCTTCCCAGGCAGTGACAAATGGCGTCTACACGTCACAGTCTGGGAGTTCCGTGACTAGGAGAAAACAATCCGAAACGTAATTGACTTCCACTGAAAGAGGCACAATCCTCTCAGCCATAGTTTCTCACGTGTAGAGCATTTGTAAATACTTACGTAATCCTCTGATATATTTAACTATTTCTGAGTTATCAAAACAAGATCCTAAGAGAGAACTCATCTGTTTATTCCAGTTCACAATCCAACATTTCTAGTCAAAATCTTTTCTACTCGCAGAAGCTCTTGCAAATCCGTCGAACCAGTCAAAATAGATCTGAATATACATTTCCAGTCCAGATGAGGGGACAGGTGAGTGGAAAAGGTTACATAATTTAGAACTACATATTCATGTCCAGATATTATCAGAATAATTAAATCAAGAAGACTTAGGTGGGCAGGCCATGTGGCACGAATGGGAGAGGAAAGAAGAGTTTAGAGGATTCTTGTTGGGAAACCTGATGGTAAGAGACCTGTAGGAAGGCCAAGACGGAGACGGAGGGATAACATTGAGATGGACCTAAAGGAAATTGGTAAGGATGGAAAAGAGTGGATTGATCTTGCTCTGGATAGGGACAGATTGTGTTGCTGCAGCCATAAATCTTCGGGTTTAAGAAGGATAGAGGTAAAAAAACAAAAAACAAAAAAACAAGGTGAAGTGCTCCCCTGTGCTTAGCATCTACGCCATGAAGGCGTACAGGGGGTGTGGGGATAACGACCCACACTTTCTTGATCCAGTCATGAGTGGGGGCGATGTGATCAGCATTACACCCCTGACCGCCTTTACCTCCCAGGGTTTCCCCCAGGTACCCATGTCATTCGACGCTGGGGCCGCTTCCAACGTTACAAAAGTTCCCGAATTTGAACCGGCCGGGGATCGAACCAGGGACCTTTAGCATGGTAGTCAGACGCGTTACCGACTGAGCCACCGCGGCCAGAAGGCTAGAGAGTTAGTTATATACATTTCCGAATTTCAGATCTAAAAAAAATGCATTTTATTGTACCTACTTAAAATATAATTATTTAATGCGCAAAATTTAATTTAAAGTAGTTAATTGTTAACGTATTCATATGTAAACGAATCATTAAATCATTTCATTACTTGGCGTTTACTGAAAAATTTCTAGGTTATTTCCTGAAATGATTACAATGTTGATAATAATTTCAGCAGACTTTTTTGAGAATATCGTGACAAAAGAAAGAAATAAATAAAAAGTTGCAACTACGTGTATCGTGTATACCAGCTATACACTCCATTGCTTACTGACCACATACTGGAACATCAACAGATAATGATTAAAAAATCTTAAACTTTGTAATGAGAATAGTACAGAATATACCGTACGAATTAGCATTTTATGAATATTTGAGTGCATAACCATCTACATATGTTGTTTCTTCAGTTTTCGAAAAAAGTATAATCGGTAAAAATCAGGTTCTCTCTAATTGCCATTACATGATTCTTCACCCTGCAAAATTTCATATTCATATTTTTCTTATTTCTGGGATAAGGCTATTCCACTATAGCATAATGTCGATGATTAGTGTTCTACCAAAGAACCGATTACATAGCCCTTCAGTTCTTGAAATTGTATTTTTATCTCCGCAGTAGTTGAAGAATCAAGACACATCGATTGTTTCGTTCGTTCGAATGTTTGTAGCTTTAGTCACTTCTGGCGTACTGAAAGTTCTAGATATATTGTTCACATTCTATTATTTGGATGCCACTTTAAACTGTAGGTCTAGTCCCGATTAGCCTAACTGTGCATAAAGTGAACTTAAAAACACCAATTCAATCATTAACATTCTATTACTTGGTAATTAAATTTGTTCTTAAGGCTACTTTACGCACTGAAATGCTAAATGAGACTGGACCTACAGTTTAAAGCGGGAGCGTAACCAATATGTGCCTCAACCGGATGTCGAACCCGGGACTTCTTGATTACAATACGACAATGTTACCACTACGGCATCGGGGGGGCACAGGGCAATTCTTTGGTTATATAAAATATATAATCAATGAATGGAGGTAACAGTGAATGGATAGCAATTGTGGTGAGAACATTTTACAATCTACGACAACTTAACTTCAAACTAAAGCTTCTAAGTTTGAAATATCCTAGAAATGGAATTCTACAAGTTACCAAACGATTCCATTGCACTGACCTTCCATAGCAAAGAGCGGCTGGTTTCCCGGGAAGGGGTAATTAGTAAGCACAAACGAAGAGTTTACTGTTGGAACTCTCGAACTGACACATGATTAACTAATGCTTTCATCCATCGCTTGCAATTGGGGGTCTGGTAAATGGCCACTGACAGCAGAGGAGAGGAGAGTCCGATGTGCTCTAATGGGGGTCGCCAATCACCCGAGACCGCATTCCGGATCATCAAAGCGAGTCGTTTATCTTTAATTCGCAACTTGCTGGGTTTTGAGTTCGGTCTCTTGCGGAGGACCGCATACCGGCAGATAAAACGAAAACTATATTTATTTGCATTCCTATTTAAGTCGATACAAATGATCATTGCATTTTATTCATGTTCTACATTCAGAAATAAATTCAGATCCATGAACGAACACATACCTATTTATATTAACGCTTCAGCATTCAAAAATAAATGCATTAAAAATGTCTGTCATTCAAAGAAGAAAAACAATTCGTTATTATTAACAATAGCTACTACTGAAATTCAGAAATGAACGAACGTCACACTAACAGTTACTCTGAAAACTTTTTAAAGAGCTGTAATACGACACAGGAAATGTGAGAGTTGATTGATTGATTGATTTGGTGTTTTAAGTCCACTTTATGCACAGAAAGGCTAATTGGGACTGGACCTACAGTTTAAAGTAGGATCCGAACCACTTTGTTCCTCCACCGGGTATCGAACCCGGGACCCCTAAATGTGAGTTAAACTACAACGCAGCAATAGTGAGTCCGTAAGCGCCCTTTCCCATGTTTCCGTTCGCTCCTCAGTTTTCAGCAGACACCAGTCAAGTGGTCATGACAAATTACTGACACTTATTCACCTCTTTATTTCTTATACTCATTTTTTTTTAAATGTACAGATATAAATATGATATATTTCAAATTTAAAATGTTAATGTTCAAGTTGCTGTAGAATAACCTTTGTTTCGAATCTATGATAAGTTGTATTATGTTAATGTGCTTGGCAACATTGACGTTGCCATAGTTACAAAAAATAACAGTTGTAAAAGGAGTGTGATAAAAGTTCATATAAAAAAAGTGATTCGCTGCGTTTCCGTGCATGCAAACATTCATTCAGATAATTTAAGTATGTAAACAGCCCATAGAAGTTTGGCTTCGCCTTCGCGAATTCTGAAAGATATAGTAAACGAATGATCAACGACGGCAACAGCACAATCCTGAAAGTTGAAGTGGTATTTCATTTGTTATAAATTATTTTCCAGCTCCAACCTCCCCACAGCCAGCCATCACATATTTTTTATTGATGATAAAACATTTTTTCATTATAGTAAAAAATTATGTAAGGCAATAAAATAATCCTATTTTAAAAAATAGTGTACAACAGATATTCAAATACAAACATGTGTTTCTTTACTTCAAGTTTGTCTTTGGTTTCTGCTGAAAAAAGCATTATTAATAAACTGTTGTTTCTCTATGGTTTTCTACACTTCATCGGCATGTATTCTTCTTTTTTTGTATTGTTTCCTACATATAAAATGACACAGTAGGAAATATGGCTCGAGGTAGTAATATTAGAACTTTTCAGCAATTGAAGAAAGCGAATACTCAAGAAATGCTCTAGCGTTGGTAAGAGAGATGACACAAAATATGACTTGCATTTAATCGGATTGTTTAAAAAGTTACTAAAAAGTAGTAAAGGAGTAACAATTTATTTTTTAAAAAATCACTAATTACAGCCACACAAACAAAAATTACCAACTCTACTGACCATTTTCAAAAATAATATTGATTATACTGACAAATTACAGACCATACCTAATGAAAAACTAACTTTTACTGATTTTGGTAACCATTTTCCAACCATGAGCAAACGATATTCCTTTCATTTCAGACTAGCACAGTAACAGCTGAGTGGGAGGGACAACAAGTTATACAAAGGCGTTTTAAGTGGAGATCACCTCCTTGCCAAAACAAAGAATGGCGGAGAGAGCCTATCCCTTCCTCATCACTAGACCTCGGATTTTTAGGTTCTAAGAAGTGTGCTTTTAGGTTACTAAAATAGGCTCTAAAATCCTAAAATAGATCCGAAAAACCTTAAAATAGGTTCTAACAATCCTAAAATAGGTCCTAAAACTCATAAGTTAGGCTCAAAAAAATCTTCATGTAGGTTCAAAAAATTAAAAATAGTTCGAAATTCTTGAAAAATGTTGATTAGGTGTAGTCACCGGCAATGAAAATGGGACACCTATATCCTGAAATACGCACCATCTTACATAACGTTATGTGTGTTGCCTAACCCTACGGCTATGGCAGAACTTACCGTTGGAAATTTGCTATTAAAATCCACTCTTCGCCGTATAGTTAGGCAGCAATCTTTTTTCATGTTATCCACAGTCAAACTCTGCATTTTGTCTGTGAGGATCATCTTATATGCTGAAAATAATCTTTCAACAAAAACATAGTCAGTGGTACAAACTTCAACGCTGAAATGTTAGTTTGCAAGGCGTGAATGCCACAAAACACCGAAGTGACGCAAAAGTGAGCAAGACTTTGGATTGTACAGGTGATAGTGCCACCAGACATTTTGCTTTCTTTGGAATCACCATGGACTTGGAGGAAGAGAGGAGGAAGAGAAATCGACAGAGAGTACGTTTCAAACACGTTCGTCATTGATTCTTCTCGTGACCAAACAAAACAAATTCTTCTGAGTGACAAAAATTTTGTAAAACCTTTAAAAATATATAAAAAACCTTTAAAAAGGCTTCATAACCTAAAATAGGTTCTAACAAGCAATATGGTTTCTTTTAGGCACTATAAAACTTCATCAGTTGTTGAGGTTTTTTTAACGAAACGCTGACATAACTTATTATTTCGTACATACCTGTAGAGGAAACAATAGGTTAAAAACCTAAATTCCGAGGTCTACTCATCCATTACCTTCTCTATCTGAAAGCCTAATGGCTTGCTCCGGTCACGTGTCTAAGCGTCATCAACTGGAGGCGAGATAACCTCCATGTTTGATTTCCTTCTTCGGAATCAATGTTGGACCTTTTTAGTGAATATGGAATTGCAATGCAAATTTAAGAACTGTAATCGAGTGCACATGAAGTGTAAACATGCCTAAATGTGCAAGAGGTATGGTGTATAAGTGTTGCGTGCTCAATTGCAAAGGCAATTATGATGAAAAATGTAAGAGTAACGTTCACATTTCTTCAAGGTGTTGCTGAAATTGAGAAATGTTTAGGGCAATTCCATGATTCGGTCCCTACAAAAAGGTACAAGTTAAGTAACAAAGGTTTTATACTCATAAAGAAATAAGAGGAATAGTTCATGATGTAAAGATTTCATGTGTCCGAAATAGGCATATAATATACTCTTAAATGTAGTCATGTTTTATCTTTTATCAACATTTTTTTTAGAAGTAACAAATAATTTATCCTGAATTACAAACTCTGGCTAACATTAAGATGCGTTGTTGCATATGATTGCAAAATAATTTGTTTCGAGATTTAGTCAACGTTTAAAATGTTACGGTCATGTCTACCAAAGCAGTTCGTTAGTGTAAATGTTATGCAAGCGTTCGATAACATATTCATATAATTTACACAAATTTTCAGTTTCAAAATATGCTTAATGAAAGACAGCTATACAACTGGGCAAAGTTGATAGATGTACACAGTTACAATCATATTTTACCCCGCTTTTATGCTTCTTTAGGCTAATCGGTGGCTAATTGAAGATATGTTATGCATTCAAATACGAGTACAAGGGTACGATATGTAACAAGAACTTCGATGAAATATTCGTGTGTAAAATTATCCAAGAATATATTACTTATGTTTCAAACACAAATGTTTTCACACAGAAAGCATTTTGTTACCTAGCTATGTTAATATGAACTACAAATGTATTAAATTTTATAAAACTGTTTCATATGAACTGCTTTTTTATTTTTTTTATTTTTTGTCTTTGTGAAGCTTCGATGTTCGTAACTTTGATTATTTAATCACGATAAAAACAGTGTAAGGAAAAATTCAAAATGTTTATTTCTCAAGTAAACGCTAAGATCGAAATCAATCTGCTTTTTTATTCAATGAAAATGTTGAAAGTCTTAAGTTATTGTCACAGATCTTACAGACGACAATGAAAAGATTCAATTTGTTTATTATCTTTCGTTCAATAGTCAATAGGGTCGAAATTACAATGTGACAATCGATTTAGGTTTAATCTTTATTCACAGAAATGTAACATTGCCCTTGTACCTATTTCTTTCGTTTTTGCTGCAAGGATATAGAAATTAAGTTTTTGTTTTAAGATTATATAGCTACACAGAATATCTGCATTATCTGGTTGATTAATTTTGGGTAAAGTTAAAGACAATTTAATTGATTAGGTAACTTGCAAAGTTTACGGTCAACCTAACATGCAGGGTTTTGATTTAAATCATTCGTAATCACAAACCGAAGGGTATGTTACCCAATTGATTTTTACATACAAAAGTTCATACAAAAGCTGTTACGAGTTTTACTGTAACTGACAAATATCCCCGATAATATTTTTCAAAGATATACAATGTTTAATATTTTCCCACCAGGAAGTTTCTAACGGTTTTCAACTCTTTCTTTGTGTTATGGTAGGAATTTTTGTGGTGGTGATAGTGCTTTACTGAATGACAATTTTGGTGTAAATATTCAATATTCTACTTTTTTCTTCTAACTGTATTCGTCGGGATGGTAAATGTCAAAATTTAACTTAATAAAAGAAAAGAAATATGCCTTAATTCTCTACGATAAAAATACGATAAGGGATTTACAGCGTTAAGACGATCGCCTCCAGATGATGACGTCTTGACTAAGCGCTGTGGCCTGAACCTCAAGGTGGTCTTGACTCATCACGCAGGGACACAGGGTGGGGCATTTTGCTGCGGTTCGACCTTTCATACCAGGATTTTGATGTCAGTTAACACACTTGTAATGCCAAAAACTGTTTGTGTTGATGTTTATAAATACTCGGGAAGCACAAACTTATAACCTTTTCCCCGTACTTCCGGACACATAATTGGATATATGTGAAAAACAGGAGATTTTTTTTTGGCAGTGTCGTTATTGTACAGGATTATGAAGAAAAAGGAACCTAAATATTTATATGATCTAATTACTCCGTACAGGAAGAACGGAAAACAAATTAACCTTCGTCTGAAAATTAAATTCACCATTCCTGTACACAAAACAGCACTTTACGGAAACTCGTTCATAGTCACCGCGATAATAGAATGGAATGAACTCCCCTCACCACTGACCTCCAGGGAGCTCCACCCTGCAACACACAAATCGAACTTAAAGAAGCACCTACTGTCCAAACAATAGTGCCTGGCTTTGTACTTTCTGTAATGAACAAGACTGAGGTATTGGTCTTAGTTATTGATTTAACTCTGTAATAATAGTATTCAAATTGTGGTTTTAGTTTTAACTCTGAAATAATAGTATTCAAATTGTGGTTTTAGATTTAACTCTGAAAAAATAGTATTAAAATTATGGATTTAGACTTAACTGTGTAATAATAGTATTCAAATTGTGGTTTTAGATTTAACTCTATATCTTCAGAAGATTAATTGTTAACATTTTAAGTATCTAAATTTATTCTTCTATATTTTTCCTACTGTAACAGTGATTTTCAGAATCAATAAGTATTTGACAAGGGTTTGTTGCAAGAGCGGCCCACGAGGTGGAAACACGATCGCTCAATAAAGGCGCTTAATCTTCTATATGTATAAAAATGGATGTATGTGTGTGTGTATGTATGTATGTTGTTCCGGCATAACTCTCGAACACCTGGAGCGATTTCAACCAAACTTGGTACATGTATCACTTGCAATCTCGAAAGAAATGCTGTGGGGGTAAGACACCCCTGGCACCTCTAGGGGTGGGGTGGGAATGGGTGACATGTAAAAATAATCGAAAACGACCGATATTAAATTCCGCACATACAGACATCCGTGACTCTATGCAATCCCGCACAACGATGGTGTTTATCGGGTTGTCTAAGATTCAGGCTGATATGAGTTTGTGTTGCAAAAACGACCGATATTAGTGTGGAATCCATAGTTTACGGGGTCGCTAAGATGAATAGAGACACTCTCAATGCTGTTCAACTTCAAGACACCCCTGGCACCCCTAGGGGTGGAGTGGAATGGGTGTGACATGTTAAACGACCGATATTAGTGCGGAATCCGTAGTTTACGGGGTCGCTAATATGAATAGTGACACTCCCAATTCCGTTCAACTCCAAGTTCATCACCTATTGGCATAGGGGTGAGGTGGGGGTGAGAAATGACCTACATTAATGTCGAATCCATAGTTTTCGGAGTAGCTAAGCTAATTGGTGACATTCAGGATGAAATAAAATTACTTACATTTTACACTATAGTTAGAATTCATACTTTTCCTGTCTAATAGAAGATTGGGATAAATAAATACCCGGGAAACCAGCTAGTTCTATTATATAGTGAGAAACATTGTATTATTTTAACCGGCCAGTCATCCATTTACAAAATCCTGCTTCAACAGGATAAGAAATACATTTTAAGTTAGGTAAGGCAAAAAAAGCGTGACGCTTTGTAACTCTGACACAGAAATAAAAGCGGGAGTTGGTACACATGTGAAAATACGAAGCCACTCTACAACGATTAATATCAACAGGATCATTTCTCACTCCTGTGGGATTTGTGCGTGACTGCGAAAAGTGGAAGGAAGAGAGAGAGAGAGAGAGAGAGAGAGAGAGAGAGAGAGACAGAGAGAGAGGTTTGTTTACGCACCATTTAATCCAGAAGAACGTCTAGGGGGAGCCACAGGTCAGCAGACGCTGCAGTCGGTCTCCCAGCGGACAGATGTGGTCCCATCCGCCCAAGAAATAAACGCAGTAAATGTGTTTTTCAAACAACAGAGAAATGTACGTTTTTATGGCAGGCTTTAATCCATCTGCTACATGAAAGATAATTTTTAATTTGTCCATGGTAGATGGCCCACAAAGCGAGAGAAACACCCACAGGTGAAATTGTTGTTTCTAATTTATACCTTACATTTGCCACGGCTTTATGAAATCCGATTTTATCGATTTTGACCTGTTTCAATGTACAAACATTTGTCATTAATAAATTGTTTGAAGATTTTTAGAAAGAAGGGCAGGAAGGGAAAGGAAGAGGTGGCTGGAGGAGGCTGAGGGAGAACTAAGGAAGCTGGGAGTGAGAGGATGGTGGAAGAAAGCAAGAGATAGACCCCTTTGCCAATCCAGGGGCTGTAGAGACACGGGAGAGGGAGAGAGAGAGAGAGAGAGAGAGAGAGAGAGAGAGAGAGAGAGAGTTGTCATCCAATACAAATCTATTGAATGTAATTTCTTTGAAGGATTATCATAAATAAAAAACTATATCACTATATCAGAAAGATAAAATTCATTGTCAGAACTGACATGTTCAAGTTGCATTGAATTTTACAAGGTAATAGTAAATAATTAAAGAGTTCACCTTTATGAAGCTTATCGTTCAATATTTACCTAACTCTACCTACGCAGTTTTGACTGGGTAATTGTTTATAAACATGTTCCTAGGACAATGCCGATGATAGAACTAATGCGGTTGTATGGGAAATACCAACATATTATAATCGAACTTGCGAAGCTCACGACTAAAGCAATTTAAATTAAATAATAGGAATAACAGTTGTGCACAAACAGTGATGATTCCCTATTCCTCATGTGCAATCCCTATGTCTATTATCACCTGGTTGACTGTGGGAGCACAATATACATAGATGGTTATACACATAACATTTTTAGTTAGCGGAAGCGTCTAAGAGTAATCTGAAGAAATGTTCCTCTCCATAAAGATTAACTAAATATTCCGTTGCATTTTGTTCAACATTTAGAATAAAGTGTAATTTATATCACTGTAACAGTAATTAACTTCAAACACATTTGGTTACACCAAATTCAGACAAAGTAGCAAAGGAATGACGTGTCAAACATGAAAATTACTAATCAGTAAGGTAGATCTGGTGAGAGTAACATGCATAATCCTTACCAAACAATGAACGCTAGACGTTAAAGCACGTGTAGAATTTTCATTTGCGTTCATAGATGACGCGACAAAAGTATACAATAATTTT
Organism: Lepisma saccharinum; assembly: GCF_977018435.1. Lineage (NCBI taxonomy): Eukaryota > Metazoa > Arthropoda > Insecta > Zygentoma > Lepismatidae > Lepisma > Lepisma saccharinum. The sequence goes on from NC_139234.1 coordinate 33,295,407, forward strand.
ATTGGCCAGGAAGACAGACAAATATCTTGAGAGTCAACTTCCTTTACGCTTAAACTAACACCATTACATACGTCTGAAATCAATAATACAAATTAAGATTTGGTATATTTCTGAATGCGAATTTACAAAGATATTTTAATTTCATGCATATGAAATATACGCATTAACAATGATTAATCTGTTTTCTGTTTTTCTAACCACTGCGAAATACCTCTCACCAGGTGGTGTGGTTGAACATCCTTAAACTGATATGCGTCTGTTAATGGGATTTGCATAGAAGAGCAAAGGTATTTGGGTGAATGATAGGAAATGTCCCTCAAACTATATTTGCCCACGTGGAATGTCAAGCGCTCATTCAGTGGGTTAACCGCAGTCTCGCTTCGATTCCAATTAGAATGGCACACATTGCTCTCCATTTGTACATGGTGAACGGTGGGTCACACTGGTCAAGACGGCTTCGGAAAATGTTTTATTTCTCCCATTTCTATCATTTCCAATAGAATTTAGTCCCTAAAGTGAATGGAAGGCAACTGTTTCTTCTCTTGCTTTGACATCACTCACTCTTATATTTAGATTCAGCCAAAAGGGAAACCATGACGTTTCATAAAGGTGTGTCTCTCTTTGGAAACGAAAGATTCAAAGACCCGGGAGAGATCACTGGGTGCAGAAAATCTGCAACTGGATGTTATTCAATATCGATCGTGGTTCCCAGAAAAGAAAAGCCACAAGTTGCTATATAGCGGAGGTTTTAAGGTCAATTGAATACAAATTAAAATATCTGTATCACTAATTTTATATACAAAACTCACAAAAACAAAACAAATAGTGGTTTAAAGATAAAGAAAGAACACTTAACGTTCATCATCGGGATATGTAATAATAACATAAGCTATTTTCGATTTGTTTTAGTAACTTATCTCTAGTGTGTGTGTGTGTGTGGGTGTAATCGTCTGTACATTCACACCTCCCAGTTTGGATATAGAATATGAAATTGTGCTAGGTTTACGACACCATATCAAAAATTTTCATCATAAAATAATACAGTGAATTTGCAAATAAGTTCAACATGACTGTCGCGGATAGGATTAGCTAAGTCTCATTTTGAAAACGTGATCTCTGTGATGGAAAATAGGCTTACGTACTGACGAAACTATTACTAATATCGAGGCAACATCAAAAACAAAACACATGAAGATTCACGTAAATTCTGTAGAAGATATCCTAATAGGATGTAATTTTTCAGAATTTCGATTATCAGAGAGGTCTTTTGAGAGGGGAGGAATTTTCAAAAACGGGTTCTCTGGCGTTGCCCGAATGTGCAGCGCAGCTTCATGGAAATGTCTTTATTGGAAACACGACTCTGAGTAAGAATAAAGTCATGCGTCATATGTCCATATATTCTGATTAAGATTTACAATCCCGGGTTGCAGAACTTATGTCTGTCAGAAATATATCTGCAGATCTATTTTTGCTACTGTGGGCAGTCAGACCGGTTAGAAATGCACAATTTGTTCTTTATACACCATATTTGCACAAACAATAACTCAAATTGAAATTCAGTCATTGGTATTAGATTTTTCACAGCAATGAGTCTTTGGGTTTAGCATTTTAAAACTGAGAAAGTTCAAAATCCAAATTACAACGTATACATAAACAAATGTAATAAAATCAAAGCACTATTTCATTCGTTGTTAACTTGTGCTTTCAGATTTCCTTGAACGAGGACATTCAAAGCACCCAGCCTCTGCAGACAAAGAAAATTTATTCTGGCTGGGACATGCGTGCAGCGTCTCCCTTGATTGAATTTCCGTTGTTTTTCTTCTGTTCAGGGAGTCTGGGTCCTCCATTGAATGCTAAGGACTATTGATTCTCATTTCCCTCCCCTCAAATGAAAGAACGTTAAGTGAGATCACGTGACAGAAGGAAATTCTCTGTTTGGGAGGTCTTTATTCAAATTTCTTTTATTTATTACAGTTTACACGCAGCAGTCAACGAATTGAACATAATTTATCAAGAATTAAAAACTTAATATTTCTATCATTGTACAGGATTTTATATTATAGTGTTCCTTAATTCATAACTAGTAATTAAGTTTCGTAGTCTAATTCATAAATCATACATACATCTGTATCACCCGAATAATTTAAAACCATTTGAACTACGGAATCCATGGTTCTCTTTTGTGTCCTTTAATTATATGATTCCATTACCATTTTCTATTCTGCACTGTTTAAGACAGGTTTCGAAATCCTGGAAACAATCCCAATAAAAAATCTAATGGCACAGGGGGCATTTCCCCATACCAACAATCTTGGTCTCAAAAATCTCCCACCAAAAATTTCAGACGGGGATAGATTTCGTGTTATAACAACAAAAGATGAACAATTAGTTTTGACTTCAAATATACTTCACAAAGGACAATATCGAGTATCTCTTTCAAGAGATCATTAACAGATCTACGCCAATAGCAATATATTCTATGCACAATGAAAGTAAAACAAGAACGCAAGGTAAATATAAGTATGAAATCAAATTTATTTATATTAACGGAAAGCAAAAATCTAAATAAAAACCATTTCATTTCAACTATTACATAATAAAACTATTTGAGCTATTCTGAATTTCTTTGGTATCTTTAACCAATAAGTAAAGGAATTAGTTTCCTACTTTATAAATAGCTAATATATATAGAAAACCAAACAATAATTCCTTTATATGTACTTAATAATAACGTATTTTTAAATATTTAGTAATTTACTTTAGATTTATTAACATTATAAATATGTATATTAGGGTGGTCCTTATTTTTGAAGTTTTGAAATGTAGATTTCTGACCCTCCAATTTTGTTCAATGAAGTAAAAAAATATGTTGTGATAAGTATCAGATTATATTTAGAGGTCGCTCAATCAATTTAAATTTCCTCTTTTTTTCTATTTTTTATATAATTTTTCCAGGAATGGTGAAATCTGAATATGGCAGCAGCCGCTAATACTAGACGGGGGTCTCTACAATTTGGTTATTTGGCTCTGAAGAAAGTGAACTGAAAGGATCCAAGTTACCTTCAAATAAACAAGTGTTAGGTGTCTTTTTCTACCACCACAAAACCTTAAAAAGAAAAATTCGTGAGAGCTGTAGAACCGATGTGAAGCAAACTTCTGTGATTTTGCACCCTGGTTTAAGATACGTTCCATATTGCTGCTCCATTTCTGTTTGGGCATGAAATCTTCCGGAGATGAATTGTCGATATGTATGAGATTGAGATTGTCCTTTTGACGTTTGTTGCTCATGTATTAATAACCTCACGCTATTTCTGAAGTGACAAAATTCAAATGCTGCTACTGTTGTTTTAAATCCACATTATGCACATATTGGGACTGGAACTACAGTTTAAACTGGGATCAAAATCAAAACCACTATGTGCCGCTACCGGGTATCGAATCAGAGATGTCTTGATTTCAAGGCGACGATGTTACCGGTACGCCTTAGAGAAGGCACCAAGATGATTGTTTTTTAGATTGAAACGAAAATAAATCATGAAATGAAACTGGGTGGGATAGTGGTTAGGTATGAGCGACCGTAAAGCCAATTTCTGTCATTAAGAAGGACCTAGCGTCTGTAGAACACAGGACACCGAGCACAGTACTTATGTCATGGTTGTCGGAATGGTTCAGTGCTTCCGTGGGTGAAGAACTGGAATGGGCTGTGCTTCATAATAGACATGAAGAATGGCTCATGATATCGCCAGAGCTCTTTCAGGGTGTGCTCCGTCAAGGTCGAACTGTCCTAGATACTCAGAGAAAATATACATAACGTCGCATAGGTATTCTTCATTTATTAAGAGTTATAAATTAAGAGCATTAATTGAAGTTTACTGTAATGTTAAATTCCTTTTTGGAAAACATTAACCGATATTCAAATCGGCATGTATAGTAGGAACGTATCAAGTTACTCGGACAAGTGAACGTACGATATGCATATGTTTCACCATGCATGCTACTGCATAATAATCTTCCGTAATTCACATAGACAGTCATCAATACATGATTTGGATAATTCAACCAGTGCGTTACCCAATCACAGATAATGTAGCCCGTAATAAATTGAAATTAATTGCATATTCATCGACTCATCACTTATCCTGTGTGCTTGCACACAAAATCTATGGACACGGATGAAAGTCATTGAGCATTCAACCACGTACATTTAACTTGCTCGTCTTCTCACTCAAACCATGCGAAAAATGGAATAGCATCTCTTTTCAGTTATAGAAAAGCAAGCCATGGGAACAGAGAATCTTTCCGATGTCCTTCGTCCTTATTCAGCCAGTTGTAAAGTTAGAGGTACAAAACTAATGAAAACAGCATGAAAGGAAAGAATTTGGTCTTCGAATGTTTGATGAGTTCTGAAGCAATCTCATCACTTATTAAACATTCGCTATAGTAAATAATATGCTTAAAAGTATGAATTTCTTTACACAGTGTGAGCTTCTTTCTCGTGAAAATTGTGTAAATTCACAAAAGATAAGATAAATTGTAATGTATAAAACCAATCCAGGGCCGAGATATAATTTGTCCCTCCAAGGAAAAAAACATGCAACTTAAAGGAGGAATTAACTTGATTAAATAATCACATTGGGAAAGTAAGTAGTAATAAATAAGAGGACGAAATAGGCACAAAGAAAAAATGCTCAAAAATTATGAAATTAATAACAAGAAACGCAAGGCTAGAAGAGAAAAACTGAAATGGGAAGCAAGCACTAAAAATATTACCTTTGCATTTAGGCTGCTGTTTGTCTGGCGTACTTTAGATAAAACCGTTATTCACTAAGATTCTGGCGATCAATCTAAATGTTCTGGGAAAGTGACATCCAGGTAAACAAAAATACAACAAATAATATTTGTTTTTATCTACTTTCACACGGAACAAAGTGTAGAGCCCAACTACTGCGCCTTGTGTCTTTATTGATATTTTTATGTTATACTGTAGTAGGTTGGAATTTTGTTGTGATTTCGTTTCTAAACGGTGCAAGAATTGTTATGAGGCAATCTGCCTGACACGAGGTTTACATTGAAATATGATTATTTTATGGACGGTCTGTTTCATGTAACCCACTTGTAATTGTGAATGCCAAGATAGTTATTTTTTGTCATTGAGACCGTGGAGGTTTTTCTGTGATAGTGTTGTGTTTGTAGTATACAAGGTCTCAATCTGCGATATGTATCCCGTGGACATTCTATTCTTTCTCTGGAAACTGTTAAACTAAACAATACATTAAGACTAGCTGAATCTTCACAGTGGAAACTTTAACTGATCTTCATACTAACAGATAGATAGCTAATCGAGAGCAGAGTTAAATAAATAATTTGGAAAGCCAGTTACTCTTCATTTAGGTTTCTTCCGCCTTGCTTTGAGAAGTCTCATAGTGGGCTGAATGAATCTTAGCAAAGGAGTGTAGAATTTCATAGCTGTGACGTAAAGCCTAGAAGTCCCCCAGTATAATAATTCCTAGGAGAAAAGTTGGAAGTGAGGGTGCAAGAAAAAACACTGAAAACGGTGGGTTTTCATTCACCTTGGAAGAATAACAGGCTGCGAAAATGACGGTTTTAGAATGCACTGCGTACAGATTTCATTTCGAACGAAAATTAAATAATATAAATTACTCTATGATAATACTAATACATAATCCCTGACGAGGAAGGAATCGAATTAATATTTCTAGTAATATTTCCACCTCATATAATTTCGAGGAAATCTGGTAAATACTTACATCAATAGTTTCTCTTTAAGAATGTTATATTATTGAATAGTAATAAAATCGAATCGGCTTGTTCGAAGTTCAGATTTGATTTATCATGCAGCTGTGGTTTGGAAATAAAATTTACTCAATCTTGCTAAAAGAAGTGGACCGTTAATAACAAATAAACAACAATGAAATTACGCTAAGATAAATTCATAACTCACCTGTATCTGCAGGGTGATCGATGTGAAACTTCCTCTGCGCGGGTCCCACGAGCACTCCGAAACTCAGCTGTATCCCGTGAGTGAGAACCTGGACAAGAACCGAACACACGACCACCACCCACCCCCAACCCCCCTCGGGGTAGTAGTGTCTCCAGAGGGTGGCCGTCTTCTTAGGGTCGATCCCCTTCGGGAGTTGGCAGTCCCCTCCAGTACCCTGGCTATTATCAGACACTTGTTGGCACGGGGGACTGGGACCCCTCCGACCCCCGACGTTGCCGTTGGCGTCCACGTGCTCCGAGGCGAGTCCGTGGCTGCTGGAAGGGTCCGTGGAGACGCAGGAGCACTGGACAAAGTCGCACGTGTTCACCCGGCACTTGCCTCCTTTCTCCAGCTGGACAACCGTGGAGGCCTGGAGGGGCCACGTCTTGCTTCGTGTGAGAGATTCCATACGATCTTACATTTGGGAAGTTTTAGTAACACACATGCACTCACAAATTATTTTCTGTGTATTTCGTCACCTTCCAACACTAGCATGTAAATCAATATGATCCTCTATCTCGCTACGAATTGGTTGATTAATTGAATTGTTGTTTTAAGTCCACTTTATGCATAGAAAGGCTAATCGGGACTGGACATACAGTTTAAAGTGCAATCCGAACCACCATGTGCCTCTACGGGGTATCGAACCCGAGACACCTTGATTACAAGGCGACGACGTTACCACTGCCACATTTAGATACTTTCACAGACGAATGGTAATACAAGTTGCATTAAATAACGCACTAGTTGTACTGAACCACTAAGTGATGCGTTAGACACTTAGTCGTTTTCAGATATTTGTCGTAGGAATTACATTAGTAACCAGCTAGTACCTATGTAATCTTTATTCAGAAGCAGGTACACAGTCGAAATTATACTCTTATGCATTGTACCCATGAGAAACGCACTTTATGTACAGGTAGGGTAATCGAAGTTCTATCCACAATATAAAAAGTACGATGCGAACACGCCAATGCTGGATTACACAACGCTATCTTTAATGTAATTATGATGACACGATTGGCAATTACGTTAATACATTCTGATTTAATTAAACAGATCGATATAATGGCACGCAATGTGTCTTTACAAAAAGATAAAGAAAAAAAATAATCGAGGTACGACCTTCTGTACTACTTCACATTCCCCGCAGCAAAGCACGTGTTGAAGTACGAAAGGGAGAGAGAGAGAGAGATGAAACACGATAGTCGATCGACCGCACACCAACCTTCACACGAGGACGCTCGGCGTCGCACTGGAGCGGAGTCCGTCCGAAGCCTCGTGCCTGGAGAATGACTCCGCGCAGACGCCTGTTGGAAGAGATTCCAGCCACGCAGCTCCATTTAGAATCCATTCATGTGTGTTGCTTTCGTCGGAATACACGCGCTACGAAAAAAATAAAAGGAAACGTATCTTGGGTTTCGCCTTGCATCAACTTGCGATGCTTTATTGTGCCATTTAGAAGAAATAACCTCGGAAAGGGTCCGGTATTTTCCCTAGAGATTTTTTGTTGTGTTGTAGGAGCAAAATATATTTCCGCTGTAAGTCTGCTCGGGAAATGAATTCTGAAGGAAAAAATATTTCATTTTCTTTTTCCTTTAAATGAAAATTGTAAGTTTCCATACAGAAAGCGAATTAAACGCAATCTCAATACCTCCTATTATATTTTCAGTTCTCTGATGGCTACGCGTGTTCTTGATTTTAATAACGTGTTCGAGTATGTACGTCTATTTCGATGGTAAATATTTGGTGAACTCGTACAATAAAACCAAGAAAAGCAATTGCTATTATGGCAATTGAATCGGTCATACGAACAACGTTGGGTCCACCAAAAACCAAATGCCACAACTAAAAAAATTCCTGTCTTCCGTTTCGTCCAGTGCCGGAAAACTTGTTATACTGGCCCAAGTGATAACACGCGCCAGAACGGAACTACCGTTTCGCCCAGAGGGAATTTTTAAAAGATGGTTTGAATGTGAAAGTAACAAGCCAAATAATCAGGTGTGGCTTCCAAACGGGAGCCTTGTCGCATTGTTTAATGTATTAATAACAGAAATACATGTACATAAGAATACACACTACAAACACAATATCAACAATAGTATTAGCCAGTGAGATTACATTATGTTAGGTCATAGGTGGGGTGTAAAGAGAAAGGACACGTTGCTCTACGCGATTGGGAATTTTAATCTTTCACATTTCACTCTGGGCGAAACGGTAAAGGGCGAAACGGTATTTCCGTTCTGGCGCGTGTTATCACTTGGGCCAATAAAACAAGTTCTTCTGTACTGGGCGAAACGGGCATGAATCAAAAAAATTATGCAACTGAGTTGCCACCAAAAGTAATCTAACACTGTAATTGATGTAACACAACACCATATCGAGAGTTAAAGGTCTCCATACTTGGTGTGGTTTGACAGCAAATGATGTAATAAGACACCAAAGATGGTGCTAAATAACGCCATATGCACATTACATCGAAGGGCGTGTCCTGTTTCCAGTCTTTGGAACAAAATGGACGAAAATGGATAATGGAGTAAAAAGTGTGATAAAATCATAGTCGCATGCCAAATAGATTTCGCTTCATAGCGGGCACATTTCGTATGTCCACTATACTAGAATGTTACTCAACATGGTCTCCATCACCAGCAATGCATTTGTCCCATAGATGAACCAAGTTATCATATCCACTTTGAAAAAAATTCAGGGGTGTACTCTTGTACAAACGTCTTCACAGCCACTTTCACCTCTTCTGTGTCACCAAATTGTTTCCCAAAGACTGTTCTTCATTGAACTGAAAAGTTGGAAGTTTGAGGGTGTCAGATTCGGGATGTACGGTGTTTGAGGGTGTCAGATTCGGGATGTACGGTGTTTTTTTTTTTTTTTTTTTTTGACAAAGGTACGTTTGGTCGTGCATTATCATGGCGAATGAATACTTTTTGACATTCTCTTCCTCCTACTGGCTTGTCTAAGCTTCTTCAATGTCTTAATGAACCCCTCGCTGATCAGAGTAATGACATATCTCCGAAAAATCAAGGAAAATTGCTCCATTTATCATCCACTCCCCCCCCCCCCCCCAAAGTAGATTGAATGTATGTGTGGATCGCTAGCTCTTGAACTTCTCAGACCTTGGAGAACTGATTCTTGGTGTTCAGATCATAGAGATGTGCCAAAGTTTCATCTCCTGCCACCAGATCGGAGAAAAAAGTTTCGCAAGCTTCCACCATTCTCTTCTTCATATCGGGTGTTCACTGACAAGGTACTACAGAATAGCTACTCTACCAATTTGTACAATTTGTGACATATTTCTCCGCGGCCTTTAAGGAATGTATAAATTATCATCTTTAGTACCGAGGGACATATCCCACAGGTCCCCTCATCTCGATTCGGTACGCTTTGCGTCCATATTTCGTTTTGGGTATTGTTTGTGGAATCGTCCGCTAGAGGGAGGTAGTGCGCGATTTGCCTTTTCCGCTTCGGCTCTCAAAACACTCACACCAGTGTTGCCACATGAAAGGAAATTTGGACCGAAATTTTATCCAAAAGGGAATAGAGAATTTCGATGAAAATTGACACAATTTCATGGAAATTTTAAGACATCTGACTCTACATTATAACAGCGTATGAATGTCCAGTTTCATATCCACATTTTTATTTTTTTCTGTTCCTTCTTATTTCTGCTCCCTTCAATACAAGCATGTATTTATATTTCTTTTAAGTTTATTGTACGACGCTTTTCTGTATATTCGGATAATTGTAACGATGAGAATTAACGGTTTTATGGATTCTTGACCAGGATTCAAACCTGAGACATTTGGCCAGGAAGCGATGAAGCTGGCATGTATGTGAAAAAATTGTTTCATTTTTTATTCATACGGAAATATTACTACTGCTGCTGCTGCTACTACTACTACCACTGCTAATAATTATTATTAATATTATATTTGTTTAGGTGAAGGGAACAAATGGTCCAAAAAGGGAAATTTTGCCCTCAGATTGTGGCAACACTGATTCGCACACTCTCGTGTACTGACAGGCAAGGCAGACTCGACTTCTCCCAGACGCAACAGGAAGAAACCACTCACTCTCCTTTCTTGCCAGTGCTTAGAATGAGATGGAACAAGAGTATGTCTCGTGATAAACGAGTGGGGGGTTGACACGTCCCTTGTACGAGTATGGTTGCGTAAGTTACGAAGAGACTTTACTGCAGTGATAGCGGAATCAAGCAATGACGCACGCCTGGATGTTTTTGACAGAAGCCCAATATTACGATTCGTCGCGTGTGTTTCAGACTGTTTGGAGTTTAGTTGCGCTGCCTGCGTCACATGTAAACTGCACGTACGAGATTGACGAGTGGAAGTGATACATTGGCAAGTTTGGAACTGTTTTTGGCACGATTGTTGGTCAAGTTGAATTGGCAGTTACAGAGAATAGCACCAATTCCGAGAACAACGATCGCCGTGGTTAGATTATTATGCCCATTGAAGCATCGAACCTTCGACAGAATGTGAAGAGGGTACTCAAACATGGTTTCGTTTGGATCATCAAATTTTGTTAACGCTGATCTTCCAAACGCACGGAACGTCCGACTATGGGAATGAAGGAGAATTGAATTGAAGAATACGTCACTGAACAAGGATCCCAGAAAACAGTTCACGCATATGAAGAAACATGATACTGGTGTAATGTTTTCTTGCAGCATTTTTCGACAGAGGATTTGAGCATATTTGATGAAGTGACGTGTTCGGCTTCATTAAGATAACAATTTGTTCTTGAATAATTAGTCAACGCACGCGTTTAATTTTGAACTGGGGTTTGTTCCGGCGTATGGTTCTCTTGCGAGACTGAAGCGACAGGCAAAAACGTGTCACGTGCTTCCCAATAAGAAACTTGTAATTCTTAGGATAGGGTATATTTTCGTACACGGCCTCAACCACGTCTTTTCCCATTGCTAAATTAAATTGCCCACCTAATACATTACAAATTTAAACAACCTACGTCAGTTAATAAAAATGTTGTGCCCACTTACTTCTTCATGACTTTCGGTACAGCCCTCGTATAATAATTTATATTCCGATCATTGTATAATATAACAAAAACAAAAAAATAACATTTGAAATTTTAGAGAGTAATTTGATACTGGCAACTTATGCAAACATCATGAAATATCATTCGTGCAGAGAGAACAATTCAACGATTTACTACCTTCATTTGTTGCAAGTTCCAATATTACCGTCCCACCCTCCCATTTCTCCTCGCACCCCTCCGTCAATGCCCTGTAATAATATGAGAACAAGGATTTCTCTGCTTGTTTTTTACAATCAACAAACTGCTTGTCATCAGAGTCATTTCGATGCCGCGAAACTTTCCGCTTTGGAAACCGAAATTACATCGTAAAATTTTATTTTTTACAGTCGTCCATGTCAGAAAGTTTGTCTTAGTTTGACAACCAACCGTATAATTCCTTGAAGCTCTTTCAATTCGTAAATTTCCGATTTTTCACCTTCCATCTCTTGCTTTCTCCTGATACGCGTTGTGCTGTTTAGTGTGTAATAATGGCAGGAGAAAATTCAACATTTCAGATTTGCATAATTTCTGTGTATTCAAGGAATATAATATGTAATCAACACCCACACAAGCCTTCTAGACAATATAATGCGAAAATATTACCTAATTGGGGTCAACGCTTGAAATAACCAAGTAGAAGAAATTCTGTACGATGAATCATCGGAATATTCATTTGGACATTGTATTTTATCACATGTATTAGTAATACATTAGGTTGTATACGTATATAGTATAATATTCTTGGAGAAATGTCTCTACATGTAGAGACTCCGGCGTTCGCACAGACTTTAATAAATGGTTTCCTGGTGGGTAGATGCGGTCGGAGTGTGATGTTGATCGCATCACCTCCATAAACGACCGAGGTCAGGGTGTCTACTAAAAGTAATAAATCCAAAATTCTTAACTTTTTCTTGACCCTTTTTTCCATTTTTCTTAAGATTTATTTAACGACCCCGTACTTAGGTATAGTTGCAAAATTAAGAAAATATATATTTTTATCCAATGAAAACTCTTATCACAAGCCTGGTTAAGATGAAAATTGAAGCTGCACTTTAGCAAGATATTTAGACGCTTTAATTATTAATGGATGTAAAAAATTCATCCTGGATGAGAAATGGTTAACTAACTAACTCTCTAGCCTTCTTAAACCCGAAGGTTCATGGCTGCAGCAACACAGGCCTTCCATCTTTCCCTATCTTGAGCAAGATCTATATACTCTTTTCCATTCCTACCGATTTCCCTTAGGTCCATCTCAACGTTGTCCCTCCATCTTCGTCTTGGCCTTCTTACATGTCTCTTACCATCAGGTTTCCCAACAAGAATCCTGTAAACTCCTCTTTCCTCTCCCATTCGTGCCACATGGCCTGCCCACCTAAGTCTTCTTGATTTAATTATTCTAATAATATCTGGACATGAATACAAATTATGTAGTTCTAAACTATGTAACCTTCTCCATTCACCTGTCTCCTCATCCCTTTTAGGTCCAAAGATTTTCCTAAGGATCTTATTTTCAAATACTCTCAATTTGTGTTCCTTTTTCAATGTAAGAGACCAAGTTTCACATCCATATAATACTACAGGCAAAATTACTGTTTTGTATATTTTAACTTTTAGTTTCTTAGATATTAAACGAGAAGACAAAAGTTTATGAAGAGAGAAGTAACATGCATTTCCTGAATAAAGTCTACTTTTTATTTCCTCTTTAATATAATTTTCATTTGTTAATATTATTCCTAAGTATTTGAATTTGGAAACTTTTTCAAACGAGTTGTTATCAATAATTAGATTTTGATTATTACCTAACACTTGGTTTCGGCCTGTAAGCATATATTTAGTTTTCTCTTTGTTAACTTCCAAACCTATCTCTTTAGCAGTTTTGAAAAATATTTTAGCATTATTCTTAATTGTATTCACATCATCCCCCAGTAAGTCTACATCATCTGCATATGCTAACAACTGAGTCACACCATTTAACTTTTGTCCTTCGTTAGTTTCTTTTACCTTCCTAACAGCATATTCTAAGGCAAAATTAAAGAGCAATGGAGATAATGCATCTCCTTGTTTTAACCCATCATGAATTGTAAATATGTCAGACATATTAATACCCACACGAATTTTACTTTCTGTTTCACTGGTTTATTTTTATCATACTAACAAGCTTCTTAGGTATTCCAAACTCTACTAATATATTATATAATTTATCTCTTTTGACCGAATCATATGCTTTTTTGAAATCAATGAATAGCTGATGGACATTTTGATTATATTCCCACATTTTCTCAAGTGTCTGTCTGATGTAAAAATGTGATCTGTAGTTCATCTGTTACGTTTAAATCCACATTGATAATCACCTATAATTTGATTAGCTTATGGGGTTAGTCTTGTTAAAAGAATGTTAGATAATATTTTATATGTTGTTGAGAGTAGAGAAATTCCACGGTAATTATTGCAGTTCATTTTATTACCTTTTTTAAACAAAGGAACAATTATGGATTCTTTCCACTGTTGAGGGATTTCTTCTTTATTCCATATTAAACAAATTAATTTATGAATTTGACATATTAATGAATTTCCACCATATTTAATTAACTCAGCTGGTATTAAATCAATGCCAGGGGCTTTGTTATTCTTTAGCATTTTAATAGCATCTTTAACTTCAGTCAAGTTAGGTTCTGGAACTAAAGGTTCTGCTGTGTGTACTTCATTCATTCATGGCCTTATATTGCTGTTTCTTGACATGTCTTTTTACGGTGCAGAGTTGTCAGCTCTACGCCTAACCCCCAATATGAATGGAGGAACTACTACACAAGACAAACAAAAACACATTAGACAGCACAATTACTACACAAGAGGAACACAAACACATTAGACAGCACAACTAATACACAAGACACACAGAAACACATCACATGAGAAATGGTTATATTTATTTATTTAATGTTTTTACAAAACTTTACGTAAACAAGAATGTAATTCTTGAGAAACATAGTGAGCAAATCTTAACTACAACTCAGCACAATTCTGAATTTCAAATATTCAATTTTATGAAATCTCAATTGACACGCACCTTCTGCCTTTAGGGCTTTATGCTAGTCTAGTTATAACCCTTTTATCGGACTTCTCAGGGGCTTCTAAGGGTTAGTAGGACCAAGCCCTTGCGAGGTCTGTGGTGTAGGATTTATTTTTAATTATCACCTATGTAGGTTGAAATGAAAGATCCTTAAGATCTTTTACTCGAAGATTTATTTGAACTTTCGATGTTATACAAACACTTTTTCAAACAGACAATTCACCCGGTATAACTTGTAGGCCTAAACCTATTAGTTATACCGAAGTTTATAACCCTGGTCTTTTGATGATGCAGGAGAACACCTTATTCAGAGTTGAGTTTGTGAATATCCGCCAACATGGAGTACAAGTACTCCAGCCAATCCGAAGATTGAGGCAAGATATTCCCCAACGTCCCCTGAACCATCAACCTTTCGGCAACCAGGAGAATGTCCCGCAGACTCACAAAAGTCTAGCTCTTTTATATCATATTGTTGTTTACAATTTACCATGGTTATTACATAGTTGTTTAATATTTCTATAGTTTCAACATTTAAGTTAAACAATTCATTACCCATTGTAACATTAACAATAACACATTTTTAAAGAAAAGATTCCAACATAGATTAACATAATACAGATTGAATAGTTTTTTTGCTTGAAAAATCATGTGTTGACAGGGGCGACACATAGCGTTCCCCCAGAAGAAAATAAAATTAAATGTAAGTTAACGTCATTTAATTTTGTTTTATAACTTTTTCTCCCTTTTCATATATTTTCATTTTTCTTTCACTTCTTCTTCTTCATGATGTGAGGCGATGTTTCATTTTGGATCGTCTTCTTGGACTTCATTCTTCATCTGCACGTAGCTTCTGGAGAAAACAGGAAATGGTTTTACATCTTGTTCAACTCACTCGTTCGTAAAACTTCTTGATGTCAGTTAGCCAGGTCTTCCATCCATTTAGGTCTTCTTCTAGATTCTCCTCTCTTGGAATGGGAGATGGATTTTGTAAAGGTAATACAGGTAGTTCTGCACTTATCTTGCAGATTGAAGTATTTACAAGTCCCTGTTTGTCAGAAAATAATGGGCAGTGTAGTTTCTCCTCATCTTCTTGATTCAGCAACCCTGGAGCGAAAGCCTTCTTTCTTATATCTTCCTCGGCGGCGGACCTATTGTCTGAATGCGATTCCCTTTCAGCCATCGATAGTTTAACACACGAAGTCTTACCATTAATTGCTTCAAAACTATCTTCTCGGTCATCTGGAATCAAACTTTCTTCAACGAATTGTCCCTTCACCGTTAAATATAATTTGTTGGCACCTGCATCCAAATTGATTCTATATCTCTTGAAGAAGGGATATCCAAATAACAAATCTGCCTCTAAATTCTTCACTACGTAGACTTGATCTTCAAAAGTGTGTCCTGCAATTTCAAAAAGAATGGTTCGGCATCCTACAATACGAGACCTCTCGTGTCCAACAAAATCCTTTAACCTTATTCCTGGACATCTTTGCAGTTTCAAGCCTGGTAATCTCTCTCGGAGCTTTACCCAAACATTATAATTCATTACTGTGCATTCACTTCCTGTATCCAAAGTACATCTTATTTTTAATCCCAAAACTTCTACTTGAATTTCTGGCTTCTTGCTGCAATTCCCAGTTACTTCAAAAACATTAAACAATTTCTCTTCTTCAGAATTTGGACAAGAATTTAGATCCAGATACAAAACATCTAAATTCTCATTGGTAATAAATTTGTCTTCTTCGCTCTCACAAACATCAAGATTGTGTCGCGTTGTAGAAGGGAGAGCTTCATCTACAACGACCTCTGGTTTAAATTTGTTCGACTGGTAGAGGGAATATCCCAAGAAGGAGCTTTAATAGCGAAAGGAATTTCCCATACAGATGCTCTAGGGTTCAAAGCACAGTCTTCTGGACTTTCGTCAGTCTGTGTTCCACATTCTTTCTTACGAGACTGGTTCCAGTTTCTTTGATTCTGATTCTTATTGCAGAACGTCCTTCTATCGGCATCCTTCCTTTGGAACTTTAGATTTCCATTCAACCTTTGGTTGATCGGTGTGGGCCTCTTATCTTCTTCTCCTCTATTCCTCCGGGATAGCTCTATATTCCTTATTCGAGGTTGAGGATTTCT
This sequence comes from Lepisma saccharinum, assembly GCF_977018435.1. NCBI lineage: Eukaryota > Metazoa > Arthropoda > Insecta > Zygentoma > Lepismatidae > Lepisma > Lepisma saccharinum. The sequence goes on from NC_139234.1 coordinate 33,311,675, forward strand.
CCGTTCATCAGTTCGTTGGTGATCGGCTTTCCATCCTTCCATTTGTTCAGATGCTTCGAACTTTCCCAGGAAATTCGTGAGTTGGTCTATGTTGGCGGGATCCCGAGTTAGTACCAGTTGTCGCACTCGTGAAGGTAATTGGCCAATGATTAAGTTCAGCACTTCTGATTGGTTGATGGTTTCCGTCAGATTGCAGTATGCTGCATATACCTCCCAGCAATATTCTTCCAATGATAACCCTGCACCTTTGCTATAATGTTTATTCCTCAGGGTATTCATTTCCCTCTGTTTTGCTTCAGGTGATGCGTATTGCTTCCTAAATGCAGAGCGAAAATGTTCAAAGGTTTTCCATCTCTTTTCGTTTGCCATAAACCAAGCCTTGGCTTTACCCACCATTAGCGAAGGGAGGACTTTTAGTCGATACATCATGGGCATTTTCATTAAATCCATGTAAGTATTTATCTCCTCCAAGTACCTTTCAGCAGATACTGAATTGATTTCTCCATTAAACTTGGTGAGGGAATTGACGTCAGACATTCGGAGAATTCGATTGGATGAATGGTTTAAGTAGGAATTATCTTCTACCATTTTTTCCGTAGCGTAGTCTCTAGTTCGTCTCATTCCGCCACTCCTTTTTCGTTTCTTTCTTTGGCATGGCTCAGAATGGTCGGGAGATTCGGAACTGGAAGAATGAGAGAAGCAAGAGGTTCTTACACATATCTTCTTTGGCAGAGTTTCCATCTCTTCATTCCCATTCTCCTTGCCTAGTTGTAAGGTTTCCAACTTTGAGGTTAACGTTTTTATAATTTCAACTTGTTGTGTTTGGGCCTCTTTTGTCACTCTTATTTCACCCTCCAAATTTACGGACATTTCCTTTTGACTTTCCTTCAGCTCAGTCATTTCTTGGTTCAAGCTTTCTTGTAGCTGTTTAAAACGGTCATCATCTATCTGCCGATCTTCTCTCCTTCTTTCCACTAGTTCTTCATATTTTTCGTCTCTTTCTTTTCTGATTTCAGCTATCGCTTCGGATATTTCTTTTCCTAAATTTATTTTAAAATCTTCAAACATTTTCTTACTCATTTCTCGTTCCCTTTCTCTTTCTGCTTTCTGTTCAGCATCTCTTTCACCCAAGGTTTCAATCAAACGTGCGAACTTTTGGTCATTTTCTTCCTTGTCCTTTAATCTTTGCTCTCTTTCTTCTTCCTTTTCTTTTAATCTTTGCTCTTTTTCAGCTTCTTTCTCTATCTGTCTTTGCATCCTCTGTTCAACTTCACGTTCTTCTAGCTTCTCGATTAAACGTGCAAATTTCTGATCATCTTCTTCCTTGTCTTTTAATCTTTGCTCTTTTTCTGCTTGTTTTTCTTTTAATCTTTGCTCTTTTTCTGCTTCTTTCTCTTTCTTAAAATCAGTCATAAAGGAGATCATAATTTCCCTCCAACTATCATCTGTAGGGGTTGGCGTAACTTGTTTTTCCACGCACTGTCTACATTTAACTTCTACCTCTGCTGCTACGTCAGATCCTGGGGTTTTATGTGCGCAACTTTCATGAACGTATCTGTTGCAGCCGGAGCATGGTAATAAGGTTTCCTCCTTCTTTTCTTCATTCGTACAGCAAACAAGCCTCTCCTTTTGCTGTCTGGTCAAAGGTCTCTGGGAACCTATCATCTTTGCTTCTTTTGTTTCTGGAATAGGCTTCTTCTTCTGTTTCTGGAACAGGCTTCTTCTTCTGTTTCTGGAACAGGCTTCTTCTTCTTCTGCTGGGCCACGAAGATCCACAGGTGGTTGCTTCGATGGTCCTGGTCACGGTCGCCAAAAATCACTGACACGCACCTTCTGCCTTTAGGGCTTTATGCTAGTCTAGTTATAACCCTTTTATCGGACTTCTCAGGGGCTTCTAAGGGTTAGTAGGACCAAGCCCTTGCGAGGTCTGTGGTGTAGGATTTATTTTTAATTATCACCTATGTAGGTTGAAATGAAAGATCCTTAAGATCTTTTACTCGAAGATTTATTTGAACTTTCGATGTTATACAAACACTTTTTCAAACAGACAATTCACCCGGTATAACTTGTAGGCCTAAACCTATTAGTTATACCGAAGTTTATAACCCTGGTCTTTTGATGATGCAGGAGAACACCTTATTCAGAGTTGAGTTTGTGAATATCCGCCAACATGGAGTACAAGTACTCCAGCCAATCCGAAGATTGAGGCAAGATATTCCCCAACGTCCCCTGAACCATCAACCTTTCGGCAACCAGGAGAATGTCCCGCAGACTCACAAAAGTCTAGCTCTTTTATATCATATTGTTGTTTACAATTTACCATGGTTATTACATAGTTGTTTAATATTTCTATAGTTTCAACATTTAAGTTAAACAATTCATTACCCATTGTAACATTAACAATAACACATTTTTAAAGAAAAGATTCCAACATAGATTAACATAATACAGATTGAATAGTTTTTTTGCTTGAAAAATCATGTGTTGACAGGGGCGACACACAATACAGGTATATAACAATGTAAATTCACTATACTGTGAAAAGTAGCAAAACGTCTTGACTTTCTTGACCTACCTGTCGATTTCTTGACTTTCTTGGCATTATTGACTGGTCGACACCCTGGAGATTGTGAAAGTTTGTGGCTCTACCACCACATACGCCTTCACGGTATGTTACGTTGTGCAAGAAGTAGTTTTACATTTACGTTAAGGGATAGAGGTATATTCCATATTCATGACAGTCTCTCTTCACACTGCTAAAAAAAAAAATACGTCGTGTGAGAATCAGAGGGACGTAACCCCAATTTATCAACTTTACAAGAGAGAGGAAATAATGTATTCTTACTCTTATAAATATTCAGTATATTGGATATACGTGACTTCACTTTACTGCTACGGATTAGAGGTGGAAATATGTCGATCTGACTCGCAATAGAGGTCTTCAGAGGATATTATTTAAACAAAACTGAAAAAAAAACGCACGTTTGGAGTTACGAGCCTCTGGTTTTTACACGAGGAATAATGAGCAACATTTGAGCCCACAAATCTTTATACCGGGTGGCCAGAATTAAAGTTACTCAACCCAGAGCCCTCTGTAGCCTGTTTGAGGCATCGTAGAAGCTCTGAAATTTGGTGAATCCACTATGCAGACCATGGGAAAGAGGATAGCGATAAAAAGTAGTTCAATATTCCGCCACCAGGTTGAAATGTGGCGCTGTACTTCCATGATGGGTTGTACAAATAATCACGCTAAGTGATTTAGCTGAGTTATTAATTAGAAAGACATTTGTTAGTGACTGGATGTTGCGAGAAAATAATCTCTCGTTTATTGCAAGATTGCAAGGTAAAGGCAAATCCATAACCAATTGGAGCAGTTTACGTCATTATTACAACCCATCATTGAAGTACAGCGCCACATTTCAACCTGGTGGCGGAAAATTGAACTATTTTTTATCGCCATTCTCTTCCCCATGGTCTGCATAGTGGATTCACCAAATTCCAGAGTTCTACGATGCCTCAAACAGGCTGCAGAGGGCTCTGAGTTGGGTAACTTTAATTCTGGCCAATCAATCCAATAAAATAAATCACACCAATCGACAAAAATTTCACACTATCAGGAGGTCGAAATCGCCTTGACTATTTTGTATGGAAACATATTGTTACATCGGCTTTAAGAGTTCAAGGGTCAGTGGAAAAGGAGTCCAGAACCTTCAGAGGTCGAAGTCTTCCCGCCAGCGAGCCATCAAATATTCAATTAATAAATACATTATCTAGACGCCTCTGTTTTTCTTCACTTACGTACAACTTACATCAACACTATAAAAACTTGATCGTGCCGAGTAAACACCATCATAAGATAGCTAAAGTTTCGTTCTCTCTGCTTCTGTGCTAACAGGCTTATATGGCCACTAAATGGGCGACCATCTTTACGAGCGGAGGGGGAGAGCGAGCGGTTAAATGCCCCCTTTTCCACAATCCAGCTTCCTCCAACAGCTTGGTATTTCTCCGAAAGGGCAAACTTTGGCAAAGAGCAATCACTGTCTTTTACGACCTTCTGTAATTGCGGGAAGAACAAGACATCTTGTGGTGTGCTTTCCGAGATCAACATAGACTCGTCTCCATTATTTCTTCCAGATAAAAATATTGGATGAACCTGTCAATATTACTTTGACTTTATACACACAAAATCCTTATTGCATGTGATTTATTCAGCTTCTGATTCAATATCGTAAATATTATAAGTATTTCCTGAGTTTCATGTAGGCCTAGTATTATAATTCGCATGATTCCTGGACATCAGTGGTATTGATGTTATGAATCCCCCATCATCAAACAGAATTTGTCTCTTACACATTTCCAACAAACTAAATAAATTTCGACTATTATACTGTATAAACTAACAGGTTTTACACATTCATACAGATATTACAACAGCCACAGACCTATCGCACATAGGTTATTAATTATTGGGTGTCTACGTAATTACCTGAGACTTTCTTTGTGACTAATCAAAACCATATTAGTGAACATATATTAAAAGAAGTATAAAAAATACAATCTTTAAAGCCCGACCCTGTGGCCGAGTGGTTAGCACATCGCGCTGCGACGCCAAGGGTCCCGGGTTCGAATCCCGGCCGGGCTTGGTTGTTTGTGAATGTCCATTCATCAATTTCATCATTTCATCACTCATACCCATCTTCGCAAATTAGCCAAGAGGCACAAAACGCGAAGTAAAATAAACTAAATCAATAACAATAACAAATCAATACAATCTTTAAAATAGCGATGATTGATATACTTCATCTTATTCGCTCTTGAAGGTCTACAGCAAGTGGAAAAGTATTACAGATCAAACATTATCGATTAATCGCGTCGATCGTATCGATATCTCAAACTATGATTTAATAGGGTCATTTGTTCAAAGACGGCAAGTTTGTAAAGACGGCCTACCTGCAACGTTTTGTTGTGCAGCGTCGCACGTGGCGAAATTTGGAGCTAACGGTGCCTGTTCCAACACGCAGTCAGGCTTTCTGAAATGGTGTGACATAAGCGCCGTGTTGTTTAAATGAAGCATCCAGGTGCACACTCGTAAATACAAAGGTAAGTGATAAAAGTATAACGATCAAAATGGCTGATATAACTATCTGCTTAATGAAAAACTCTAGATAAACAAGCGAATCTGTAGTTGTACAAAAGTCAGGTTTATAGGTATGTTAGATGAGGTGTGGAGCATACAACGCTGCTTCCTGGTTTGAATTCCATAACGTACAAGCTTTTCGTTCGTTGTTTTCGCTGCAAGATACGCGTTGGGGTAAGGCGGCCCCTTCTGTGCATTAGCTATGTGGGGTAAGACGGTCCCCACTAATATTGTTATGCTAGTGGAATATGTCGTGAATTTAGATTAATAAATATGTGTCTTGCAATGATATGTAGTACAAGAGTTACAAGGCTCGCCTCCTTCATGAATGCACATAACATAACCAGGTAATTAGCTGTCATTAGATTGTTTAGGCGGGAGCATGCACTGGCGACCAGAAACAAAATTGTCCAAATTAGTGTAAGTCGTACTTTTGTATTGTGTGAACTTTATTTTTGCTGTAAGCAACAAAAGTGCCAGTGTAGACGTGGCTGTTTCCGGGTTCTCGAGCACAGGTCTATACCCTGTACACCCTGTACACCACATTACTTCAACATCGCTGATACTACTGACAGACCTAGGGCTACTGCAGACGATGTCACAGCCTCATCCACAGGTGCAACCACTCCATCCAGTGGTCCCAACGCCGATGTTGGCCTTGTTCAATCTCCAGTCAGACGTAGGGCTAACTCACATGTCTCAACCTCCACCTTCGAGCCCATGCCTTCAACATCTCGTGGGACCATGAATGGAAATGCAAGCATGGTGCGGTTTGCAGATATAATGAAGGTACCACGTCTTGATACTGCTGGGCACAAGAAGAAACGCAGATGTGCATCTTCTGAACAGTTAACTTCCCTTGAATACATAGAGAAAGCAAAAGGGAGACATGAACAGTCAAAAAAGGAACGTACTCAGGCGCAAAAGAGTTGTGCAGATCGAGGGAAAGGAATATCAATGAAACGTAGTAAAAAACATTGTTCTAAGTGTGGCGGTTATTATTACAATGCAAGTGATGGGAAGGATTGGTTCAAGTGTAACGATTGATTGCTAGGGTTGGTTCCATGAAGACTGTTTTGGGCGAGATAGAGTCCAGGTTGGAATATGTGTTGTTTGTGGTGATAGTGATGGTTTATAGTGGGGTACATGGAATATGGAATGCTGACGTTTTTTTTTCACTTGTTTATTACATTTAATGTAAGTTTTCATATATCGGAGTACCATTTAAGGGGGGTCCATCTTTGCACAGCCAACTTTTTAACGGTGGGCCGACTCTGACACATGTTTGTAAAAACGGCCTACTTTACACTACCTGCAATTTTGATTTATTGTGCAGACAGGATGTTTGGTTAGTGGATATTACCTGTATTTTCTGATAACCTAAATAACAATAGTGTTAATAAAAAAAATGCTTTTTCTTCAAAATTAATATTTTCTTCTTATTAAGGGAAAAAGTCCTTAGGGGTGCCGTCTTTGAACAAATGACCCTATACAAGATAAAATTTGTTCAATCGGTTGACAGGAAGTCATACCTTTAATGTATTTTAGTGAAACAAGTAGATTCTTACTCTCGTCCCGTCTGCATCACTTACACGATAGTAAAGTCGTGTTAAAGTTTCGATCACATTCTCTCAGGAAATTTCTGGTAACCCTTCCAAATGGGGAGAGAATGAAGCAAGCGTTTGCAGTGCCATCTTTAATTTTGATTTCAATTTACAGCACGATTGACAAGAAAAATCCTTCAATTTTAATTTTCCTTTATATTCAATGATGCAAAACATAATTCCTCAAGTATTTTAAACTATAACGTGTGAAGTATTACCCCAAACAACGATTTTTTTTTGCAAACCTTAACGCTAAGTTTGTTCTCCGGTCTCAATTACCTTGCTGATTTGTAACCGCCGATTTTGCTGTGCAGACATGATATAGCTAAATGGAAAGCTCTCTCCTGGTCGCAGTCAAGAGTTTTCTCAACCCTTGCGAACACACTATGCTGAACAATGACAGTAAACCCTGTACCACCTAACTGTAGACCAAGCAAACGAGAACAAGTCTCTGCGCAAGTAGTGACGCGAGACGGCTCCACCAACAGTGAGAGAAACGGGATTGCGTAATAAATGACTGGAGTTACCCACTTTCATGGGCGTATTTAAAGGGGGCTTCAACGCCCCCCCCCCCTTTTACGGTTCAATAAAATTACCAGATTACCTGTTCTATCCGCTTGTTCATAAAAATTTCTTCGGATACATTTTATTCTCCTAAAATCGTAACGTTAGTACGGGATATGGATGGGAAGAAAATGTCTGCAATTTCCTGATAGTTTCGGAATTTCTGCGATAAGAAACTGCATTGGGACTGACAAATCAGTTAATATTTTTTTCCCCTTAGAGTTTTCTTAAAGAAATTTTGTTTTTAAAAACGTAGTGCAAGAAAACCAGGAAAAAACCGTAACATTGTTGTTTGACACAAGATGAACAGGAAAGCATCAATATTAAATAGTGTGTTTTGTGGAATTGTATTCACTAATTATAGAAACTATGGGCTGTAGAAGAAGATAAATATTTCAGAAAGATCCTTAGTTTCTTCACTGTGTAACCTGTGTGAAGTTGAAACATCTTCTCTTGTTCTAACCAAGTTGTTTTCAAGCAGTGCAAGATTATGTTGGGCACCTCAAGAGGCGTACTGCGAACATGTCAGTACTCTAAACTGGATGTTAAAAAAAAATTGCCCCCCTAATCATGGACGTCCGCAGATTTATTCCACGGAGGGACAAGCAAAGTATTTTTTCATGGGACATATTGCCCCGATAATAATTTTGCTCCCTCAAAAAACATCACCTGAATTTGAAATTATCACATTCCTGCATCCTCATTATAATAATTAATGTAAATTTCTGTAACTGAAATCAAATTATACGTGTGAAATATATACTTTTAGATTGACGTTCGTTTTCTATGGAGGAAGTGTGGCCACCTTTGTGCCCCTTCCAGATGTCCATTCCCCTGTATTGTACTTTCACCCAGAAATTTAATGTAGAGGAATCTTATTGCCGTTATTAAACGATATTATATTTTGAAGCTGATGAAAGTTCAAAGCAACTACGAGGTAAGGGGTGCAGTGGACGGAAATCATTTCTGGGGGAGAGGGCAAACATTTAAGTAAAAGAAAGCAATGCTAGCCGAATCTAAGGGTAGCAGGACAAAAGAACACTCAAGATGGTATTAGTTTTTACGTCTATCTTGCATTATTTCTTCCAGACGGGCAAGAGAACCTGGAGTGGGCACAGAGGGTTAATTGCCCACTCAATTAAAAATTTTATCGGGAGTTGGCCCTCGGCGCCAAACAATCTAAATGGAAAAAAAATGTAAAGAGAATGCCATGGCGCCCAATGAAATTTTTTGTGCCCTATTAAATCAATATTGTTTCCAGTTTCCAAAAATTTGGATCAGAAATTTTTCTTGCTCGCTTCGCTCGCATTTTACTTCTTTTCTCTACTGCATTGTAAATTACTAGAAAGAGAGAAAGGGAGAGAGAGGGGGGATTATAACAACTAAGAACTTCAGACTGTTGCTGCTAAACAGTTTTGTCTTAAATGCAGGAACAATTGTTCGGAGGCCGGCCCCCGTGGCGGTGTGGTTAGCATGACGCCAGGGGGTCCGGGTTCGAATCCTGGATTGCGCATGGATGTTTGTGAGCGTGCATTCATCAATTACATTATATCATCACTCATTCCCATCTTCGCAGATTAGCCAAAAGTGGCACAAAAAGCGAAGTAAAATAAAACAAATTAATGAATCAATTGTTCGGATGTAAAGGATGATTTCAGAGACAATTTATATCATTTTTGCTGTTGATTTGTTATGGGGAGGATGAATTGCTTATATAATGTATATAAATAATATGTATAATATTTATATATATATATAATATTATATACACACATATACATAATATATATATATATATATATATACGTATATATATATTAATATTATATACACACACACACCCTCAATGCAATAAAACTAAAAGAGTGAGATAAAATGAGGTTTTACTTTCCAGACTGAAATTTCATCAAGGCTTTTGGCCCCCCTAATCAGACGATCTGCGCACGCCTATGTTAATGATATATTTCTGTATTTAAGAAGTGTAAAGAATATGATAATGAATATGGACATGCACACAACTTTGTCGGGTCCAGCACCTCCCCCCCTCCCCCCGCTCCCCAACAAGCTTCAGGTCAGCTATGTCCCGGATTTTTACTTATGGAATATAGCAACCCTAATCATACCAAAAGTTGACCCCCCTCCCCTTCTTACATGAACTATATATACGCCCATGCCCGCTTACCCTGCTTCGATCTGTCAGCGTTCGTTGCAAACTTTCGAAAACAATAATACATAACGCACATGGAAAGCGGACCGTATTTTTGTCTCTACGTCCGTACGCTTGGTTTAAGAATTTCTTACGGAAATCTTAGGGATAAAACAGCAAGTGTAAATTTTGACATGCCGTACATTTAGCGTAGGGGCTGAGGTCTGGACCGTACGTCCGTATGGGCACCACCGTTCGTTCGGTTGGCAACACTGCGCTTTCACCACTCGATTTCTCTCCTCCACCTCTGCCGCTATGCGTGGCCCTGCTCCACAGTTAACTGGGACAGGGTATAGCCACAGATCACATTTCTTCTTCTTTCACAGTACTACATCCTAACATATATGCAACCCAGATTCGCAGCAGTGTGCAACGGCTTCATAGCGTCCAGGTTTGTGCGTCAACGCGAACTCCACACAAAATACTTCATTAGTTTCTTTCTTACTTGTATGTTCAAAGGTTCAAAACAGAAACTTCTACTTAGAGACTTCTTTCGCCATTGTTATTCTCACTTAGACTTTCTCTGTGACGATATAACTTTAATTACAGCCGTTTATATCTCATCAATTTATAATTTACATATGCAGTGAAGAAAGATATGCTTCCAGGCAAAGTGCAAGTGGAATTTATCGAAAGTTAGGTTTCACTGAAAGGCTTTTGTTGTGAAGAGGTACCCAACTGCTTCAAACCAGAGGAGATCTGCTCTCAATTAATGTTTGCGTTGGAGCAGAACACACACCAAACGCCGTCCAAGTTCGCAACTCCGTCATGACGAAAATGTTCCTCGTATCCTGAAGGAGACAACAAAAATTGATACGCAGTAACACTCTGTTGATACAAGTATCGGGGAAAATGTTTGAGAGTGCTTCGAGTTAATATAGCTATAAATCAGTCGAACAAGAGATTGTTTACACGTATTGTGCAGTCACAGACACATCTTGGCTGTAACAATTCCATTATCTTTCAATGGAATAGTTACAAACTAGAAGTGTCTGTGACTGTACTTGAATCAGCTAATGCCCATGCTTCAAAAATGGTGAAGTCATTGCTTAGGTTTTGACAAAGGTGTCAGTTGAATTGATTCGGCACAAATTTGATGAATGGACACTTACAAACATCCATGCTTAGGCCGAGATTCGAACCCGGAACCGGAACACCTGGCGTCGAAGTGTGGTGTGATAACCACTCTGCCACGGGGGCCTGCTTTTCAGTTGGAAACGGCATCTTAAGTTGAACGGAAAAGAGCAACTCGCATAATAAATTATAAGTCGTTGCTTTATATCTAGTGAATTTACTTGCAGAAATATTATCTCTAATATGTATTCATCAATTTAGGAAGAGAAAAGAAGATTTCTCTTTTATCCCACGGAAACTAAAAGCTGTAGTTTAGAACAGGGAATTTGAGTCACAGTAGTACAGTCAGGATGCTGAATGCGTGGGGAATGAATTGGGATGAAGTTTACGTTCTGCGTATATCACTGCAAAACTAGCTTTGGATCTCACTTGGCCGTTCATCAATGTTCACACAGTAGGTGGAGCCTGTATTTGACTGAACGAACTCGCTGGGACTTGCTACATATTCCCTCAAGTAGTGTAAAATACAATACAACCAGTGCCGGAAAGGATGAGCCCCTCTCAGGCCGATTTGGCTACACTTAAACCTAGCTCAACATGCCCATATGAGCTTTTTGCTCAAGTGTGGAACCCTGCCTAATCAAAGATTTTTGTAAAAATGCCCTCGGGAAGTTCCCGTGAAATGATGAGCCCCCTCAGATTGATTTGCCTACACTTATAAAAGGCACTTCTGTGAGATTGTTGTCCATAATCCTGTCAAAAATATGCCCCTTTTGATTTTTTTTTGCCCACACCTAAAACTACGCCAAACGTATTAACACACACACACACACACACACACACACACACACACACACACACACACACACACACACACACACACACACACACCCACACCCACCCACATACACCCACACCCACCCACATACACCCACACACACCCACATACACCCACACACACCCACATACACACCCACACCCACACACACACACACACACACACACACACACACACACCCACACACACACACATACACACACACACACACACACACACACACACCCACCCACACCCACCCACACACATACACACACACACACACACACACACACATATTTACTTCCGGTTTAAGTTCAATTGGGCACCAGGCTCAACTTGTATATCTAGTATTAAGATAATATAATTTTTCTAGAATTGCTCTGTGACTCTCTCATTTCTTACATCATAAACATATGATTTTTCTCCTATGAGAATAACACTACATATGGTGTCATCAGGTAATGCCTCATGGAATTCACAGATAATTTTAATGTTTGTCCTGTCATTCACCACAACTTGTTTCCTTTTTGAAGCATTGATGACAAACATGGGTCTCTGTGTTTTGAATTCATCTGGTGTGTAATACATGTCAGTATTGCCAGTAGTGACCCTTTTGTATGCTGTAAATGCTTCATATAATTTAAGGAAATCATCCTTGGAAATGTCTAAATTATAATTTTCTCTAGGAAATACCTCATTTCTGCCATTTTTAAGATATATGTTCTTGATGTTGCAGTTATCAAATCTACTTGAATTTTTTTCCTGATTATTGTGTCTTCCATTCTGAAACAATACCACCACAAAATCCGGCATGTCATATTGTATACTGGAGAATGAATTTGTAGCATCAAACTCATAATAAGTACCAGTTGCGGGCTTCTGTACACATTGATATGTATAAAATTGTAAAGGAACCTGTGGATTTTTTATTATATCTGCTTTGTATTTAAGAGCATAACTGGCTTCATATTCAACAACTGGGATTCTTAGCTCCATAGTCTGAATAATGCACTTGCCTTCATCAGGTAGGGTATTGGGCAGAGCTTCCCCTGTAGAGTTTAATGTGCTGTACCTCATCAAAGCATTATTATCATTGGCAGCTCTTCTAAATGTGATTCTTAAACCACCCTTCCACATAATATCTTTGTAATCTGAGAAGAATCCTGGCAACAGGCGCATTGGGAACAGCACTGTGTGGCTCTTAGATATAATTTTATCACCAGCCTCAAATCCACCTATTTTGTAGTAAGAAGCCTCGGTTTTGGATAATTTTAGTGTGGCCAAAGCTGTGGAGGTAATGCCGGGATAATCCACTCTGTTTATAACAACACCATGTTTTCTGATCTCAATTTCAGAGAACAGATGCGGCACAAAATTGTCCACCAATCTTATGTTTGAATTTGCCGGATAATCTGTTCCATCGAGCTTTACAACATCAAATTTGATGTATAGATCTGCTCTGTGGGGGTGTATAAAGCCATCCCCTACATCAAGATCAACCTCAATCTCTGTGTTGGGTTGATTTAAATTTGCAAATGTCCTCCTGTTTGGGGGGAATGATTGTAGCTCATAACTCTCAATATTTTCCATTTTTTTTGTATGTATTTTTATTTAAATATTAATCTCTATGATTGCAGTTGTTGTGGCTCCAGCAAAATCAACTAATTCTTCTTTTTCATTAGTGACCATCAATTCAATGTTATCTATTCTATTATGGCACACAGGAAAATATAATGTTGGGGATGGAGTGTAGATGATTGGCTCCATAAATTCAGAATTAGGTTTGAATGTTGCAATGATGCCAGTTTGTTTGTGAGTGCCTATCCCATTTGATTTGGTGATCATACCCTCAGCCACATTACAGTGAATATTTAGAGTCTCTATGGCTAAGAATTTAGGTATATTAATAGCAGTGTGTTTGATGGCCGGTTCAAGTTTTGTGTTGTTCTCAAAGCCTAACAGCTCTCCTATAGTACCCAGATCCACTGTTTCTGTAGCAGATACAATCTCTACTCTGTGAGTGACAGAATTTTGAGTTAATACTATACCTCTGGGTAATTGAGCATTTAGAGTGGACAGATTATATTGCCCTGGAGTGATGACAACTTTTTGATCCCCAACTGCAATTTTGTTGTTGTGGTGTGTAATATTAGGGATCAAGTACATGCCGTAAAATGCTCTGAGAGCTATTGTTTTGGGATACACTATGTCATCATGCAATTTGAGTTTCAATATTGAATTTTGGCTGGTGAGATGGAATACCCCCATGATGTTTCAGATACAACAGGGCTTTTTGAAAATTTTCAATTGATGGTTTATTTATTTGAGACATATCTGAGAACAGATAAACACAAATGTCCACAATTAACATCTTTGAAATTTTGAACACGGGCATTATTGTAATAAAGATTAGCTGAATTTAGATATTTTATTAAATTTTCAGGTGGAACACCTCCAAATGAATCAAACACAAATGCCTCATTGTTTAAATATTTAAGATAACAGATCCAGTGAGTGCCCTGATTTTTGTACTTATCCAAATTAACAATGCCACACTCTTTGTTGAGTGGTTGTTCTGGCAAAGAATCAGACATGTACACACCTCTAAAATTTTTGATGCCCAGTGGCTTGATAAAAGCTTCAATATCTTGGTTTGTAAGCGGCTCTTGTTTTTTTTAAACTTATTCATGGCTCTCTTAACACCTTTGCCTTTTTTCTCCATGGCCAGGTTATGGCGCCTCTGCTCATCTAATTCTGCCTTATTTTTCTTGGCATCTATTACTGTTTTTGCTATGGCAGCTGATCCCCCCAGCCAAGCTCCCAACAGCCCCAAGTGCTGCTAAGATGGCAGGGATAGTAAATATGAAACCCCCCACATGTGATTTTTTTCTTGATTGCTGTAATTTTTTTAATTGGGGGGTACTAAGCAACAATTTCATACCATGTCCCTTTGCAATACAAGAATTTTTTTTTCTTGCGCTGCTTTTTGGTCAAAAGGCTATCAATAGGCCCAAGAGATTTGAGACCTGCATAAGGTATTTGATACATAACACCCTTGACCTTCATTGTAGGTTTATTATATATATATTCACAAACCCCACCCCAGTTTTTGTTTGGTGTTCATAGCTATGGTGGTCCCCAATGCTGCTATTTTTTCACTCAAAGAAGCATCTTTGCTTACAAATCTACCAAATGCAGCCTCTTCTAATTTTTTGTCTGCAACATGTCTCTTGTCAAGATCAGTATGTGTGTTGTATGCTATGTCATGGTCTCTACAAGCAGCATCTAGGGGATTTACACCAGGATCCCCTCTGTTTAATCTATGATCCAATTTTGTGCCTGGACCACAATACTGATAGCCTGGAATGTGTAGTTCAAATGGCAGCTTGTTTATAATGTCATTAACCAAACCCCGACCCTCAGAAATATTCCAAAATTTAGGTGGTAGAGTATTAATAATTTTTATAAGATATCCAATCCCCTTAGTGTCATTCACTATAAAATTAGACAATTTTGTGCTTATCATGTCCATAATTCCAACCTTTTCATTGTAAAAATTGTGGTTGCCAGCATTTTCCTCCCCAGCTATCACCAATAACCTATCTACAAGTTTCCTGACATCATCAACCCACACAAATTCTTTAGGCAGGGTGTTGTATTGTTTGATTCCACTGCCAGTCTTGATCTGTGACCATATGGGCTTGATTAAATTATTGTATTTTGCCCCACTGCTAGACTTGACTCTTTTTTGTGTGGGATCATTGTTCTGGTATAGAGCATCTGATTTTATTAATATTTCTTTGTAGTGCTCATAATCTTGATCTGTATAGCTGCCAGGCCTTTTCCTAGTCATCAGTTCCCACAGCCCAGGTGTGCCGGGATATTTAACAAAACCACCTCTTTGTCCAAGATGAGATTCTGAATAAACAATTATATCATCTCCCATAAATGTTACTCTGAAATTGCCAATTCTATGTATGATGCTACCATCACGCTCTGTGTCAGCATATAAGCCAAAGACCTCATCTTTGTTGTCTTTAGGTGTGCTTAAATATTTTTGAGCAAGAAGACCCAATTCAATAGGATCCTGTGTAGCTTCAATTCTTCGAGGAGCAACAGGACTAGGTGTATGAATACTGGAAAGTGGGGTGATTGGATAATCTAATATGTTCCTTGCAGCTACAGGTACAAGCTCTGTGATCAAATTTTGATTTTGCTCTGTAACAGTTTTGATATTTTTACCTAATTCAGTAATAGCATCAATGATAGGCTGTTCTGTTTGTTTGTGTTGTTCATAAATTCCTCGGTTCTGTGATTTCCATCCCTTAAATCTTTTTACAAGATAATCTCTTAATTTAAGATCAACAATGATTGGCCTTTTCATGGTTATTTATATATGTTTCAATGTCTAGAAAATTGTTGATTTTATTTCTGTATTTGCCACTACTGGGTTTTCTTGTCATATCAATTGTGACAAACCCATAACTGTCCTGGTTCCAGCACCTACTGCAAAACTTGGAGAAGTCATTGTAGCTCAAGTCCCCACCTACATATTCATCATGTATGTGTTTGAGGTTGGTATGATCTTGATGAAACACACATATAAAATTGCTGTTGTCTCGGATCAGCTGCTTCGGAATTTTAGAAAAAGTCTGTGCCAGGTAGAAGCAATCAATGTTTTTGTGCCGCCCCTGTGTAAAAAAATTTCTAACCTTGTTTTGATTATCCAATATAATGTCATCAAACACAACAACAGAATTATCGAGACATTCATGAAGTGGCTTAACATCTGATTCAAAAGTGGCAATATCCAATCCATCATATAGCTTCATCAGCTGCTGATATTTTAATTGTTCCAAGCTCTTAGAAAAAACATACAAGTGCCTGTTTTTCCAGTCTAACCAGTTGGGTGCCAATAAAAAATTATCAACCATTAGTGTAGTTTTACCACAAGCCGATGGCCCAACAATAAGACACCTAATATTATCAGGCAGCAAGTTGCCATTTCTCTTATTCTGTTGTTCAGGTTCTGGCAGCCTTTTTATAACATCCCAGGTGCTCATATTATTATTTTGTTTGCATCGATCCAGCTGTGTTCTGGAAGTCCTAGCCATTTGACAAATAACTTGTTGCCTTTTCTGCGGATGATTTTTTCTATGAGATATGTGTCAGGCTGTTTAGTTTTGCTGAGCTCTTCTTCATAGAATCTGCCTTTGAGAATTTCTCCTCGATGATCCTTTATTATATATGTGTTAAGGGTCCCGGGTTTAACTTGAACCACTGTAAATAATTCAGTGCTCCAGTTTCTTGTAAAGCCTCTTTTGAATAAGTGCTTATATTTGCTGATTCTTACTTGATCACCCACCCTGTATTTGGCCTTTCTTGTTGTTGGCTGGTATCTAGGATAATAAACAGTTCTGATCAATTTTTGCTCATCAGATGAAGTTACTTCAGAGGGTTTCATGTTGATTGTGGAATGAACCGAGTTGTTATATTTATGTAGAAGTTCTGGAAGAATATTAATCCATTTATAATTACCTTGGAGGGTAAATTGTTTATACATAAGATTTTTTAGGGTTTTGTTGACTCTCTCTACAATTGAGGCTTTGAGATCACTGTAACTCGAATAATGTTTTATTGACTGGCTTTTAATAAATTGTTGGAACACAGAATTATAAAATTCTTTGCCATTATCTGTTTGCAAATAGCGCGGTGATCTTCCACTCTGATTGATGATTGTCCTGATGGCTTCTGTAACACATTTTCCAGTCTTGGATTTGAGTGGCACAGCCCAGGCAAATTTTGAAAATGTGTCTATTACAGTGAGTAGATACTTGTAGCCCTTGTTGATTTTGTCTAAGTTTTTCAACTGTCCACTTGCCATCTCAATCAAGTCCCCTTGCCATAAATCATCTATGCCTTTTGTGACTACTGGCAGTCTCTTATAATTATGTCTGGCTTGTCTGTGTAATTCATCAACAATAATTTGTCTAGACATAATATGAAAACAAGAATATTGCAACTATGGGGTGTTCAGCAGCTGATACTGCAGGATTTTCTAAATACAGTTTGTCTCCTATTTGTATTTTAAATTCCAGAGAGCCATCATCTTCAACATATGCTGTTTCTAATGTATTGGGATCTGTAAAATCCTCTAACTCTACACTGGTGATTTTTGCTTTGTTATCAGCATTTGTTATTGATAAGGTGGGGTAGTGGTGTGCCTGTGGTTGAAGCCAATATTTGATCTTGATTGGTCTCAATGTGCCCCCAACAAAAAACTGGTAATAAAATTGTGCAGGGGATAGCATATATATTTTGCCACCTGGTGTAAATGGAGAATCATATTCTTTGTTGGGGATGCTGTACAATTCAAGAATTACTGTATGTTTTGGATTCTCGATTATGCCTGTTATTTCCTTTTCTGCTGTAAGCAATCTGCTTGTTACAGATTCAAGGTGCTCATTGATGGTCCTAACAACATCATCATGGCCTGGCTTAATTTTTATGTCCACAACAAGTTTCTTGTATTGTTGCACAATTTCTTGAAGCTGGGTGGCAAAAACAGACAGAGCATTTGCTTGATTGGATTCCATGGTTCCTAGCTGTTACTTGATATTAGCTACAATTTGTTGCAAATTTTCAATAACTGCCAATTTTGAATTTTGAGCAGTAAGATCATGGACCTGTCTTCTGATATCCTCAAACAGGGCATGCAGTTCATTAATATGTTGATTGGTTGGTAGAGTGGCCACTGTCTGAGTAAGTTGTTTGATCTCTGTCTGGATATTCTTGATATCTTCTGATTTCAATATCCTATTCACAGCTCTCTTAATATTTTTAAGTTCCTGTGATGTAGGCAGATTTGATACTGTATTTTGCAAAGATTCAAGTGCCAATTTTACATTGTTTAATTCAGAAGCATCAGCCACATTTTGCATAGCATTTTGGAGCAGGGCTATATCTGCCTGAGTGGGTGTGGATTGTTGTAAAATTTCAAGTTTTGTTTGAATATCATCAATCAAATGATGAAAATGAGATAGTTCAGATTCAGTGTTGAGGTTTTCAAGCTTTGTGATTTGGTGCTGGACACTAACAAGAGTATCTACAATACCGGGCAGGCGAGATTCTAGAGTTTCTTGTACATTTGCCAAATCACTTTGCACTGCTGCTATTGTACCCTCAAGATGGGTTATGGTACTTTGAATTTTTCCAAAATCTTCATATGTTTCAAGTTGCAGCTTAATATTTGCTACACTCCGAGTTATTGCACTCAAAGCATCAGAAGATGGCAAATTGTTCATAAAATTTTCAAGTGTCTCAATTTTTTCTTTAACCTCGGCTATGGCATTATGCAAAGGATCCAGATTAGGTATTTGGAGTGATTGAATCTGTTCTTTTAGAGTGGAAATCACTAGATCAAAATCTTCTTGTGATTTTATGCTTTTGACAATTGTTTGGAGCTGTGTCTGGACATTATTTATCTGCTCTTCCAATTGCTGTTTCAATTGCTCAGAGTTGGTGGCCTGGGTCTTAAATTTGGCTTGAAGAGCTGCTGCAGCTTCTTCTAAACTTTGAAAATTATCTAATGTTGCCAGATCAGTATATTTTTGAAGCAACAATTTGAGTTCAGAATCAATTTTAAGAAGAGGGTCCATGCATTGTGATTGTAAATTTGTAATTTCTAATTGAAGACTGGCATTGAGTGTGGTTTGTAAAGCTTGTAAATCACTTCTTAATTTCTTGACTCTGACATCAAGCATCAGAATCTCATCACTGTGATCTTCATGCCTTGTATGGCCAAATATATCATTAGGCATTTTTGTTTTAGTGGTTATTTATTATAGAGTATCTGATTCTTAATTCTATAAAAAAAGGTATAAGCTTGTCATATGATCCCGGGACCTCAATATATAAGCAGTCACCAGCAGAAACAGTATAAACAGTGCCAGAAATCATGTTTGAGTGCTTAATTCTATAAATATTTCTCCCTATTGAAATCTTGACATTGCCCTCAGGGGTTGTAATAAATTGTAATTGCCCACCTACAGGTAATTGGTAATGATTTAAATTATTGTTAAATATGTACAATGTTTTGCCTGTTTTATCATCATTATCTGTAAGTATGCTGTTCAGATGAATAATTAAGAAACCACTCAGTTTAGATATCATATCAGAAGAGGGTTGTGGTGTCGGCAGGTCCATAATACCTTGTTTCTTGAACCCAAATAAGTTCATAGGCATGTTTATTTATTTCAAATCATGCTCTGTAATTGGGCATTGATTGCCATTTTTCAAATCACAATGCCCCCATGGTAGAGTATGTATGCCACATGATAAAATGCATCTCTTATCATCATGTGGGTCCAGAGCCACTTTTCTTACAATATTGCTAGTCAATAAGTGATCCATACTCTGAATTCTATTTTCTGATGTTTTGATTGTGCTACATGATTTGAGACAATTTTTATAATCTTCAAATTGGAGCTCTTTTTCAACAGTTACTCTGCCAATGCCCTTGGCTTTTTTGGCAACAGCACCACTACATGTTTCAAAACTGTACATCTTGGCTCTTAACCCAGCAAATGCCACAATAACATCACCAAGTGTCTCATCTTTTAACTTGCCAGGCACCTTTTTGTTGTGGTGTTGAATCTTTGTATGTTCACTGGTATCAAAATATTCAAGCAATGCAGGCTGTGCCATATCTTTATAAACATCTTCTGTTTTAATATCAAGAACAAAACTATCAGTATCCATGTACATCAATTTTACACAATCACCATAAAAAGGTTTCAACACATCATAATACAATTTTAACATGTGTAATTTGGCCAATTCCAATATTACAGCCCCTACATAAATAGGTTTATCAAACTTAATTTTTGTTTTTTTCATGTTGAAAAGTGCCATATTTTCATCATAAATTCTTCTATAATTGAAATTAGGCTTTGCAACCAATTTTTTGCTCAGGCTGGGGTCAGTAATTATTTTAACATCGGTATGTTTTCTGACATTTTCAATAGTTTTGCCATATACAGAATTGACCATCAATTTAAACAAGGCCTTATCAAATTGGCTCATTGCAGATGTTCCAAGTTCTGTATTTGTATGAATATATGGCTTCAACCATTTTAAGTGCCTGAACCTCAAAACTTTTCCAACTTTGGTCACTTGAACACCATGATGCATCAGGAACTGGAGGTTTTTGTAATATATGACATAACCCTGTTTCGGCTCTAGAGTCATCATCAATTTCTTCTGTTTAGAGCCAGGTGAACACTTAACCTCAGGAATTGGGGGCAGATCAGAAAATTTGTTGTGTAAATTATCTGGAATTGTCAGATCAACCTCTAAGAAGAGGCCATAGTCACTGTCATCAAAATCCTTAAGATTCTCAATATTGAAATCTTCAACCCATTCAGGCCCTGAATATGGCAGTTTATCCATCATGGCATAACCATACAGGCTGTTTGCATCTACATACAGTATATAATTTGATGGCAGTGCTGGATCATAATCAGGAATATATTTGTTATTTGCTCTGGCATATCTCTGAGAACATTGCACCATGCCTCCTCTTATACATTGTTCCATAAACAGATACATATCTTGATCTTGGATCAGATCCAATTGCATTTTAGTGTTTAAAAACATTGCAGACCATGCTAGGCCCGGGGCACTGTAAAAATATATTGGATCTAGTTCATAATTTTGCATGGAAGATTTTCTGAATGCCTGCAGTATATCAGCTAAGAGGGTCACATCAAGTTTTAAATAAGCCTTGTGATAATCACCAAATGTCTTGCATTTTAAATTGTTCCACATCAATTGGGCATGGTGATAATCATCATCAGTGATTCCAGATGCTCTGATTTTGCTGTAAAACTCTTGTTGTGGTGGCAGAGAACACTCATCAAATTTAGAAAAATCTGTAACATAATCATATGGATATACACCCTTCCGCCTAATTAATTTCAGGTCCTGATTTGGAAACAAAGCACATGTGATTTTGAATTGATCATCAGATAATTGAGTGGCCAGTGTAGCCAGGCTAGCCGATAAAATTCTGTAAGAATCAAGAAATCTTATGTGAATAGGAACACCATTAACTTTAATTATTTTGTTAATGGCAATATATTTTTCATCATTTTCAGCTAAAATATTTAAATTATGCTTCTCAAACCCCTCGTACCTGATCAGATGATGGAAATCATAATTGGATGCTCCATGGCAAAATATAGGGATAAATTTTGGTCTCTTGATCTTAATATTACAGCTATTACACAGGGCCATTAAGAATTTACCATCTGTATGAGAATGGTGTTTCACCTTGATATTTGTATTTGAAAATTCAGAATCACATACCGGGCATTTTTCTGCATTGTTGAAATCTTCAATCTGTTTCTCTGTTAAAGGCAACATGGGTTTTGATTTTAATAAAATATTAGATGCTATGTCATGGCACTCATTTTCTATTCTAAGTGCAAATTCTTTGATGGCATCTGCTCCCATGTATAAATTTTCTTTACTAACAACACCATCCTGTACAACCACATAATAAAAGCTGGAAGGTTCATGTAGCTGGTATGGTGTAATTGAAGATTCTTCAGGATCTGGATTGCAGAATGCAAGAGGTTTGAGGTTTGATTCAAAATCACAGACAATATATGCTGGGTGTTCCAACAAGGCTTCAAACTTTTTGAATTTTGCTTTTTCACTTGGATTAGGCATCACCATATGAACAGGTTTATAATTGCCACAGTATTTCAGATGCTCAATTAACTTGTTTTTAGCAATTTCTGCACTCACTTCCCGAACCCCATTTATTATTTTTTGACCATCAAATACACTTAAACATCTTCTGCACAACTTGAATATTGTATGAGTTTTGTCTAGTTGTGTTCTGACTAAAGCTTCAAGATTATGTATCAGAGTGTAATGATATGTGCCATCCCCATTAATTAAGAGCAGATCAATCGGAATTGCAGATTCATCATCAAGTGTACTGATTCTGAGAGGGTCTATCAAGCAATTGTCACGGCCAGTGGAACAAATAAATACATTAATAGATAATTGTTTTCCATTGATATTCCTGGCCTTTTTTTCAAATTTGTCAATATTCTAGACAGACATTGGATATTCTAAACCCTCCATTGCCTCATCAAAATCATTTTCATGTTGTTTATAATAAGTTATTCTCTCAGGATTCCTTGAAACTGGATACAAAGCAGCTAAAATACACCACAAAAAGCATTTATCATCATTATTTTTTATATTAACCACGGCTGTTTTGTTTTTGATATTGGCAGGTAATGGCACATAAGTGGAACCTTGTAATGGGTTGAATTCAGAAATATTAACATATAACTTGTGAGGAGATCCGCATAGGCTCCATCCAGACTCTTTTGCTGCAAATTCAGAGTGTTTAATATTTAATTGATCTATCAAACTGCTTATTATTTTGTCTGAATTTGCATTTGAATATACCGGTACAGTTTCTGTTATGTGGGGCTGTGTAAATTTTGTGCCATTTGGCTTCTTATATTGTGAAAACAATTTGAGGGACAGCTTATAAGAGCCATTTTGTGCATTTAGAATTGCCTGCACATCAGGATTTACACTGTTCAAAAAATTCTTAATGCCACATCTTGGCTCTGATACAAACCGGTGATCCCTTAATTGGCCGTTAAAACTGCTATGGATGGGTTCATAGCGTGGCTGCTTTGCTGGTGAAGCATTAACAGGTGTTTCATGCTTCCTTTTCAGACCAGATGTAGATGGTTGTGGGGGCAATGTTGATAACTGTGCAGAGCAAGTACCTTTATGTGTATATGTGAAGTATTGCATGCTATATTCTCTATGGCATTTAGGGCATATTTTTATGGGGGTTCTGCATTTGTCTGGATTACAATTCCTTTGATGCCTGGCCCAATTGGGGCTGGATATATTCTTTTTGCATTGATTACAATATTTTTGATTTGGCATTTTTGTTGTTGTTTATTATATACAATTTCCTGGGGTCCAAATCAAAATTCTATGCTTAATAAAAAATATCAGTTGGGTTCAGCAGTGTGATTTTGTATATTTTGTGTGTGTGTGTATGTGTGTATGTGTGTTAATATTTTTGGCTTTGGTATTTATATAAAATTTCTTGGGGTCCAAATCAAAACTTTATACTTAATAAACCTATGACAGGTTGTCAAAATTTCTGTATATTAAATCAAATAGATTTGTAATTCAATTTATACAAATCTGCAATATTTTTGTGTTTAGAAAATATGAGCAGCACTGCAACAACACATCTGTACTCTTCAACAACTTTTTCAATACTGGCTGATATGCAATGCAAAATCTCTTTATATACCCTAAGCACGGACCGCATTGAAAACATCTGAAACAATAAGCCAATCAGAATTTAACACGTCATCACATTATGTCATAAGCAACCAATCAGAAAACAACACGTGTCTAATGCATAATATTGGGTAATAATTTGTTGCAAAACATAATGCAACAGAAATAAAGCAGAAATAGGCCACAAGTAGACCGGAAGTAAATATATGTGTGTGTGTGTGTGGGTGTGGGTGTGTATGTGGGTGGGTGTGGGTGTGTATGTGGGTGGGTGTGGGTGGGTGTAGGTGTGTATGTGGGTGGGTGTGGGTGGGTGTGGGTGTGTATGTGGGTGGGTGTAGGTGTGTATGTGGGTGGGTGTGGGTGGGTGTGGGTGTGTATGTGGGTGGGTGTGGGTGGGTGTAGGTGTGTATGTGGGTGGGTGTGGGTGGGTGTAGGTGTGTATGTGGGTGGGTGTGGGTGGGTGTAGGTGTGTATGTGGGTGGGTGTGGGTGGGTGTAGGTGTGTATGTGGGTGGGTGTGGGTGGGTGTAGGTGTGTATGTGGGTGGGTGTGGGTGGGTGTAGGTGTGTATGTGGGTGGGTGTGGGTGGGTGTGGGTGTGTATGTGGGTGGGTGTGGGTGGGTGTGGGTGTGTATGTGTGTGTGTGGGTGGGTGTGGTTGTATGTGGGTGGGTGTGGGTGGGTGTGGGTGGGTGTGGGTGGGTGTGGGTGTGTATGTGGGTGGGTGTGGGTGTGTATGTGGGTGGGTGTGGGTGTGTGTGTATGTGTGTGTGTATGTGTGTGTGGGTGTGTGTGTATGTGGGTGGGTGTGGGTGGGTGTGGGTGGGTGTGTATGTGGGTGTATGTGGGTGGGTGTGGGTGTATGTGGGTGGGTGTGGGTGGGTGTGGGTGGGTGTGGGTGTGTGTGTGGGGGGGGTGTGGGTGTGTATGTGGGTGTGTGTGGGTGTATGTGGGTGGGTGTGTATGTGGGTGTATGTGGGTGGGTGTGGGTGGGTGTGGGTGTGGGTGTGTGTGTGTGTGTGTGTGTGTGTGTGTGTGTGTGTGTGTGTGTGTGTGTGTGTTAATACGTTTGGCGTAGTTTTAGGTGTGGGCAAAAAAAAATCAAAAGGGGCATATTTTTGACAGGATTATGGACAACAATCTCACAGAAGTGCCTTTTATAAGTGTAGGCAAATCAATCTGAGGGGGCTCATCATTTCACGGGAACTTCCCGAGGGCATTTTCACAAAAATCTTGGATTAGGCAGGGTTCCACACTTGAGCAAAAAGCTCATATGGGCATGTGGGGTTGGTTGATACAGCAACATGATGAAGCGAGTTTGTCGCGTCCATTGAATAATACGTGCTTTGGAAGTGATATCTCGCAAACAGGCTCGCGTTGAGTATCGTGCAGATATGTACGGACAGCTCTACCTCCCATACTAGTTAATTCGTCACTGTATTAGCAGTGGTGGTGATTGGGTGCCAAAATTGGGGCTGCAAAGGGTACTTTCTCTTGGTATGCAAGGCTTATCATTAACCTTTAGACCGCCGAGCGGGTTTTCGAATGTAACCTCTCTGTGGCCACCTCCTTTGCGCGCGATTTTTAAATTTTACACTTATTTCAGAAAAACGTATATTTCGGAGACTATGTGAGCAATCTACTTCGGGTAACTTTTGTTTTGCAGCTAGACCATCAGGGCATGCAAACGTGCAGGAATCAAAATGCCAAAGCCAATAAGAGGGGTTACGTTGGCAACGGCCCCCAACTTTCAATGAAGAAAATCATAAAAATGGGGAGTTTTTTCACATATTCGATAATGTAATGCATCCAGGAACCTGAAATGACTTTCATTCGGTTAAGAAAGAACCACTCTTTGAAAATAAGGCTAAAGTTTACCTCTCCTTCCCAAAATAGCGGGGAAAGAGGGACACACTCCCCATTTGTATATTTTTTTCCTCTCATTGGCTTTTGCGTTTTGATTCCTGCACGGTTGCATGCCCTGATGTTTTAGCTACAAAACGAAAGTTATCCGAAGTAGATTGGTCAAATAGTCTACGAGTTATAACATTTGTTCGGTTTCGCCGAGGCCTTTTGGTGCGAATTTTAAATTCGTACACTTATTTGACAATATTATTTTTAAATTCGTAGGCTATTGGACCAATCTACTTAGGGTAACTTTTGTTTTTCAGCTATAACAACAGGGCATGCAACCATGCAGAAATCAAAACGCTAAAGCCAATAAGAGAGGTTGGGTGAGCCGCGGCCCCCAACTTTCAATGAAAAAATCATAAAAATGGGGATTTTTTTCACGTATTTTATAATGTAATGCACCCAAAAACATGAAATGACTTTAATTCGGTTTAGGAAGGACCATTTATTGAAAATAATGCTAAAGTTTGCGTCCCCTTCCCAAAATAGCGGGGAAAGAAGGGCAAACTTCCCATTTTTATGATTTTTTCATTGAAAGTTGGGGGCCGTTGCCCACCCAACCCCTCTTATTATCTTTGGCGTTTTGATTCCTACACGGTTGCATGCCCTGATGTTTTAGCTGCAAAACGAAAGTTACCCGAAGTAGATTGGTAAAATAGTCTACGAGTTATAACATTTTTTGTCAAACAAGTGTACAAATTTAAAATTCGCGCCAGCTTCCATACGTAACTTTGGAGTCGGGGGGAAGATGGTCCTGGGTGGGTGGGATTTTCTTCCACATGACATTTCAAAGTTTTATCTGAACATCTGTCAGCGTTTACAACCTCACATACAAGTATGAAGGTCCAAAAAGCACGTGAATGTTGTAATCGGCACCATGGGTCATATATGACCCATTGGCTGTTTTCGCCTATACTTTCTATGGGTCATATATGACTCATTGGCTGTTTTCGCCTATACTTTCTATGGGTCATATATGACTCATTGGCTGTTTAAAGGTTAAGAGGCCATAGTGCGGGGGTACGAGTGAAACTGCCCACAGTATATCATGTTAATGGTCCTTGGGACAATAAATAAACTATTGTCTTCTAAGTTGCATGTCAAACAATTGTCTGTCTACCATTGGACTTAGAAGTTGATAAAAAAAAATACAAACAAAATATGACCGTTGGCACCTCTGATCTTGCGTCACTGAAAGCAATAAGTTGGGAATTTTTCTGCAAGGGAGCAAAATAAGAAGCCGCTCTATAACGATTAATATAAACGGAATCATTTTTCACTACTATGGATTTCCTGCAAGGAAGTTTTTCTCTCTGTGAAAAGAATAAAGGAAACAGGCGAGAACTTCACGCGCCATTTAGTGCAGAATAATGTCCGGAAAGGAGGGAGTGGTGGGGCACGGGCCAGCGGGCGCTGCAGTCGATCCATTTCCTTCAACGTGTTATCCTCAGCTCGCGGAACAAAGCGAAGCGAAGCAGAAAGACTTGGAACTGTTCGGGAAGCAGATGACAAACTTGATTCCGTACGATTTATCAAAATTATTGGGTCCACGCGGGATGGGTTACCCAGTTGAATTTCAGTATCAAATATGCAACAATACTCTAGCAAGAAATTTTACAGTCAAGGATTTAGGGGTTATTTTTCATTCAAATCTTACTTTTAATAAACACGTAGAACAAATAATTAGTGAAGCGTTCAAGAACGTGGGTTTATTCTTAGAATGGGGAGGGATTTCAAGAGTATAGAGACACTAAAAGTTTTGTATTATTCATATGTAAGACCCAAACTCGAATATGCATCTGTTATATGGAATGCAGACACAGCAAAGTACAGTGTAGCAATTGAAAGAGTCCAATCGAGATTTCTTAGATTTTTAAAATACAAATTTCAGAAAGTTTACCCCACATTTGAACACTACGACAACCTAATATATGAATGTCGGTTTACAAAGCTGTGTCACAGAAGAAGGTTACATGAAATAGTATTCTTGTGGAAATTGTTAAATCATGAAATAGATGCTGAACATCTACTCTGCCAGATTAATTTTCGAATCCCGTCGTCGAAAACTAGACTAAAGAATGAAGTTTTTCTTATAAAGAAGGCTAGATCGGAAATTAAAAAGAAATCTCCAATGTGGAGAATGTGCACCAGTTACAATAACTTGCTAATCAAGAATAACACAATTGACATCTTTTCTATGAACCTAAGGGACTTCAGTAAAGCCACTATTAACACAATGGCCTAAGCTTAAACACATAAGTTCCTATTTAAATTGTGTGATAAAGTGTGTATATATATAAAAAATATTTTTAATATTATATATATATATATATATATATATATATATATATATATATGTGTGTGTGTGTGTGTGTATATGTATATATATGTGTGTATATGTGTATGTCTCTCTCTCTCTCTCTCTATATATATATATATATAATTTCTATCTCTATATTACAGAAATATATGTAATTGTAATTACTATGTATCCTTCATATGGGCTCTGTAATTAGGTATGTACCTGTTGAGTTCAATAAATAAATAAATAAATAAAGCTACAGAAACACCCATATATTACATTGCAGTATACGTCTGTAAATTTATAACGACAACTTTGATTTTATGCTTGAGTATGTGAAAATACCTTGAGACCTACTTTAAAAACTTCCATCGAATTTCATCCAATGCTAACGGATTCATCGAAGATTAATATTAGAATGGTTTAGAATTGTATTTACTTTTAAAATTGAAATGTAAAAAGAAGGAATGAGTAATCAACTTTACAAGTAGCCTTACCTTTTTTTCCATGGGCAAGTTTTCTATTTCCAATGTAATCTTAAACCACATTTAAAACAAATTAGCAAGAGTACATTCCGCACGCCTTAGCCGAAACCATGGATGCAAGTGCGCATGCGCCAATTGGACTTGTTCATTGTCAAAATAGGGGTGACGGCAGAAATCACATATCTCTAACTACAGACTGAAAACGATGAGCTTTTGTTTGAAGCCGTGCATAACCTGGGGCTAGAAATATGGCGGAGACGCACATTTAGAGTTCTGTGTGTAGGACCAAAATAAAATTCAAGTATAATTCCATGTTGTTAAAGCGAACTTTTCAAAATTCAAGGCTACAACCAGATGTTTTCTCCATTTCAACCGCCTCGCACCACCCACACACATACAAATATATAAACAATGTAAAGGGCCGTGAGATTCCAATGTTTCCAAAAATTCTCATTCAATTCAATAAACATATATACGTATATAACATATTTCATTTAAGGTGCAAAGTTTACATTTGCCATTTCACATACTCAGACATGAAATACATCAATATACAATGTTATGGGATACACTAATCTACGAAAAATTGTTAATTGTATTAGAATTTCAAACTCAAATTTACGAAATCAACTTCCTATCTTGCAATAATCTGTCAGACATATTGTTCTGCAAAGGACATTAAGTGAATGGAATGAGAGAATTTTACGCAGCTTTCATTTCCTTCCTCTCCTAAAATAAAAGCTAAAAAAGTGCAAAAGTAAAGTGCTCCCCTGTGCTTAGCACCACGCCATGAAAGCGTATAGGGGGTGTGGGGGTAACGCCCCACACTTTCTTGATCCGGTCGTGATTGGGGGTGATGTGATCAGCATCACGCCCCTGACCGCCTTTACCCCCCAGGGTTTCCCCCAGGTACCCATGTTATTCGACGCTGGGTAGGCGCCGGGGCCGCTTGTATACTGTGAAAAATTTGCCTCACAGCATTTATAAATATGCATTGTTTCAATAGGATTTGGATTAATAAGAAAAGTTGCAATTTTTTTTTTTATGGAGACAAATTCACGCAGAATTCCCGGGGCCAATAATGCAAGGAATTCCCGGTGAGTAGCCACCTTGCTATCAGAATTATTTCGATAATAACATGGCGAATATAAAAATCACGATATTCATATTGCTCAAATGTAGATGAAAATTACCCTATATGCGTAAAATTTTATCACTAATTTTGCTCTGAGCTGCATTTTTTGTTAACAGTATGGTATAGTAAAAACACATTTCACTAGTTTATTTCCTAATTATTTACATTTGTACTTACCTGTTATGCATAGCGGAACATTTTTTCACTGGAAACAGCGTAATTTTTCACATTACAAGTATTTATTGTTCGTTGCTAATTCGCTTTCTTTATACACAATATGGCGGGCAAATCTTGACTCACGTTGTCTATCGTCAGCTGATATGCAGTGTTTCCAAACTTTTTAACCGAAAAATGCCGCACAAACTATTCACAGAAGGTTTTTAAGCTAAAATTGATCCACAAACCATTCACGGAAGGTTAGGTTAGGTTCAGTTAGGTTAGGCAAACAGAAAATTAAATTGAAAAAAAAAAAAATCACAATGCAACCTTCACACTTCATCTTGTAAAGCTACCGCGTGGTTTCTACACTAACAGGGGGTTACATACTCGAACGCACGGAACATTTGATTCACGTAGTCGACGGTAATGGTGGCAAGAGCTATCGTGTATCGGAGATACATTTATGTCAAAAAATACATGATTTATCGGCCGAATAAGTTGAACGAAGGGAGAAAATACTTCCACGAGCTTCCAAAAGTCTACAGAAACTCAGTTCCTTAAGTAGTTTCTCCTGTAAATTTGAAGAAATGTGTTTTCGATTTACCATACTGTTACCCATTTTTTAAGGAAGAATAAGAAGACCTTACCGTCAACTGCACATCACAACCTAGGATTCAGTTCTTGCAAAATCTGTTTGTACCAACTTGAAATTGAAGAGAGAACATTGTTACTAAAACGGCATTTTATAATACATAATTTATATTTGTACATGTTTATATAAAATATCAAAACTCACTGACAAAAACTACAGTGTAGTAACATGTAATACGTTTGGGAGAAGAATTGTAGAAAGAGATGTTGATGGAATTCCTTTAAAAGAATCCAAAAGAAAGGATATATGATGCGGAAACTTACAGGAAACTAAAAAAAAAAACGGACACAAAAAAATTGAAGGACTGCGAAGTGGACAATATGGAGGGAGATTTATGAAAAAGTTGCACCCATTGAATAAGACATCTACTGAAAGAAGCGAGGAAGCAATTCGTAATATTTTCATTCAATATATTTCTTCCAGTCTTCATGACTTATCAATTTGTTCTACGAGCGTCACTTCCCACCAGGAAGAGGGACATTTTGCCTGATCGTCAGCAGATGTCACTAGATACCTGCAGATGCTTCCGTTCCAGTTTTTTGGGTTTTTGTTTTCGTTCCTTGCCCTGGAACAAATTCCTTAGATGAGATAAAGTTTCTAACAAGTTTAATGCAACGGAAGCTCTATTTAACTCAATTACGAAGGAAGAAGATGAAAATAGCCGAGAAAGTTGAGATAGAAAATGCAGAAACAAAATAGATCAGTGTGCGCATTCTTCTCCAAACAAAATAAAAAAATATCCTTTTTGAGCTCCTCCATAACCAACTGTTAAGTCATTGCCTTAATGGAATTTACTAACTGTTTAATACTTCCATTTTACGATTATTCCTTAACTATGATAAAATTTTATTTTTTGTTGAGAGTTCAATACGATGAAAAAACTAAACAGATTGCTGTGAAACCTGGTATAGAGGCTGTGTAGACTACAGGGAAGCGAATGCTAATGAAAAAGGAAAGTTCAAATTTTAACCACCAGGTGGAAATGTGGTGCTGAAATAACAACAAAATAAGTAGGATATGCAAAATTTTATGTTGAGATTATGTCAGTATAGCAGAGTTCCATGAATGGCCTTTTGAAAGCGTGATCAATGGTCGCACGAAAGTGTTCGGGATGTTGTTCAGTGTGCTTAAGATAAACGTCACATTTCCACCTGGTGGTGAAAATATGAACTATTTTTGTCAGCATTCGCTACCCCATAGTTCTCACACCTGTATACGAAGTTTCAGCAATGAGATCCTTCGGATGGTCTCTGAGTAGAGGAACTTTGATTACGACCGCCTTGTTCAACAACATTCTCAAGACTCAAACCATTTCATTTAAGAAAAACGAATATGGTGAATTACCCTGTGTAGTACAACTTGTATCGTCTTCTATTACTAAGTGTACTAAGTTTTCATACTTTTGATTTTTCGTGCCACATGGTCAGAGATATAGTTATTAAAATGAAACTGGTTCAACTGGTTCATGAGTAATTCCGTGCAATTTGTTCTTCTCTGACGTCTCATTTCCTGTTTGAGAAAGACTGCGGGTCGTTCCTGTCTTGTAGAAACCTTTGGGGGTAATTAGTCCAGTTTTGAAAAATAATTCATCAACAGCCAAGAATACATGGTGCCGCGATATCTTTTTTTCATTTTTCAGGAATAACGAAACAGCAGGAAGAGCTATTGTGTGGGGAGAGACCATGTTATGTTGTTAACAACTGAGCGCGACCATTTTTCTTTCTAGAATGTTCATTCCGTATCTCCAATTATAATCCTCATTGTCTGAAAACTTCCGATCCTTTCACAATGGGTGTTTTTGTTAGGACAGTCGTGAGGAGGGATGACGAAAACAGAAATCAGCAATGAATGGGAAAAGTCATTTAAAGAGCGGCCAATGATTTATTATCACACTTGAAGGCACAAGATTAAAGCCAACACTCACGACAGATTTCACTTTATCCATATGATTTAGGAAACAAAAGTAATTTCAGAAAGAATACTGGATACAACTACTCTACTGTAGTCGATAATTATTGTAGGATTCTGCGTAGACGGACAATTCAATGTTCGTAATTGTGCGTGTACATCTATATTTCATTATAAGAAGCTGATCTCCTTGGCGTAGGGGCTGTCGACGTCCGTGGCGGAGTGGTTAGCAGTCTGTTCGAATCCCGGCTCAGACATGGATGTTTGTGTTGTCTGTCTTGAAAGAAATGATGTAGAGAATTGAGTAAATAAGTGACAAGAGTGAAAGAGAGTGACGGGGAAAGTGGCTGCTTTGTGTCTTTCCTTTCTTTTTTTAAAAAAAATGTTAGCTCATTGCGCCCTGATGCCAGGGGTCCCGGCCTAAGCATGGGTGTTCCTTGCGAGTCCCCTTCCATCAACTTCATCACGTCATAACTCATTTCCATCTTTGCGATTAGTCAAAAGTTGGAGAAAAGCTAAGTAAAATTAAACAAATCAATCAATCTACATTTCATTACGCCTGATTTATTACAAACTAACTGATTGCCCGGCGTTGACCGGGTATTTATTTATCCCAATCTAAAATAATAAATTCTAACTATAGTGTAAAAAGAACTTGGAGTTGAACGGGATTGGAAGTGTCACTATTCATCTTAGCGACCCGGAAAACTATGGATTCCACACTAATATCGGTCGTTTTCGATTATTTGTACTTGTCACCCCTTCCCATCCCCACCCCTAGGGGTGTCAGGGGTGTCTTACCCCCACAGTATTTCTTTCCATATTGCAAGTGATACGCGTACCAATTGGTTGAAATCGCTCCAGGCGTTCGAGAGTTATGCCGGAACAAACATACATACATACAGAAATACACACACACGCACACACATCCATTTTTATATATTAGGTTGAACACACACACACACACACACACACACACATGTAATTTCTAAAATATAGCTGCTATGCTATAAGAATGCATTACAAGCTTACAGTGAAACAAACACACACCCCAAATATCTTAATGAATTATATTGAAATTCGTTAGATATAACAGTAAGTAAAATGAGACAAGAGATAAACGTTTAAATATTTACAAGATATAGCCTATTTCAAACATATGTCCTACAGAAGTCATACCATAAATGTCTCTCAACACAGAAACTCTCAAATATTAAGCTTTGATAAATTATGTAAAATATTCTGATACATCTTTCTGAGTTAACAAATATTTGTACATTAAAAAGTATACATTTTAAACATTCCACCATCAGTTGCATACATAAAGATTAGTACATTAACATCTTTCTAATATTTAATTGGCATCCATTCATTTACGTCATAATTTTTAGTACACCTGGACAATCAACTCTTCTCGTTTTGTCATGCCAAATCTTTAAGTTTTCAACTTTTAAACTTTGCACCTTATACATTTTTCTTTCATTCTTTCTTTCTAATTGATTTATCAGATGAAGCAAGGGCGTAACAAAGTACACGGATTAACCATACGTTTGTGATAGTGTACGTACGTCAGAATTGTTGCTGTGTTCTCAGTATTTTCAAACTCAGAAATGGCCGGGATCATACTTATCTATGGCGAGTGTAGGAAAAATGCAGCACAAGCGTGCACGCTGTATGCACGACGGCATTTATTCTCGGCTCTGTCGACAGACATAGTACGGATGTGTCTTCACGCTCAACTTCACGTTACAATTACTTGAGAACCACTTGACGTATTAAAATGTAACAAACGCCATTCTTAATGAATTTTCCGTACTTTCAAATGAGCTAAAAATAAAATATGGTTTCCGTTAAAATAACTAAGTTAGTGTTGAAAATCGTACTTCCTTACGTAGTTGAACGTATTGTGTTCACTAATTTCATGAGCCCTTCTCATACCGTTATATCTGCGAAAGCAGTTTTTCAGTATTTATTGTTGTTCACGACATATTTCCTGTGGTACTTTTAGGTACCCCACCTGGTATATAGGATCGCTTTGATACTTAAGGAGCAGATAACTGTCCATCGATATTGCACACTTTCCAATACTTTTGGTGTGTTCTTTCGATTCGTGTATGTTCTTGTTGATTTCGTAGTATGGTATTCTTCATTTCCGGCCTTGCAAAGACCTTAATGGAGAAAATGAGCGGCCATCTCCTTCGCTATTTGGTTACGGAGCTTTTCAGGAGGGTTCTCTGAGAAGATAATTTTTCATTGGGCAATTCGAAATATTTAGTAGCTTTAAGAGTTCCGTATTGTCATGGTTAGTTCGTAACTTGGGTATTAGCCTTAAACAGACTGTGCTACGTCTCTGGCTGCAAAACGTTGCCCTCAAAACAATCCTAAGGTTTTCTACGTCATACGAAGACAGTTTGCTGCTCCATAAATTCATAAAAACTCCGGGCACTTGGAGGGGTGAGAGAGTGAGTTTACAAAGTCTTGCTGGGCTCACCTAGGGACCTCATCTCGGGAAGATTGTTACGTTCAGGATTTAATATCATTATGCTACGCTGTAAAAAGACTGTAAAATATTTTATAATTAGCTAGAAGAGGAGTCACATACAGTAGCTATTGTCACATCTGAACCAATAGAAATTTCAAGTACTCACTATTGCCTTATTGCACTATTATCCTTCACTATTTACCTAAGAAAAACGAAGCGACATACGTGACGAGGTGGTTAGCACATCGCACTAAGACGTCAGAGGTCCTGGGTTCATCACATGGTCATTCATCGTCGCGATTAGGCCAAAGTGGCAGCAAAGTGATGCTAAATAAAGAAAAGTAACAATACAATTAAGTAAAATGAGTAATAAGTAATACGATTAAGTAAATTTTGTACGACTCATTTGTAGCTAATTACAAAATAGTTTACCATCTTCTCACGTATCTCACGTTCAATTTCCTTTCTTTCTTTTTTTGAAAACGTTAGACCAGTAGGGAGATTTAGCCCCGTCAGCCCCCCCGGAATGTCTGGATTTTTCATAAAGGTTACTAAGGTCATATCTGATCATTACATCATTAAGTTCGAACTCTCTTATCACTATCGTAATGACACAAGAGAGGCGAAAATCCACGTATTTACACCAATGTATTATTTCATATCGATATAAACGTCACAACATATTAGAAATATACATGCCGATCTGTTCCCCACCGCAACGTCACTATATTTTCTTCTGCCGAATATTCACACCGCAATTAAGCGAGACATGCTTCAACTGCCTCAGCAAAAATCATTCCTGGAGATCCCTTCTGCCACTCTATAGTAACAATTGGGCTGAAAAGTTCGTAGGCTAACATAGTAAAAAATATTATTTTGACAAAATTCGATTTTATTATTCAATATAGTTGCCTTTGAGGGCGATACAACGATTATAGCGGTCATACAATTTTTCGATGCCATTTTTATAGTACGATTTCTCTTTAGCCTCAAAATAGGCCTCAGTTTCGGCGATAACCTCTTCATCAGTGCTAAATTTCTTTCCAGCGAGCATTCTTTTAAGGTCTGCAAACAGGAAAAAGTCACTGGGGGCCAGATCTGGAGAATATGGTGGATGGGGAAGCAATTCGTAGTCTAATTCATATAATTTTGCCATCGTTTTCATTGATTTGTGACACGGTGCATTGTCTTGATGAAACAGCACTTTTTTCTTCTTCAAATGGGGCCGTTTTTTCGTGATTTCATCCTTTAAACGCTCCAACAACGCTATGTAATAATCTCAGCTATCTCGATTAACTTCACTTTACGACCATTTAAAATTATTTTGTGGACTTTTTTGATGTTTTCGTCGGTAACAGCCTCTTTGGGGCGTCCACTGCGTGCATCGTCTTCGATGCTTATTTCGCCTCGTTTAATTTAGCAAACCACTTCTCAACGGTTGTTTCCCTGGTGTAGAGTCCGAATAATGTTTATCAAGCCAAGCCTTGGCTTCAACAGTATTTTTTTTCGCCAAAAAGCAATGCTTTATTAACACACGAAATTCTATTTTATCCATTTTTTCACAATAACAAAAGCTGCTTCACTCACAATGCTATATCTCACGAACTAATTATATGCCAGCTGTGAAATTTATACACGTATCTTTTGAAGGTTAGTACTAAGTAAAAATCACATGGATTTAATTCTAGTAACGCCATCTATGAGTCAGCCTACGAACTTTTCAGCCCAACTGTTAATTACTTAGCCAGCTAGCTGTCTCGAATAAGTTCCATTATTCACCACCAGAGTACGTATGGGTAAAGACCTAGACATCCGCTCCATCTCTCGGTCAAAGCTTGTCCTTACAGTTAGCCAGAAGATTTTATTTTTCGTGTTTTCTTCAAAATCGCGTAAAGAATGTTAGGACCACCAACTCTGACTGAATTATTCCACAGCATAGACTATCAGAAAACTTTAACCCCAACTGCTCTCTAGAGAATTTGTTAGACTTACATAATTATAAACCGTAAGTTAGAAACGTAAGAAAAATGTTTGTCGCCTAGTAAGTTGCACATTAAGTAATTGGAGGTGATGACTAGTGTTTGTCATTTTAATAAAAATTCCATTTATTTATTTCCACCTCTAGGGAATTTATGGTATTGTTCTAATTTTAACCCACTAACCTATCTAATGACCATAATAGGTCTCCCACCAAATATAACAGCCTTTACATTTAGGGATGTTCTGAAACAACTTAGTTTTTAAATAATAACATGTCGTCTCCATATTAATTAAACAGGTGACAGTTCCATTTGTGATGTTGAAACATACCTATAGGGTAAACTTCTTATATACTTATCAGTGTCACAAGATATCGAAGCGTTTAGTTGTTTTCTTTCTGACTTAACTCATCCAATGAATTGTACAGAAAACAGTCGGTTCATGATGTAGTAGTAGTATCATAGTTGTCGTTAGATGGTGCTTATGATTAATTTACTATTTATTAAAAATAGTGTGAGAAATAGAAATAAAAGAACACCCTACTTAATTTGCAGTAAGGAACAAATAAAAATCTACAAAATATTTTGAAATATTATATGACAGACTTTGAGTTTTTCTCCGAGATAGAAATAAATTCAAAAACAGTTGTGAGTGACCTGTAGAAAACTTGATTCATAAGAGCTTTGAAAAGTTCAATGCTAAGTTAACTCTCATGGTTTGATGTCCAGGTGACTAAATGTCTTGTAATGTTTGGATGTTATATGATAGGGCAATTTCGATAAGAGTAGAGGTAAAACTTCATATAAAAAAAATCCTTCAAAAGTGAATTTGTAATTTCTTGCTGTACGTGTCAACCATTGTCTTCGTATTTTTGCTTATTTCGTAATTAATTTAAGTACAATAAGAGCCGCCATGGTCTAGTCGTTAGGCGTCTGGCTGCCACGCCGGAGAGCCGGTTTCGATTCCCGGAGTGGGTAATCTAAAGTCGCAATTCTTCAGGTCTTTTCCCCGCATAAAGCGGCTCCGGGGCTCACCAAGCCTCAAATTAATGGCTGCCTGTTGCAACACCGGTGGTGGTGGTCGGTAGAGGCGGCCGGAGCGTGGTGCTGAGCACATCACATCCAAAATGCCCGATCGAGAATGTGTTGAGGCCCTACCTCCACATTGAAACAATTTCAAAGCAAGAGTGGCGGACTTGGGTCTGTAAAACTAGAAAACCGCTGAGATGGGACAATATGCACTGACGTCACCAACGAAAAGCCGATTTCAAGGTCTTGGCGATAAACGAGCTCCTGGCGCCACAACGTTTACTTTATAATCCTCAAACAATCAACAAACGAGTTCCTTATTATTTTTATTATTACTATTGTTCAATTCACAATATACCAATCCAGATCTGTAATGTACTGGAATTTATTGGGTCACAATTTGTAATGAAAATTATTTATTTATTTACCAGAGAATTCCAAATACGGCGTTAGCCATTTTACATTGGAATGTAGGAACAATGGAAAATAGCAGTAAGAACAACAATAGAAAGTAATAATCAGGAATAACAACATAAATTAAAATAGGCCTCCCCGATGGTACAGTGGCAGCGTCGTCTCCTTGTAATGAAGGGGTCCCGCGGTCGATACCCGGTGGAGACACATAGTTGTTCGGATTCCACTTTAAACTGTAAGTCCAGTCCCGATTAGCTTTACTGTGCATAAAGTGCAGCAAATCAATCAATCAAGTAAACTAAAATACATACGTGTGATAAAGTGATTACATATTGTTACACAGTAGCCTTCTGAAACGTGTCTGGTTTTCAAAAATGTCTATTTTATTTGGTAAAGTTTTGTATTGGCCGGGTAGTCTGTGGAAGAGAGAACGCTGGATGAGGCATAATCTTGGCTTTTGACAAGCAAAAACATTAGTGCTCCTTGTGGTACGAAGCGACACTTGAAAGTGAATTTCCTGGAGAAGGCGATCACTTGTAATGTTTCCATTGGTTATTTTGTGTCTATCGTGAGGAGTGTGGATATTTAGCATTTTCAGAAGGAAGGACTTATGCAAGTTTTGTGGATGGATTTCGGTTGCGAACAATGGCCAGGAAGAAATTTAGAACAGAATTTAGTCTATCTCAATTTGAGACGCACGCCATAGACCAGATCGGAGAAGAGTTTTCAAATATCATTGTATGACTGTTGTAACTACCCTAAATTTAAAACCATCTAGCTGGAGTTCTTATACCTATTGAATACCAGGACTTGTCTCATGCTGTCCAAATCGGTCGAGGTTGAGAAAGGCACAGAATATTTTTGAAAACAATACAACAATAACAATCGCTTTTGTGATTAACCTTTACTTAATAATGCCAAAATATATTGGCAACAATAACTTTGAGACCAATAACACAAGCATCCATATTATTAAGTTGCTAGGAATTTTATCTATATTTGATAATCTTCGTGACGGTTTAGTTAAAGACGTGTTTAATTTTTAAGTGAGTTAAAGTTGCTCCTCTTTTTAGTTCCTCAATGTCCAGTACACCATCTTTAACACAGTAAGTACTTTCAGTTTTGTAGAAAAATAGTTAATACATTAGGCTGTCACATTAAACTCATACTATCTTTCCCATGAGGCACAAAAGATAAGGAGTAATAAAACTGGTAAACAGAGTATTTATTCTATGAGTAGTGAGTCTCTTCAATCAACAGACACATTGAAACTCCCAATTTTTTTAAAATAACTTTTACACATTCATTCTTTGAACGAGGCAGAGAGCGTCTGCCTGCCACGCAGGACATCCTAGTTCGATTACCTGGATGAGTGACCTCAGACAGGCATAAAATAACTCGGTACTCACACATTCTCTAATCAAGGAACACCTGGACGCATTCCTGGGGTAGTGGCCGGAGCTATGAACTGGTCACACCACCTCAACTACTGTAAAGATGAAGAAGGTGTGGAGGTCTACCCACGTACATAACTCCTATGTGCCATCGTGGCACAGCCTAATATAATACATGGATACCTTTAGTTTTTCAGGAATTCTTTACATCGAATATAATTTAAACGAACTTTCGATATATATAAAAATATGTAACAAAACTTATGCAAAATCATGTCAGTTACATGATTCGTTCAAGGTTATGTATCTAGAAAGGAATAGAAAATGTAATTACATACAAATTCGGGCTGTACTTATCAGCATTCATTCTCATCTTCGTGATTAACAGAAAATAACAGAAAAGCAAGCGTAATCAATTTTTAAAATTTCGAAACTCTTCTGTGTAAAATAAATATATGCAGGCAATAAGTTTTGTTTTCGCAAAATTCCGAATATGTGAATATCACATTGCATTGGTAGGTATCATACTGGTAAGACTTGTCTTGCCTCCAAGTGTCCCCAATAGCGCAGTCTCGCCTTGTAATGAAAGGGTACTGGTTTCGATCTCTGGCAGAGGCATATAATGCAGTGGAGGATGAGTATATCAAACGACTTCAAATGAGTATATCGGAGTAAAACGTTAACTGAAACAAAACTCTCTGCTTTCCAGGGGTGGCCATCGCCTCACTCCCCTAAGGCCGTGAACACCCCCCCCCAAAAAAAAATCATTCATCAAAATCCCCCTCCACACACACACAAAAATATAGTTTGGGTAAACACGTAGTAACTGATTTTAGTTTAATTAACGATAATTTGATTTAATTTTTTTAAAAAATAAATTTCCGAAATACGTAAGTTGAGATGCCAGCAATCGAATGGCGCATGCCATTCGAAACCTTTCATTGCAGTTGAAATTAGAAGATGGCCTTCTTGGAGTAGTTAGCACATCGCGCTACGACGCCAGGGGTCCCGGGCCCGAATCCAGGCCTGGGAATGAATGTTTCTGAGCGTCCATCGAACAACACGTCCCACCTTTCCAAACCGATTCTAAAGGCATAAGAGGTGGTATTTCACTTCAAGCCCATCGTTCCGATTACCCACAGGTAGATAGAAAAACTACATGATAACTGTAACAAATTTATCAATAAAACGATCCCCTAGTTTCTTGTGAAGATATATACAATTGGTAGCTACACTATAACATCTTGTCA
Organism: Lepisma saccharinum; assembly: GCF_977018435.1. Taxonomy (NCBI): domain Eukaryota; kingdom Metazoa; phylum Arthropoda; class Insecta; order Zygentoma; family Lepismatidae; genus Lepisma; species Lepisma saccharinum. The sequence continues at coordinate 33,352,535 of NC_139234.1, forward strand.
CCCCAAAAATTTCCATGACGGAGCAGGCGTCAAGAATCTCCCATGTAGGCACCACTGCTGTTTTCCCCTATGTCTTTTTCTTATCTGTTGAAATACTCTGTAAGAGCACTTCTGACTTATTCGTATCGCTTTCACGCTGTAATCTCAGAAATAAATACAATTTATTTTGAAAAGTTGTGTAAGAGGATATTTGGGTTGAGTTGAGTTGAGTTGTTGTCTACTTTATGCACGGATAGGTTAATCGGGACTGTACGTACAGTTTAAAGTGGGATCCGAACTCACTATAGGCCTCCATCGGGCACCGAACCCGGGACCCCTCGATTACAAGGCTACGACGTAACAGGATATTTGTTTCCTGTGTGGTAAATAAAGTATCGCAAATTAGTGTGAAAAAAGGCAAAATGAAATAAATACCATGGAATAAATGACAAATGTCGTTTGTGAAAAAAATATTTTGATAGAAGATATCTAGAAGTCAAGTTTACAGCAACGATCAGGGTGTCTACAATTTCATTAAAACAAAATTCCCTGAGTCTAAGAACCAAGCCATTTTGGCAATTCATGTATTTACACATTTATGCAAAGACACTACATTTTAGTTAAACGCCACACCTACTAAATAAAATTTAAAAAACAAGAAGGAAAACTAAACAGATTTTGACTGTTGGGGTCATCAGGTTTAAGCTTTTCTTTCTTAAGCAAATTATAACAATCGATTGATAAAAAATAAATGCAGGGTGAACAGAAACTATAGGGACAAATTTCAGGAGGTGATCCCTGACAGGTAAAGGAACAAAAAAGTTCGTACTAACATATGTCCGGAAATGGACGGTGAGTCTGCAATAAAGCAATTAGTACTGGTACACATTACATGGCATGACATCCATCCATGTTACAACAGGTGTTCAAAGTGGCCTCCATGGGATGCAATGCAAGCGTCCTCACGTCGCATCATGTTTTGCCTCACTCGTTCGAATGTTCCACCTTGTACCAGAATAGCGTCACAGGCTACACGAACACGCTGTTCAAGGGTCTGCACATCAGGAACTGGCTCAGCATACACAATACTTTTCAGATGCCCCCACAAGTAAAAGTCGAGGAGGTTTAAGTCCGGTGATCAAACGGGCCATGCCACAGGGCCGCCTCGTCCAAACCATCTTCTGGGGAAAATGTTGTTGAGGTGTTGACGAACAATAATGTGAAAGTGGGCTGGCGCTCCATCATGCATCAGCCATATTACCTGTCGTACTGTCAATGGCACATTCTGAAGCAAAAGAGGCAGAGTGTTCTGCAGGAATTCCAGATACGTCTGTCCGGTAAGGCGTTGTGGAAGTACAAATGGTCCAAGTAGGTGGTCGCCAATAATCCCTGCCCAAACATTGACGCTGGATCATTGATGATGAGAAGATTCAACCATTCCCCGACGATTGGCTGTAACCCACACATGACGATTGTGTAGGTAGACGATGCCATTTTTACCAAAGGTCTCTTCATCGGTGAAGAGGAATGATGACAGAAATCCCAATATGGTGATGGCTTGTTGCAAAAATCAGCGACAAAATCGTTCCCTTGGAAGAAATAGAGATAGTAGCGGTTTTAATCCAGGATACACAACACCATCGCTTGCCTTACACCATGCTGGTGGGCCACTTGCCTGTTCCTCCAGATCTGGTGTACGCACATGCCGCGGGCACCCTCCATGTTCGCCTGTATGAAAGGACCCTTGCTCACACAAACGCTGCAAAGGTTTTGTGGTTTGGGTGGTGCTGTCTGTCCGGGTACGTGGCTTGATAAAGCCGTGCAACGTCTCGACCATTTCCATCTGCTTGATCGTATACGAAGACCATCTCGGCTTTTTCCTGGTATGAATAACGGACCATGTTGCTTCGACGTAGCTCCAATCACACGAACTGCAATACAAAAAAAGGACACTGAGTGTTATGAGAGGATGATGTCGTTCTTCTACCTTGACAAATATGCGTTTCCGGACATATGTTGATATGAATTTTTTTGTTCCTTTACCTGGCAGGAATCACCTACTGAAGTTTGTCCCTATAGTTTCTGTTCACCCTGTATAATTATAGTAAAATTTTATTAATATATGTATTTATCCGAATATGTACCAAACACAAATTTAAAATGCCTTGCCTGTTCTTTATTCCCTCTTCAAGAGCCTGTTTTAGTGCACTTCTACACAAATATTGATTTTTTTTCCAGAAAACACTAAATTTCCTTGACATATCAATTACTTTTCCAGAAAGAGTAAATTTCCTGGCTTTTCCAGGACTTCCAGACTGGTAGATACCCTAACAATATAGAATGTGTTCAAGTGAATACTCTACACTTATTTATTCTACGCTCTTTTTTTTTGCTCAAATTGAGAATTTTCCAAAAATGCAACACGTTGAAGATATATTTTATTTATCTGTCTCAATTACGGGAGAATCTGATCACCTTTATTAGTGTCAAGGATTTCCCATTTGTGTACATGAGAACCAGTATATAGTACATGAAACTTACACTGGTGAATATTATTTCCTTACTATTACCCGACCCGTTTCATTTCTGGAAGATCACCGCCTTCCATTGAAATGGCATTTAATCGCTTCCAACTTCAATTACTATAATGAATGGAAGACGGACGTAACACGGTCATTTGTTCCTGCCAAAAACTCTTCCTTGAATATATACAATAGTGTCAAAAATTCTCGCGATCTCTCGGACTACTTTACAGTAACATGTAGGTCTACTTTCAACAAATTGCTAACCTAACCTAACTATAAAATAATACACCGCAAGGAAGCAAGGAAGAAATAGTCTAACTGAAAACAGAGAAAAATTCCAGAAATGTAGGTAATCAAAAACTGAGTATCGGAGTATAAGACGCTCCCTGTTAAACAGGCCTATTTTTAGAGGAAAAAGTTCGTCTAATACACAGGGATCGCGATTTTGAGTTCTCGTTCGGGTCAGACTGAATCACTCCTCTCTTTATCAGTTCTGGTTCGGCGCTGCAAACCGAAATCGGATAGGTCATTCGGACTCTAACTGGAATTGACGCTGGCAAATTATACTACGGCGCAGACGAAACGAAACTCGAAGCTTCATGCCACTTCAGAAACCAGTTTCGGGGAAAACAGTTCGACATATTGATTTGAGATTCCAGTCCACGCCACTGCGGAGGTGAGTTTTGGTCAGGAATAATGATTCCAGCGACTGAAATTTGGCAAACTATTATAGAGAATCTGTTTGACTTTCGGAATGCCAGAAAGCTGTGAGGCGGACAGAGAAAAAGTGATTCAATGTGTACAGAGGACAAAGACCAAGCCGTTTCATTCTAAACACTCGCTGATGCCATGGTTGCCAAATCCTTTCTTTTTTTTTCAAGATAGAAACTTGAAAATCAATATGCTGGTTACATGTGCTAATTTGAAAATAGTTAAAGGGGGAGAGTTTAAAGTAATTGAAAATGCAGGGTGCCAATTTTAACCTTTCAATTTTTGAAGGCAGAAAGTTAAAGAATCGGTCATTTATGCTACCGTGAATACAGCCAAATAGGTAAGTTTTTAAAAATGGGAAATGCTGGGTTGTCATATCTAACATTTTTTTCTAAACTAGTAAGTTGAAAATATTTATGCTCGATATTAATACTATTGCATATATAACCAAATAGGGATGTTTTACAACACCAAAAATGCAGGGCTACAAAATTTTGTTTTAATTTTTGAAGCTATAATTTGAAGCGGAATGCTGATTGTAGGCCTATGAATACATCCGATTTTCAAAATTTTAAATGGTATGAAATGAAGGCTTATCGTATTATTTTTATATTTTTAAAGCTATGAAGTAAAATCAGTTGCTACTGCGGAAATAATTCATTGATTTGATTCATTCATTGTTGTTATTTTGCTTCGCTTTTTCTGACAATTTTTTGCTAATCGCGACGATGGGGATCCGTAATGATATTATGAAGGAACACTTATAAAGAATATCAATGCCCAGGCCAGGATTCGAACCCGGGATCCTTAACGTCGTAGCCCGCTGTGTTATCCACTCCGCAACGGAGATGAAAGCAACGAAATAGTGAAGCTAAAAATACAGAAATGCCGGGTTGCCATATTTAACATTTTAATTCTTCAAGCAGAAACCTGGAAATCGATATGCTGCTTATTTATGGTAATGAGGTTTTAAGAAAATTGGGACAATTTGGAAAAAAGACAAATACAGTGTTACTGTATGTTTAACTTTATGAATCCAGAAAACTTGAAACGGTGTACTGCTCAGCTATTATAAATCTCACCAAATTGTGAAATGTTAAAAAAAGTAAAATGGTATGGTGTTTATGACTAACTTACTTGAAAAGTAGAAAGCTGAAATATGCATGCTGCGAGAAAATGGCCTCCCAGATAGCGAAGTGGTAAGGTCGCCGCCTTGTAATCAAGGGGTCACGGGTTTGATACCCGGTCGAGAAACATTGTACAGTGGTTTGGATTCCACTTAAAACTGTAGGTCCAGTCCCGATTAGCCTATCTGTGTATAAAGTGGGCTTTTAACAAAAACTCAAACATGAACAGGAAAAGTGAAATTGAAACATATACTTAGGTGAACAGACAATTGTTCAATGTTAATTACAAGTACACGCAGAAACGAAATACGTGATTTTGTTTTACACATATTTTCTCTAATTATTTTTTCTGTACTTCTCCATTCTCTTCTTGAAGAGATTTAAATGAAAATGATTTCCCTTGTTTAATTATTTCTATTATAAGCCTTCCATGATTTTTGATACATGGAACTAACGATAAGGAGTAATAGTACATACTTGTATATTGTTTGCAAAAATTCTAGACAGCTTGTAGTTAATATTAACCGTGAGTGGTTCGAAATGATTTCTCCATTCGTTTTCTATTTTTTTTCAAATCTATTAATTCTCATATGTCACAGCTCACAAGCACGCACAACACATCTTTTTAAAATGCTTCTTGTTATGACAGAGAGAACGGAACAGCACATATTAAGTTTAAAAATCAACACCCTAGCCAGAGTTTTTATACCATAATTCGAATACAATTGGCAACACTGATCTGATTGAAAACGCGACGATTTGCCTGTGCGATGAGAGATCATGTCGGGGTGTAATGCACGCAGCGAACCTTGCTTGCTATTGCCCGACATTCCACTGCTGTTTTCTCCACCTTCCCTCTTGCAAGCAGCACAACACCAATCTTCTAGCCGTTAGAACTGACGTCAGTAACCTACAAGCAACAAATAACGAAACAAAACAGAACGATCGTGTGGAGGGGGTAGTTACAGTAGCGGCTTCTGCCTGTTCGCACGTGACACCCAAATAAATCTGTAATGCAAATTATTATTATTATTTATTGAACTCGATCTCCTTCGAAACATCAAGTGTTCCCACTCCGCTCCACCAAGAGAGATGGTGGAGAATCCTGCGATCAGTGATATCAACCCGCGTAGACCGAGCCGTGCTTGGGGCTTGAACACAATGGCAGTTTCGCTTCCTATGACGCTGTTGCAGCAGTTGCGTAGAGGACGCTGATTGGATCTTTTGGCTTGAGCGCCGTGTGAGGGGAGGTTGCATCATTTAGGAAGGCTGTGAATGCAGCGATCTGTGTGCGAGCAAATGTAGTGTTGCAAACCCATTCCATTGGAGAGCGTGTGACGGAGTCGAGGCAACCCATAGATCATTGCAAATTGAGGGATTTTTTTTAGAAAAGGGAAAATTCGATGGAAGGTTGTCCCTCCCAGTCTGTCCCGAGCATGACAGGGCAGAGGAGGAAAGGGGGGAGGGTAACTGAAACCGAAACGGGTGTTTTAAGCATGCCTTTGCTTAGTGCATCTTGGACCTAAATAAACGGTCTATGTGGCGCAGTAGCCGAATTATCAATCCGCGCGGAGGGAGCGTGCATCAATCAGTCAGCTGTCTTGCATTGTATGTCGTCTGTTTGAATTTTTTTTAAAAATAATCCGTGTTAAAAAAAAATCATGAAATATAACTGTCATAGCCTCATTTTCAGTAAAAGGTGATCAAAACTTGTGTTGCCAATATATTAAGCATCATTATGTACGCAGAAACGGATGCGAGTATTTCACAGAAATGGTATAACACTTCTGGACGAAAGACTAAAGTGCACACCCATAGAGCCAGACCACGAGCCGCCACTGGGTATAGTCAAACTGCCAACCTCGTCAAGCAAGAAAACTGATTTCTTGAACTGGTTCACATCGTATTCCACACCGATCACACCCAAACTAAATGTGCTGTGTTTAATTACACGAAGACTGAAACTATAACATGAACCTAAACATTTCCCGAACTGAATCTTCCTCTCAAAAAATTCATTTCAGTGAACTGTTAATAGTGCCTCGCAGTAAACCAGTTCGGGTCACCGAAACTGAAATTATGTAGATGCCAAATCCAGTCCGAACCTAAATTGAACCAAAACTCCGTGCTCACTTACGCGAGACTGAAACTTGCCTCGGCCGTTTCAGTTCAGGTTCGGGAAGACTGAAAGTATGTCAGAATCTGTTGTTTTTTTCATTCATTTATGATCGATTTCAATCGCGATCCCTGCTTATGTGGCGGCAAATAGATTAATTTATATATTTAGTTATCATTTGAATAGATTCCATTACCTGGCATTTTATCATTCTTGCATTATTTTACCTAAAGAGGAAAACGGAGGTCACTAATATTCAGTTAATTAGGTCTTTAGATGCATTACCCATAAATTATAGCCTAGTGTGCTTGCACGGATGTGTCGCTATAACTGATTGATTATCGTCCATTTTGTAGCTCACATTGACAGACAGACCGAACAAATCAATCGAGATATTAAATATCCAGATCACACTAGGACCTAGCATCATCACTTTATGCAATATAGATTAAGTTTATACGATTTTGATACTATTTTCCACATGTTTTGTTACTGAAGATTAATCAAGTTGTTCTCGAAATAATTTTAATTGCAGGACTGTGTGGTGTAGTGGTCAGCGTAATGTTCTATAATCCAGACATCCTACGTCAAACCCTGGGCAAGGTATGGATGTGTCGTCATGTTTATTCTATCATCCATTTCATAGTTCATCTTCATCATATAGATAAACTCAAGAGGTAAAAAACCGAAATAAATTACAAATGCGAAGAAAAAATGAATTAGCTCCTCTTTGTTATTAAGTAATTAATTTATACGAACAGCCAAGCAGTGAATTTAATAAAAGTGCATCTATGAGCACTTGTTTCATTTCTCTAATCGGAACGCTGTAGGTTACAATCCCAGGCAAGGCAAAATAAAATAGTGAAATATGAGACATCAAAGAATTAAGTTTCAGAACGTGCATATCAATGCACTGATTATGATTAAATGTTCATATGAGCGTGCGGGACTCATTTATCTAATCTGTAGGGCCCAGGACTTTTATGTCTAATAAAACTGTAAATATGTTTGTAAATATGTCATAAAATTGAAAATGTCACAATAATTAAAATATGTAATAATAATGCAGAAATATTCCCAGTAAAGGCCAGAAATATGCACAACAGTACTTTCAATTTCTCATTATACGGGATGTCAGTATCTTCCAGGGAAGAGCGACTAGTCTGGGGATGAGGTATTAAATGAAGTAAGAATCCCTTTAACCGAAGAATGTAGTGGGAAAATACTCAAACTTGTGCCCGCAAATAATAACGGAGATCATTTTTCCTCAAAAATGTTCGCACATCTATCAATTGTCGGCATGGTAAAGAAACGGGGTATCATTGTTCTGTACTAATTGGTAACAAAAGACCGCATCTGCTTTTAATTTATTCGTCCGTAATTTCTTTATCCTGCCATCGATAATACAGTGTTTTTTTATGGTCGAGGCGTCCGTGGAGCGGCGGATAGCCCGGCGGGAAGTGAGATCGCGTCTGCCGGCAAACTGCATGCAACATCTTCGTAACTGGAACCGCTAGCTATGAAATGAAACAATCTCGTACAATTACATTGACAGTTGCAATTAAAGTGAGCACGTGCCTTGATACAGGAGGTGTTGGAAATGATGTCCTCCTGCATCCACACATTTACGGCATATGGTAGCTCGCCACGCAGACGTCATGAAAATGTCTGTTTCTCTTGCAAAGCACCGGAAGCAATTATTGATCGTAATTCAACGTCGTCTAGTTTCTTCTCATTAAGCAGACGCCGTTCGACCATTAGCTTCTTATCAAGAACAGACCCTATTTCCCTAAATTTGTATCCGAACATTGTCTATGTGTGAATCAGGAACATCTGATACGTGTTAGTGAATTCCGCTGGAAAACGCCTTCTAACTTCGCTACAAGAATTCGTACGGATAACGTGGCATTATTAGACAGCAGGAAAGCACCAGTCATTCGTAAACTAAAACAATGTAAAATACTTATTAACACTTTAACACTTCACAAACAAGGGGCAACTGGACATCATCTGAATACTGAAGCACTGACGCGTCCAGTGCCAAGGTCAGCGTACAGCTATGGGTGTAAATGGCGGCAGACGCGATCCTTCCCGCCACCGCTCCACGGACGCTTCTACCATAAAAGACATTGCATAAACTATCCGTTGCGCTCAAGGTACGAAGAATAAATTATAAAATAACCGATTATGTGCAAGACAATTGCAAAATTATACAGAAATATTCTTTTTATTAAGAGAAAATTGAAGAAATATGTTGTAAAAACAAGAAATTGGTAAAATATGTCATAATTAGGGATAGGATTTTCATGACTTAGCATATTTTTTTTTTGATAAGTGTGATGTGTTTCCTAAATATATAGAAATTCATATTGTGAAGAAACTAATTGAATTAAGATGCTTTCCAAGGGCATATTCTGGCATATTTGGCCATTTCTACGTCAAAAAGCATATTTTCGATTGATTTTCGGTCATATTCAGCATATTTTCGCTTTTTCAAGAAATATACAGTCATTTTCTAAGTGGTTTAGTTCTTACTCCCATGTTCACTCAAGGGTTGTTTTTCTTTCTTTTTATTTACAGCAACAAAATATTTTCATTTTTATTTTAAAATTTACAGAAAGTATTCATTGTGCATTTCAGCTCAGGGCCCATAGCGTGAACTACTAATAGTAGTATATATGATAATATGTCAGCGTAAGTTAGATATTGATGTTTGAAACACTCTAGTTATAAGGGCATATTTTTCAAATTATAGTGCATGTTTTGTAAAATTTCAGGCCATAAGAGCATATTTTATGCATATTATGGTGATTTTTAGGTCATAAAGATCCTAGCCGTAGTCATAATATGCCTTATCAAATCGTCTACTTCAGCCCATTTTGATCATATAAATAAAGATCTCACCCCAGTATTCGATCCGATGCGAAATAAAAAATATCTTTAATATAAAGTCCCTGGTCCTGCTAATCAGCATACATGCTTTCGAACAGGGTGGATAAAAAAATCATGATTTTTATTTTAATAAAACATTGATGCATTTTATTTAAATCGATTCTTTTATTTAAATAAAAACACGCTTAAAATTGCTTGCATGGTTTTTGGCACCATACATATAGATATAAAGGGTGTTTTTTCAAGAGTGATAGAACTTTCGATAGGGATAGCTGTCATTTGTTTTGTTTTGCTGACATGTTGTTTTGTCATTTCTGATCAGTGAGCATTGGCAAATGGTCACGGAAAGACTGACGCCGCAACAACGTTTACAAATTGTGGAAATATATTTCCAAAATCAATGTTCTGTTCGCCAAACGTATAGACCACTTCGGAAATATCGGTGCTGTCAGTGAATTGGCCTCCCAAGATCATGGGACCTAACGCCACTGGATTATTTTCTTTGGAATATCTAAAGTCTCTGGTTTATGCTGATAAACCAGCAACAATTGACGCTTTGGAAGCCAACATAACTCGTGTTATTAACGGCATACGTCCCCAATTACTTGAAAAAGTGGTTCAAAATTGGACTGATCGATTCCGGTTCATCACAGCTAGTCATGATGGACATATGCCGGAAATTATTTTCAAAAAGTAAATGTCAGAAAGATATCTTTCAAATAAAAACACAATTGGCTTCAAACTTAATTTTTTGTGTGTTTTATTTCAATTCAAAGTTATATCACTCAAAAAAACACCCTATATGTTGTTTTTTCATAGAAACGCATTTTCTGGGTAACGGCATTCTAAAATATTTGAACAGTTTGACTAAAGGAAATAAAAAAATATGTGCAAAAATACATTTTTTCTGTTTCTGATCCTGTATACTTGAACCTACTGTTGAAGTGTTTGTTGAATGTGTTAATGAATTGGAGGAAGTTTTCAAAATTGAAAATAAAACATTCTGCATAACAACTACATAATTGTAACTTTAAGAAAATTTTGTAGTCTTTGTAGCTGAATTCTGGCACTTCTTTTAATGATAGCTTGGAAAATATCAGCTGCCATTTTGATTTACAGTTTAATGATAATGACACTGTGTACTACGGTTTAATATGATTAGTATTTTGTATATTTCTCTACACCAATATTTGATATGTTTGCCCATAAAAATTATTGAATTTTAAATCAAGAGAAATTTAAGTGTGTTTACAGTTTGCACATTAAATTTCCTTTTGTATCAGCTGCACCCCCATCAGTACATGTATTTTGTTTCCTCTCTCTTCCTACCTTAAATATTAACACAATTAAATTATTGAGAGATTAATGTACTTTTACCAAAAGTGATTCAGATATCTACAAAATCCTTATGTACATTATTATTTAAATTATTTCTTTAAAGTTATTTAAATCAATGATTTAAAACAAAACACCTGATTTAAATCTTAAATCCACCTTGCTCTCGACCCAATTCTTTTCCCTTGTGTAAGGATTGTTTCCCCTTGTGGTAACTGCTAGCCCCTCCTCTCCGGAACAAGCTCATACTGCAGAATGCCTGTGTTTACATGTTTAAGGTCTACCTTTCACTGTTCTTTAAATATAATTTCTATTATTTTCCGAATATCACGTCAAGCTTGCGACATTTCCCTTGATAGTAATATAGCATGCAACTCGAGGATTTACAGAAATCGTCCCGAAGTACAATTTACTTTTGCTCTTTCGTTACTCAGATCTTTTTCTTTCACGCGTCCTTTTCCCCGTCTATTTCCTAGTAGAAGACCCATGTGGGCAGGGTAGCGGAGAACCCATCCGTCACCGTTGTTGAACAGAAGACGCCGATTATCTTCAGAAATATGTTTCCCCGTGAATGACCTAACACATTGGAAGCCCCTCAGAAAGTTGCCTTCGAACGCGCCGATAGAATTGCTTACTATAGTACAGTGGCGTCTCGTCCCTTGGGGCTTCCGGGGCTTAGCCCCTAAAGAAAAACGGACGTATTCACGTAATTATCAATCACCATAACGCATAACTATCACACAGTCTTTTAAAAGGCGATTTTTACAATCGTAAATTCATCGTCTGTTGCAATGGATACTCCTAGCGGCATTAATGTCAATCATCGCTTTCCGGGGCACGTCGCAAAGGAAGGCGTGGCCTACACCCACCTACGCTACAGTGAAGATCACATGCTAACAGAGAGAGGAGGGGAGATTGCAATGGATTTGAGTGCTGATTCGGGGCTACTTCCGTTGCGTCGCGTTCGATCTCGCGTGTTGTTCTGTAGTGTTTTGGTGGCTTTCATTCGCTATGTTTGAGTGAGTTTGGCAGGGTTGATGTTCTAACACAATTTGATGAAGGACATAGGCTGTCAATTACAAGACAATGAATTTGTCCGGAAAAATATTAAATAGAATTATCGATTGCTTAAAATTCTGTGGTCGACATGAACTTGCTCTACGAGGACATAATGAAAGAGAACAATCTTTAAACAGAGGCATCTTCCCAGATTTATTATCCCTTCATGGAAGAGGGAAAACTAAAGAGGGAACTTCGTGTTCTTTATTGTAGTGAAGAGTTGAAAAACATAAACTCTATCAGTAGATTGCATTCATTTTTTATTTTAAATTATTTAGAGGGTACCTTTTCAAAAACAGTAAAAATGACAAACATAGTTTTAATAACTCCAGTGGCAACAGCTGAATCTGAACGATGTTTCAGCACATTGAAGCGTATTACAACCTGCTTAAGAAATGCAATGGGACAAGACAGACCAAATGCCTTGGCACTTGCTTACAATAGAGATAGAATACATTTTAAACATAGAGTTCTTCAACGAAAAAGTAATAACAAAATTTGCTGAGCAGAAGAACAGGAGTCAACGTTCCTAGAAAGGTATGTTTCACAACAATACCTGTTTCTTTTGTAATCATGTGAATTGTCATTATATTTTAAATTCTTTAGTTTAGAAAATAAATACCCGTTTTTTTGTAATTCATGTAATTTGTCATTACATTTTAAATTCTTTCAAAAAAGTAAGTCCAGTTTTGTAGTCTAGAAGAAAAAATACCTATTTTTTATAATTTATGTGAATTGTCATTATATTTTAAATTCTTTAAAAAATAAGCCCCGGCCAAATGTGAGGCCACGAGACGCCACTGTCACTGTAGTATAGTAGCCCAGTTAAGTTTAGCAACCTTGGTTTAGTATTGAAGCCATAAAGTCGTGAGTACATCTGCACGCTTTCTAAATGTATCAGGACAATTCTGCAACCTCTAATTTATTACGCGACCTTGGCTTTCCTTGTTTAACTTTTTACGTAACTCTCGAAGTACTACATATAAACCATATGTACATATTTCTCCCCAGATAGAAAACTGCTCTTTATCTTTGCTGTTTTCATGGAATGAAAACAATTCCAACATTTTAATCAAAATTCTGTTGAGTCACGAATTGAGAACGAATATTAAGGTCACAACCTTGGCAGCAAAAAAAAACGTAATTTATGTTAGTTTCCACGCGCCTCAAGAAGATAGCAAACCGAACTTCTTTCATATGTTTTGCAACATGAAGTTTTTCAAGAAAATCATTACGGTGTTCATAAATTATTGTCTGTGCATAGGACATCGGCCTAGTGAGGCAGGCTTGGTTGAAGGGGTAGTTGTTAAACTAAGCAATTTCACTTTCTGGTGTTTCTTCTGGCATGATGATGTCTCAGTACTAGGATCATCGCTTTTAATATGACAGACAAATAAATGACACTGGCAACAATGAATCGATGACACATAGCTACACACATACAGTTTTGTGGGATGGAAGCATTGAAACGATATCAGTACAAGCAGAACGTTAAAATGCATTTCTTTTTGGTTTATTCATTGTTTCATTCCAGCACACAATGTAACAACATTACAAATTGATGTGATGCATTTTCTTCAAATAAGAGAACCGAAATAAAGTATTATTTCATGACAAATACTTTAAATAATTATTGGGAATGCTTTAATGTATCGTAATGTACCTGTGGGCTGGAGTGCATACTTTCATAATCACCTCACAATAACGGTGAACACGATTTTCCAGATCTTTATAGTTTCTGGTTTTAAAAACAAAACGGTACACAATTTGATATTTTTTCTGTACCTTGCACATCCCATCATTACGGACATATCTTATACCATTCCCGTTCCCGTTCAAAGTATGAATTTCAAGTAAGTCTTACAAAACAATAGTAATGTTACGGGAGACGAACATTCTTATGTCCCTTTCTTTGTAAACTGAAAATGTGGAAATTGAATATTGCGCCAACACCTTCCTAATTTCATTTTTGTTCGTTCATGCCCAACGATCGTTCTCTCTCCCCGTGGCTATGGCTCTACTACACATATTTCATGTATGCCCTGAGAGGTAACTACAATGCAATTGTGTGCTGGAAAGATGTACGCATGTCTTACCCTAAAATAATAAAGGAAACAAAGTTAGACATCGCCGAAATAAAATTAATCTTCAATGTGAGCGCTCAATATACAGGGTGGCCCAAAAAAGGTAACCGAACACATGTACAAGGTTCTACATTTCGGTTACCTTATATTGGGGTCACCCTGTACAATGTCCGATTTTCTGCCGAACTTCATCATTACATTAATTTATTTATTCACTTAAATAAGACGGGAAAATAGTGAAGGCTCTTTATTTCTAAATATAGGTTAATTCCTTTAAAATGTATCTGTTGCAGCAGCATTGGAAATTATGCAAATGAAAAATTTTCTTCAACGAATGTAATTCATGGAAAACTATAGGGAGCACAAGAATATAAAAATAATTCGATTCTATTTTTATATTTAGCATCACTTATGCATCACTTTCGGCTATTCGCGACGATGAGGATGAATGATGATATGATGAAATTCACAAAGAACACCCATAACCAGCGCGAGATTTGAACCCTGGACCCCTTGGACACAAACCGCTGTGATAACCACTCCGTTAGCAAGGTCGGCGAGGATAGAAAAAGGATAGAACTGTATAAGGAAATGGGAAGCTTCGTCCACGGTCTTCGTTTCATGTACCTTCCCAGCATTCACTGTGAATGAGAAAACTTCAGGAAAATACATGGAATGACAGCAGGACACACCGCTATGAGTCCAGCCGCTTCCACCTGTCACTCAATCTCGCAGTACCAGAAATGCTTGCTGCCATGATATTTAACGGTAATGATTTGCAATTGTAGATAAGAACGGAGACATGCATGCTTGTCTCTTGTTTGGGTCTCACGGTGTATCGCTCCAGCCAGTTTAAGCCAGAACTTGGAGATAAGGCATCACGTTCCAAACAGATCTCCAGTTCTTCCTCGTGTTGTTTAATCCGCGTTGTGGAAAGATAGATACATTGCCAATGTGCACAGAAGTTAATTTCTGCTTACTTGATAAAAAGACTATACACAATGAGATAAGTAATCTGTAATGACTCCAGTGATTGAGACTTTACTCTGCAACCTTACTCTAGAACTGAAGAAGATAAGAACATGTCATAGTGAGAACCATAGTTTACTAGGAGTCAGAAGCTGGTTAATTCATCTTAAAACTGTCAGGTAAGAAAATTAGATCTTCCCTTACCAAGAGTTGCTAATTGTTTAGCTCTACTGCTTCTTGATATGCTAAACTGTGGCTTACGATTAGTGTTGTTTAAAGATTTACACAAGTTCGATAATTCGAAGCGACAGAAAATTTAGCAGAGCCCCTGGATTATTGTTTTGGCGGTAACTGGTTCGATCCCAGGAAATACCTTCAATGTTTCCGTATTGGTGCAGCATCGACTGGACAATTTAGGGACCTCCGTGAAAGCAATAGAAACACATTCATACCTAGAAAGCCGGAGTACAGCGATGATGTGACTCGAAGCAGTGACAGAATGTCAGACAATGAAAAAAATGCTGCTTGGCAAAGGTTGAGCCTAAAAGAGGTTCGAATACTTTTAGTGGAACAGTCTGATTTGATTTTTAGCGTCGCTTTTCGCTGATTTTGGCTAATCGCGAAGATGAGGGTGAGTGATGAAGGAATGCTGCAAAGAACATACATGCCCAGTCCGGGAATCGAATTTAGCGTCAACTTAGTGTGACAATTTTTAACTTTAAAATTATTTTGAATAAAGGCGTCACTTTTTGCCAGGTGCACAAAACTATACAAAACATATACATTATTTTTAAGCCTATTTCATTAGGATGTACACTAATGTTCCACTCCAGGGTCAACTCAGAGGGCCACTCTTGAACCTAGCATTAAAAAGCCTTTGTACAAAGAGTTCAACACTATGCGATATGAGTACATTATTTTGATTTCTTTCGTTTCGAAATACAGTGATATCTGACTCGGCCTACAAATTTCGGTTCAAGAATTTAAATTTGAACTCTCTTGAATCGAAGCGTAACAAACGGTTTTTTTATTATTTTTTATTTAGACAAAACAAAATGTTTATATTATTTTCGAATTTGTAATATATTCGTGCATGTTGTGTAGGATCTGACATATTGCATCAACCACCTTATATTTGCATTTGTATCCTTCTAAGTGTTAGAACAATTTCTTGAAAACTGAATAAAAATTAATCAATTTCGATTAAATCGAATAATCAAAAGTAATAACCAGTGTTTCTTCATGGAGTTCTCTCGCGAGCATTGTCTGTATCCTTCCGCTATCATTATCTACTATCGTACGATTGCTCCGAAAGAAAAGAATTCCTATTTATTTCAAAGTTGATTGTAGGATAAAGTGGTAGTGTAAAAGCGTAGAACAGTTTAATTGTTGCTTTGCCTGTACAAAACTGTTTCACAAACACATGTGCCATGCTATAATCAGAACAAAAGGTGTATTCGATTTATTAAATTGTGAGAATGCCAAACTTGTTGATTTTGCGAAGTATGTACATCTTTGAGCCTGAGTAATTAACAAACAAATATATTGATTTAATTACTTTGGACTGCCATTTTTAACAGTGTAGATGCTCAAAATATTATCCCTTTCATTATTTTGCTCTCATGCAATTCAGATAATGAAAGACTAGTACATTATGATCAATTGTACAAAGATAGATATTTGTACTTTGTCACATGAGTCGCAACACAGATTGTTGCAAGACTAAATGATATGATAAGAGTTTGTCTTGTTGGCATGTAACAAAGGGTGGCGATGCATCTACGAAAATTGAAAATGACTATTATATGACAGAAGTAATTGTAATATGAGAGAATGAACTACAATATGTAGATTCTTTAGTAAAAACATTAGTCATTTTAATCACAGATAAGTTAATTAATCTTAACTTATCTGTGGTTTAATGTTGTTGTAGCAAAACATTTGTTGTCAGTAAATAATGCTCTCATAAAAATTAAAATCACTGTTGGCTTGAAGTATTGTGCTAAATCAAGAATGTTCCTCAAGAATGTTTCTATTTTCAGATCTGTCGAGTATTCGCATCAAGAATGATCATCGAATTTTTGGCGTTGTGTGTAACGTTCATAATCGCCATCTATTTGTACCTAACATGGAACTTTGATTTCTGGCACAAGCATGGAGTACCATACGACAAACCCATTCCTCTTACCGGAAGTGCCAAGGATATTTTCTTCATGAGGAAGAACGCTGCTATTTTTCTGCAAGAACTGTACCAAAAATTTCATGGCCAACCGTTCGCTGGGTTTTACCTGCTACGACAGCCAGCGCTGTTGGTGAGAGATCCGGACCTACTGAAGGCCATCCTGGTGAAGGATTTCGACCATTTTGTCGACAGGAAGTTCAATCCGGACGAGAAGGTAGATCCGCTCACTGCGGGAAATCTCTTCAGCATCAAAGGCAACCGGTGGCGACATCTCAGAGTCAAACTGACACCGACGTTTACATCCGGAAAGATGAAGAGGATGTTCCAGCTAGTGGCAGAGTGTGCAGAAGAGCTTGCAGGCATCTTCGTCCAGCACTCCAAGAAAGAAGAAATTGTCGAGATCAAGGAACTGGTGGCCAGGTACACGACTGACGTCATAGGAACATGTGCTTTTGGGATCCAGTGCCATAGTCTCAAAGATCCAAGTGCCAAATTCCGTGCTATGGGAAGGAAGATATTCGAACCTTCGTTTACAGTTGCTATCGCAGGAGCGGGCAACTTCTTTTTTCCTGCTATAGTGCGCCTGCTTCGGGTGCCTGCCATCCCGCATGATGTAGGCTCGTTCTTCAGGTCGGTGATGGAGGACACCATTGAGTATCGCGAGAGGAATAAGGTTCACCGCCCAGACTTTCTACAGCTCCTTCTAGACCTGAAGAAGACAGGAAAAGTGGACGAGGAAGGTGATGACGAATGTGAAAATGATACTGAAAATGGATTTTCAAAAATTAGCTCTGATGTTGTGGGTAAGTTAGTAATAATTTTGTTTCTTCTTTTGCTGTTAATGGAATTACTCTAGTCGATTTTAGAAGTATCAACTTAAGGTAAGCAGTCAAATCCATCACCACTTCAATCACTCTGTTTTCTGCCACATGGGGTTCAAGAACTGAAACAAAAGGCAGGAATTAGCAGAAGAGAATCTCTGCTCTAGCATAATTCCATTCTCCATACACCAGAAGCTAAAACGAGGAACGGAAATTAAGATTAACGATTCGAATACTGTTATCATTGCGATTGATTGTACAGTACGATACACAAGTATTGCTCAGCAAATTATCCCTGACTATTTTCGTTTTTTCTGTCTACGTGTTTTTTAAAGTCTGAAATTCAAATAAGGTTGACGCAGAGATTTTCACCAATTTGGTTGGCGTTTGCTTTCAATCCTGAAGCTCTCATTGTGTAAAAGAATAAATATCGTGAGGGACAATTTACTTGATAATACTTATGCATTCCACTCTACAAGGGGGTATGGAATTCTAATCAACATTTTGCAATCCCAAAAAGAAAGCTTACAAGATGTCCTTTAACGACAAATAAAAACAAAAAACTAAGCACCTTACGCTTATGCAATGTGGTATTTAGGTTTAACCTATGCAGTGTATGGTTATGATTTCGCAACTAACAGCCGCACACCGGATCCGACACGACGAGTCATTTTTTTCTTTGCAAACCGACTCGGGGAACTCGACTCGGCTCTTATGAACCGCCGCACACCGGACGAAACATTTCACTCAAGTCACCTCGAGTCACGTTGCGACTGTTTGCGACAAAACAATTAAGGAGAGCCTCCCCCATGGCGCAGTGGTAGCGTCATTGCCTTGTAATCAAGGGGTCCCGGGTTCGATACCCGCTGGAGGCACAAGTGGTTCGGATCACACTTTAAACTGTAGGTAAAGTCCCGATTAGCCTTACTGTGCATAAAGTGGACCAAATCAAACCAAACAATTAAGGTCCCGGGAATTTAGTTTCGGAGAAGCACGATGCGACAAAACGCTCTGTGCATGTGGCTCATCACTGTATTGTTTAACAGCACATATTATATATATATATATATATATATATATATATATATATATATATATATATATATATATATATATATATATATAAGTTTGACAGTACGTTCAAGGTTATAAATAAAGCCTGATCCAGAACAGCAAATCGTTCTTGTACAAGCGAAGACTCCGCTGTACGATTATTCATCGACTGAGCACAATAATGACAAAATTGATGCGTCTGGAATGAAGTGACACAGGAGATGAATTACATTACCATTACATTACGTTAAAAAAATATATGTCAGACCTAAAGTCAAACCATCAGTGGAATATCGAATGACTCGATAGAAAAAATTAAAATATGCAAAGTTGTTAGAAGAACTAACACTTAATAAGACACCATGTTGTTTCACATTTAATGAGTAACTTTTGTAATGCGATATCTCCTCATTATGTTCCGGCTTCTACTATTTTTACTATTTGTTTCAGAGAACTTCAAATTCGACGACACTGCCATTCTTGCGCAGGTACTTCTGTTTTTCACAGCTGGTTATGAAACATCGTCTACAGCAATGAGTTTTGCTCTGTACGAATTGGCCTTGCAACCAGATATCCAGAAACGCCTGAGGGAAGAAATCCAGTCAGTTATGGACAGCAGAGATAACAAGATAAGCTACGAAGCCATCCACGAGATGAAATATTTGGACATGGTTGTGTCTGGTACGTAGAAAACAGTGCGGAATAGTATTGGTATATTGGCATTATCATATTGTAACAAGTTGATGTAATAAAAAAAATATATTTTTCTCAATTTGTAGAAACTGTTAAACGTTCAATCAACTCGGAGAAGCCACAGTTTCTTATCAGCATGTAGTAAGTGGAATTTTTGATAGAATTAAGTATTTTTTATAATTTACCAAATTGACAGAAGGAAAATTACAATTTTCAGTCTCGTTTAAGAATCGTTTAGTATCTTACGGGGCACATTCGAAGTCATTTATGCGGGTGTAGGGTTGGGTGCTCCTTTCAGAAAGCACCCAAATGCCAACCCACCTCAACGTAGTGCACCATTGACTGCATTTTGCAGACTAACGAGGCTCTGCCGTCTGGACTCACAAGTCAGCAAGATACTCTGTGGGGCTTATGTTGTGTTGTCCATGTGTGTTTATGATTGTCTCTTCATCCATTTCATCTTATCACCATTCATCCCATCGTCGCGATTAGCCAAAAGTGGAATAAATGCGACGTTAAATAAACTTAATCAATTTATCAAAGTCTTCTGTCGTGACAAATATACATTTCCACATCCCACTAATTTCAAAACATATTATAAGAACACAATGTTTCCCGATTAAGGCAATAGTTTTCAAACATTAGGAGCGTTCGTTAGTCTCAGTTACTAAATTAATAATATTTATCCTTTGTGTTACCTTAGCAGTTCCTCAAAATATGAACAATCAATACGGATTTAGCTGTTACTTACGTTATTAGAGCGTTGTAATTACTAGAATCTTTGCATGGAAGAAATATAACATGAGCTAATTCATTTTTATTACTCATTTACAGAAACACTTCGAAAGTATCCACCACTGGCAATGTTGGACAGAGTTTGCACACACGATTATAAACTTCCCGGAACGAATGTGATTCTTCCCAAAGGCATGGCGGTCTACATCCCACTTCTTGGAATTCACTACGATTCCAAATACTACCCAGAACCGGAGAGGTTCGACCCGGAGCGATTCACCGAGGAGAACAGGAAAACGAGACCCAACTACACCTACATGCCATTCGGGGAAGGACCCAGAAACTGCATAGGTGAGAGCAAATACAGTATCAGTCCAAATTAATATGTTTTGTCGACGTTGTCATTTTAATGATGGCATTGACAAAAGAATCTGAATATCAGATACTTCAATAATTGATACCTTAAAATTAAGACACTTTAAGCAACCTATTACTGTATTCGAACTGTTCATCCACTTCAGTGCTTTATTAAAATTCGACAAGTATAAACATGAGCGGTTTATACAATCGAGCAGTCGTCATCTTTGATGACAACATACCTGGAAAAGTCAGATGTTCCCCAGTCAAAAATACTTGCTAAGAAACTTACTAGTCACTTCTATAAAAAAAATATCTCTACTAAAACTTTTCCAGGTCCTGATTCATGAGAACTAAAAACTTAAGTTGCTTTTTACTTTTATCTGTATATTCTCTGAAAAGGGTTTATCTTTACGTTTGGTGTCCACATGGCAGCAAGAAAAAGATTGTAGTACATTATTTATACTGTCAAGATAATATTGAGCGAATTATTCAAATTAAAGCCATGTTGTACTTTAAGCCTACGTATTTCCTATGTGTTGTCTAAGTTAATATAGTAATGGTGGTGTATTCGTATAAAGCTTACACAAGACAACAATGTTCCAATGGAAATGTATTATCATACGCCCCTTACAATTTTGAAATTATATTTCTACTGCGCAAGCATTTTCACCATCTAGCATCTGATATTATATATACAGGAGAATTATATAAATTACTTTGAGTGATGCATATTGTTTCACTTTATTGTCAGCAATTTTATTTTGTTTAATACTAAAATTATAGTTCTTTGTTGTACTTCAAATTGCCAATTATGTGCAATTTATGTGTATGTAGAACCAGATTAAACAACATATTATTATTTCAAAATTCCTAGAATAATTATCTACAATTTGATACATTGTTCTAAAATTCTTTCCATTACCTGCCACTTGTCTCATGTTTAATTCAAAATTCATATATTACAGCTAGTGATATAAACCAACCAAGTTAAATGTCGAAAACTTTAGTTTTATTCATACTTCACAGTTTGGTTAACAAATCTGATGTATGTATGTTTGTTTTTCTTCCGCATACATAGATATAAGTTTATAATTCTCAGTATTCATATCACTATAACAACTCGTGCAGTTCAAATATTGTCTTTTGTACATAAAATTTTGCCAAGATTCTGTTACAATATGAATCACTTTTGCAAGTTATTTTATAACTATATATAATAAAATTAAGTGTATTTTTCATTTTAGGAAATCGATTTGGTCTCATGCAAACGAAGGTTGGTCTAGCTAGTATTCTGTCATCGTGTGAAGTACATGTGTGCAAGGATACGCCAATTCCACTCGTTATCAACAAAAAAGCACTTTTGCTGCATTCAGAGGGTGGGACATATCTAAGAGTAAAACCATTAAGTAATTAGTAAACAATGTACAGTATATAATACATGGATAATAAAGGAAGCTACTGTAATTATTATATTAACGTGAGAAAATGTTTTGAGCTGAAGAAGGTGCGAGTATCAATTCAACTTCTAGATAATTTATAATTCTAATTATTAATACATTTATTTGCATACATATATACATGGTGATCCGTTTGGGTATGGATGAAATAAAATGAATCTGAATTTTTTTTGATCAAATGTAATTACCTGAAATATTGTATACAAAAGACTGAAAGGTGGGAGTTTTTATTTTTATACACTACTATCACATTTACGTTTCTGTTAATATTTTATTTTATCCATACCCAAATGGATCACCTGTATATTCATGCATACAAACCCTGGATTGCATTTTAAAGATACATCACAAACATATTCATAACTTTTTTAAAAAAAACTTATTCAACTAATGAATTTGAAAGTGTGTCAGTCTTTTTAAACTCTCTTCTAAGAGTCTTGGCCCTTCCCTATCGTAATCCCCTTTCGATGCACTTCAACGTGCACTAAGATATAGTAGGGTATTTGATGTATAGTGTGTGGTACTGAAAAATATGTTGAAATTATATAATATTATGAGAGATGTAAAATAATTTAAAAAATCGAACCATAAATCGTCAGGAATTTCTTTAAAAAAATATAAAATGATTTTCTGTCCAGGTTGGCTTGTGAGCATGAGTACTTGCGTACACTATCGTTACGATCAAGTATTTTCTTCTGTATTTCTATGCCTTAAATCCTAAAAATGTGGGCTCACACATGATCGTTGAAAACGGCTTTTATTTGAAAAAAGTTTATTTTCTCAAAATATCAGAGGGGGCTGTAGCCCTTTCAGTCCCCCTCTGCGTACAGTGGCGAGGGTGCATTTTTTTTAGTGGCCTCATATTTTTGGCGCGTAGCCAAATGCGAAAGTTGTGGCGAGAGAGCTGAAAATTGCCCGCATAAGCAACCGAGAAAGGGGAAAATATCTGGGATTAAAATGGAAATGTTCGCCGAATGAAATCAAATTCATAAATTCGATTCTAACTAAGTTAACAGAGAGTTTTGGGTTTAATTAAGCTCAAGGGTTCCATATTTTTGTAATAACATTCGCAAAAATGCATCTCCTCAAGAATATTTTCGGCCTAGCCTCTCTGCTTTGCAACCAATTACGTCCCTCGAGGGGGGGGGGTTGCGTGTGTGTGTGAGTGAAAAGTTATACATGGTGGAAATGAAAACGGTGTAAGCAACCGAAAAAATATTATTTGCCAATAAGGAAAGTGAACGGTGTCAGTCTTAGAACTACATCCCTTGATATTTGCTGCTGGATGAACACAAGAGACCCGCCTTCGACGCCATGTTGCCCCGGTCCCAATGTTTTGAAAAAAGGAATCCAGAATAAGCCTATTTATCTTCTGTGTGTATTGCCTTTCTAAACCTGCACACCACTGCAATTCTCTTATCCTGACAGACACAACTCACGAGTCTAACCCCCTCCCTTTCTACCTCCACCCCTACTCCCGCACACGCACATTTCAATTTTCTGAAGGTTTCGCTAACGGCAGCACAAGTGTTGAGGCTTTCTTTCCCCCAGTCACGTCTGCAGAGCCAGTAGCGATCGTATTGCGTCTTGCTTCGGAAAGCCAAGGTCAGTGATAGCCAAGTGTATGCACTAAGTCTGGGTTAACATCACCCCACGATTGGGCAGAAAATGAGCTTCCGTGAGTGTGTGACCGAAAATTTGGTTGAACATTACGGATGAGACTATTTTCATTTAACTAGATTTAGTTCCAAAACTTTAAAAAACAAACATTGTGGCAAATATACTGGTTACACATAGAATTGTGTTGGCGAAACTACAATAGTTGCATTTCGATTTTCTTTGTCCTTATGTTTTCATCGTTACGGTATGTAAACATTAAATATATCAGCATAAAACAACATTAAAAAAACATAACCCATCCATACGTTACGTTTCAAATAAAATTGCTCCCAGGTTGAATACATGGTGGAGGCATATAGTGGTTCGGAACCAACTTTAAACTGTAGGTCCAGTCCAGATTAGCATATCTGTGCATAAAGTGGACTTAAAAAATCTAACTCAAACTAACTCAATAAAATTGCATTGTTTTAGTATTCCAATATTCTCTCTTTCTTACTTCCCCCACCTTGGTATGCAAGGGTAAGCCCCAAAACTTTAGCGGGTTGTGAATGCACAATCGTTTATGAACATTCTACATTCTGCGTCATTCTTCCATGGGTGCTAGCAGAAAATTTTCAAGGGAGTGTCAAAATCTAAAATCTCCAAGAAAGAGAAATGTTACAGAAAAAAGAGCGTAGCAAGAAGCGGTAGAGAATTAGAAAAAATAGAGAATTAAAGAAGTCACAGAGAGAGAGAGAGAGAGAGAGAAAGAGAAGGAAAGAAAATGTAAACAAGTAAGAGACAGAAATGGAAAGAGAAATAAAGGAGGGAGGCAACACGCATAGAGATGGAGAAGGAGAAAGAGAAAGTTAAAGGAGAGAGAGAGAGAGATAAAAAAGAAAGAAAGAGAGAAGTAGAGGTGCCAGAGAGAAAAGAGAAAGAAAGATAGAAATCAGAGAGAGAGAGAGAGATGGAGGTGGGGAGAGAAAGAAAATGGAAAAAGGAAAGAAAGAAAAGGGAAATGTAAAAGAAAACAGACAGAAAGTGAGAGAGAAGAGGGATAGAATCATCAGAACATCGAAAGAGAAAGAATAAAGACCGATAGAAAATGGGAGGGGAAACAGAAAAATAAATGGCCAAGAGAGGATGTAACCAAGTTCAAATAGGTACTAAGAATGAGAAACAGTCGAAAGCTAGAAGCAGAATTATACAAATACAATTTTTCCTTATTCCAAGTTGAAGACTACAGGAACCTTTCTTCACAGAATAAAAGCACTGACTAATATTAGTCATTGACTGCATGGAATCATGTAATAATGTAAAATATAAATACACATGATTCCCTGGAGGAAACTTTGGCTACTCAGTTTCAATACTTCCTCTTTAAATTCTTTGTAGCAACAGCTTGTCATTTTCTACCCATTAAGTCTTACCCACTTTACGAAGTAAGCTTTTTGTACACTAGATTGGCCCTCAGCAAGTAAATCCCTCCTGAAAAACAAAATCTCTGAATACGCCTTCGTCAACTGGAGCATCTTGAGACAAGAAGAGCTTCTCCCAGTATTTCTTTCAGGTATCTACCGGATTCAAGCATTAGCAACAAACACAAATCCATGAACGTGATAGAGCGGGGTTCTTGAAAGGGGAATGAAGAAGATTAATGACGACACATTCTGATGAAGAGGAAGCATCACTGGTAATGCAGGGTAATGGCAGCAAGTAGGTAAAGCACTTTGTGGACTGAATTGAGATTTTTATGAATCTAACTAACTAACTCTCTAGCCTTCTTAAACCCGAAGGTTCATGGCTGCAGCAACATAGGCCTTCCATCTGTACCTATCTTGAGCAAGATCTATATACTCTTTTCCATCCCTACCGATTTCCCTTAGGTCCATTTCAACGTTGTCCCTCCATCTTCGTCTTGGCCTTCCTACAGGTCTCTTACCATCAGGTTTCCCAACAAGAATCCTGTGAACTCCTCTTTCCTCTCCCATTCGTGCCACATGGCCTGCCCACCTAAGTCTTCTTGATTTAATTATTCTAATAATATCTGGACATGAATACAAATTATGTAGTTCTAAATTATGTAACCTTCTCCACTCACCTGTCTCCTCATCCCATTTAGGTACAACTATTTTCCTAAGGATATTATTTTCAAATACTCTCAAATTATGTTCAATGTAAGGGACCAAGTTTCACACCCATATAATACTACAGACAAAATTACTGTTTTGTATATTTTAACTTTTAGTTTCTTGGATATTAAACGAGAAGACAAAAGTTTATGAAGAGAGAAGTAACATGCATTTCCTGAATTAAGCCTACTTTTTATTTCCTCTTTAATATAATTTTCATTTGTTAAGTATTTGAATTTGGAAACTGGTTCAAACGAGATGTTATCAATAATTAGATTTTGATTATTACCTAACACTTGGTTTCGGCCTGTAAGCATATATTTAGTTTTCCCTTTGTTAACTACCAAACCTATCTCTTTAGCAGTTTTGAAAAATATTTTAGCATTATTCTTAATTGTATTTATATCATCCCCTAATAAGTCTACATCATCTGCATATGCTAACAACTGAGTCATACCATTTAATTTTAGTCCTTCGTTAGTTTCTTTTACCTTCCTAACAGCATATTCTAAGGCAAAAGTAAAGAGCAATGGAGATAATGCATCTCCTTGTTTTAACCCATCATGAATTGTAAATTTGTCAGACACATTAATACCCACACGAATTTTACTTTCTGTTTCACTGGTGCATACTTTTATCATACTAACAAGCTTCTTAGGTATTCCAAACTCTACTAATATATTACATAATTTATCACTTTTGACCGAATCATATGCTTTTTTGAAATCAATGAATAGCTGATGGACATTTTGATTATATTCCCACTTTTTTTCAAGTGTCTGTCTGATGCGAAAAATTTGATCTGTAGTTGATCTGTTACGTTTAAATCCACATTGATAATCACCTAAGTAGAGGGATAAGTACCGCTCAAAGTCATACTTGGTACGAGGCCTATTATTTTTATTAATTTTAGCACAGTGGAAATCCTATTTTGATGATGTTTTTGTCGATTTTATACTATTGCAAATCTGTGATTTTTCATCTCATACTTCGTACGAGTGTCGTAATTTCTTTCGAGTTAAAGTACGTAACGCCTACACCCACGCACACCCACACCCACCTACGCACACCTACACCCACCCACACCCACACCCACCTACACTCATCCACACCCACACCCACCTACACCTATTTACTTCCGGTCCACTTCCGGTCCACTTCCGGTCTACTTCCGATCTACTTCCGGTCCACTTCCGATTTACTTCCGGTCCACTTCCGGTCTACTTGACAGACACCTGTGAGTTTTTCCAGTTTTTTTTTTAAGTATACAAATACATATATTTTAGCGGTTCAAAGTAGTACTTGGTACGAGGCCTATTGTTTTCATTAATTTAACTACAATGGAAAACCTATTTTGATGATGTTTTTGCAAATCTGTGATTTTTCATCTCATACTTCGTACGAGTGTCATAATTTCTTTCGAGTTAAAGTACGTAACACCCACGGACACCTACACCCATCCACACCCACACCCACCTACACTCACCCACACTCACACCCACCTACACCTATTTACTTCCGGTCCACTTCCGGTCTACTTCCTGTCTACTTTCGGTCCACTTCCGGACTAATTGACAGACACCTGTGAGTTTTTCCAGTTTTTTTTAAGTATACAAGTACATATATTTTAGCGGTTCAAAGTAGTACTTGGTACGAGGCCTATTGTTTTCATTAATTTAACTACAATGGAAAACCTATTTTGATGATGTTTTTGTTGATTTTATACTATTGCAAATCTGTGATTTTTCATCTCATACTTCGTACGAGTGTCATAATTTCTTTCGAGTTAAAGTACGTAACACACATGCACACCCACGCACACCTACGCACACCTACACCTACACCTACACCTACGCACACCCACGCACACCCACACCTACACCTACACTCACGTACACATATACTCACCCACGCACACCCACGCTATGCAACAAGTTATTACGCAATGTTTACGCAACAAGTTATTACGCAGATCCGTATCTAGCGTGTTCTTGGTTATGACGTAATGGGATGTCTTCTGATTGACTTACTGTTTTAGATGTTTTCATCCGCGCTTAGGTTACTTAAAAGGTTTCCGCATTACAGATCAGTCAGTATCGTGAGAGTGTTTTGAAGAGTACAGATGTGTTGTTGCAGTGTTAAAAGTTAAGTATTTAACT
The DNA here is from genome assembly GCF_977018435.1 of Lepisma saccharinum. Classification (NCBI taxonomy): domain Eukaryota; kingdom Metazoa; phylum Arthropoda; class Insecta; order Zygentoma; family Lepismatidae; genus Lepisma; species Lepisma saccharinum. The sequence continues at coordinate 33,380,526 of NC_139234.1, forward strand.
TATTTTAAAGCTACATACTATTTATCATTTTTAAGTTTAAAAAAAGTGTATCAAGTGATTTTTTTCATAGTAATTTCGATCAGATTGAGTTTTGGTATATTTATTAATTTTTCTATACTTAGTACAAATATATATTTTATATATAATAAAAAAATAGCTAATATAAAATAAAACGTCATAAATATTTTTGGGTTTAAGAAGCAACAATATAATCAGCCTGTAGAGAGAATTCCAGTAAACATGGATGTATTTAGATAATTTTTCATCAATTGAAAGGGTTACTTCTTGTTCACTCGAACAGTATTTGGTCTCATGTTGACGAGGATACTGGAAAGCACTTATTTGTATTTAATAATAACTTATCATCATATAAGTTACCTGTTAGTGGGAAAATCCAAATAAACATTTCTCCACCGAATGCGGCAGTTTTGCACATAGGTCGAAATTTTTATAGAATTAAACATAGTACATTACTTTCTGATACGTCTTATGATGTGGAAGCTGGTGAATTTTTGTATGCTGAGATAATTGGAGAGTATGATAAATTGATTCCTCTGTTTATCGAAATGAGAATAATCTATCCTAAATACAAAATAATATATAAAATACCTAAAAACAAAAAAAAACATGGATATATTTGGTAATAGAAGGCGACAGGAAATTCCAGATAATTCCAGCGAGATTGCTAGTTTAGATGTACGTCTAAAGAAACTGAAATCAGATTTACTCATATTACAGAATTCGCTAAATCTAAATATTCAAGCAGAGATTACAAATCTTCAAACTCAACTGATTGATCCTATAGTAAAAATTGATGGAGAACTCAAATCTTTGCTTGAGAAATATACTAATTTAGCTTCAATAGATAATCTTAGGTTACAAAGTGTTCCAAATGCTCAAGGGCACTGGACGTACGCCAATGCTGGCAATATTTACAAATTATATCCGTACACTCAGTTACATGAATTTTTTGTTGATGGTAGTTTACGATTTCTGAAGTTTAGTTTTCTAAAACATGGAAAACATATTGAAGTTCCTCAGTTTACTATAGTGCGAAAAGATGGTATACACATGGCAGTTCAAATACCTATTGCATACTGGGATGAGTCTACCAATAAATATAAAGTACATGACGACGAACAATTATCAGTTTTTGATATTGAAATTGGTGACAAGCTATTATTTGACATAAAGCGGTTATACCCTGAGGACAATCCATTTTATGCGATATTCTCACTTCGAACTCGATGTCAAGACAAGATATAGTTCATGAATTACACAAACCAGCCCGTCGCAATTACAAGCGATTAAGTGTAGTAACAAAAGGTATAAATGAATTCTTCCAGGCTGATCTGATCGAGATGGCCCCTCCAAGGGGGACTTTAAAAAATTTGCATAAGATAAATCATGGTTACAAATATATGCTTACAGTTATTGATACTTTTAGCAAATATGCATGGGCTGTTCCCTTAAAATCCAAGACTAGTACTTGTGTTACCGAGGCTTTTAAGTCGATATTTAGTGAGGGAAGGATACCAAAATATTTACAGACAGATAGAGGGAAAGAATTTTACAATTCTACATTTGCTAAGTTAATGCAACAAAATAATATTAAACATTATTCTACATACAGTGATCTGAAAGCTGGTATAGTGGAATGATTCAACAGAACATTAAAAAATCGCATGTGGAGACAATTTACTCTACAAGGCAATTATAAGTGGGTGCAAATTTTACCCGCGCTAGTTCATGATTACAACAATACAGTACACAGTACTATTCACATGAAACCTGCTGAGGTAACCAAATCTGATGAGCAACGATTGAGTTCTACTGTTTATTGTAAAAATTATAAATATTCTACCAAGAAGCCAAAGTTTATAATAGGGGATCAGGTAAGGGTCAGTAAATATAAACAGTTATTCGAGAAGGGTTTTACTAAAAATTGGAGTACGGAGTTATTCTCAGTGGTTCAAGTTTTACCAGGGAATAGAAATACATATATAATAAAAGATAATCATAACAAAATATTTAAGCGGAGATTCTATGAAGAGGAACTTAGTAAAACAAAATATCGAGATACATATCTAATCGAGAAAATATTGAAGAAGAAAAATAATAAATTGTATGTGAAATGGTTAGGTCTGCCAGACAAAAGTTGGATAGAAGCAACCCAGGTGATTCTTTGGCACCAACATGGAATGTGGTACAGCGTTTACCAGATGTAGTGGAAACTAATAAAAAAAATGGAGAGTTGTTACCTGATAACATAAGATGCCTCATTGCAGGCCCATCAGGTTGTGGAAAAACCACTTTGCTGGTTGATAATTTCTTGCTTGCCCCCAATTGGCTAGATTGGAAAAATAGACACCTGTATGTATTCTCAAGGAGTTTAGAACAACCGAAATACCAACAACTGATGAAGCTGTACGAGGGACTGGGCATAACTACATTTGCATCAACAATAAAACATCTCGACCAATGTTCGAAAAATTCTGTTGTGGTATTCGATGATGTTATTCTGGAAAATCAGAATGAAATTAGAATTTTTTTTACACAGGGTCGTCACAAAGAAATAGACTGCTTTTATTTAGCTCAAACTTATTCCAAAATTCCCAAACAATTACTACGAGATAATACAAACTTAATCTGTTAGTTTCGTCAAGATCATACTAATTTGAAACATGTATACGATGATTATGTGGGAGGAGACTTAATTTACAACCAATTTTCAAAATTCTGTTCATCTTGTTAGAACAGCGACGATTTTGGATTTGTCACTATCGACATGACTCGGAAACCTAACAATGGTAAGTTTAGAAATAAAATCAACGACTTTTTAAACGTTGAAATGATATAAAATAACCATTAATCAAAAAAAATATGACGAAACATAAAATAGAAGATAATTCGAAATTACGAGAATACTTGTCCAAACGTTTCAAAGGTTGGAGATCAGAGAATCGAGGTTTTTACGAACAACACAAGCGTCAAGACCAACCTATTATCGATGCAATCAGTGGTCTCGGTAAAGAGATTAAGAGTGTGGCAGAACAAACTAAAAACCTCATCAATGAATTGGTACCTCTTACTGCTAAAAATTATGCAGATTTTCCACCTACCCCTTTATCCTGCATCCACACTCCCCTGGTACTTAAGAAACCACCTGCTATAACAACTATAGAAGAATCAGAGAAAATCGAGTTGGGTCCCCTGGCAAGGGATTACCTGAGTACAGGAAAATTCGAAAAAGATGAGGTGTTTGGTTTGTATCCAACTATGGAGGGTAATGAAGGTGTAGTATGGAAAATTGGCAAGTCTAAGGTAACATTCGAAGGGGACAACATAAAAATTAATTTTGGTGGGAGAAACAGCTGGTCCAGATATCCAGGTACCGTAGGGCTATGGCAGCTCATTACCAAAAAAAAAAAAAAAAATTTTACAGAAGATGATTATCAAAGTTACTCTGAAATTTTGGCACTCTCTGATGCTTTGTACCAAAATAACGATGCAAGTCAAAAGCGTGTAAAATCGAGCAGCGGAAATAAATACAAAAATCTGATTAAACCTATCTGGAATCAACTAAAAACCGATAGTGGTACAAAACAATACAATACTCTACCTAAGGAATTTGTACGGGTAAACGATGTGAGAAAAATTTATAAATAGATTGCTGGTTATAGCAGGGGAGGAAAATGCTGGGAACAATAATTTCCATAATGAGAACATAGGTATTGTAAACATGATTAGTGACAAATTAGCTAATTTTATTGTAAACGATCCTAAAGGTATAGGATACTTAATTAAAATTATCAATACTTTACCTCCTAAATTCTGGAATATATCAGTGGGTCGAGGTTTAGTGAATGATATTATTAATAAACTTTCGTTCGAGTTACACGTACCTAGTTACACGTCCTGGTACAAAACTTGAGAAACGAATAGAAAGAGGGGACAGGGGTATTAATCCTCTGGATGCAGCTTGTAAAGAACATGATATTGCATACAACACACAAAGATCTGAATGATCGTCATGTGGCAGATCAAAAACTGGAAGAGGCAGCTTTTAGGAAATTAACAAGCAGAGATGCATCATTGGGTGAAAAAATAACAGCGTTGAATACAACCATTGCTATGAATACCAAACAAAAATTATGGTGGGATTTGTAATATAATTACCCTGAAAAATAATAATAATAAAACAACATGAAACCAAAAGGAGTTGTATACCAAATACCATATCACGATCTTAAAAATTTAAAACTTAATTCGATTTTAACTAAAAAAACAACAAGAAAAAAAGAGGCAATGTATAGCCAAAGGGAACGGAATGAAATTATTACTCAGTACGCCACAATTAAAACGATTGCAAAATGCAAGAAAGAAAACACACAGTGGAGGATTTATATTCACCATTCCAGCTATCCTGGCTGCATTGGGGGCAGTTGGGAGCTTGGCTGGGGGTAGTGCTGCTATTGCCAAAACTGTAATTGATTCGAAAAAAAATTAGGCAGAACTAGAAGAGCAAAAGCGTCATAATCTTGCCATGGAGAAAAAATAGGCAAAGGTGTGAAGTCTAGAGCACTCAGAATATTAAAAAAAAAGAAGAAGCACTCACGAACCAAGATATTGAATCTGTAATTAACATATTTAAAATTAAACACTTCAGGGTTTTTTTTATATCTGATTCTCTCCCTAAAGGTAGTCCTCACTCTCGAGAATGTGGCGTGGTGAATTTGGACAAGTCCAAAAACGTTGGTACTCACTGGATATGCTATTATAAACAAAATGACAATTATAATACCATTAAGCCTTGTTTCCATAATTATGAAAAACTAAATATGCTGACCAAGGCAGTAATTTATTTTATTAAAAAAACAAAACAAAAAACATAAACTAAACGTAACGTTTCAACCTTCTAGCAAGGTCTTCTTCAGACTCTGTATCAAGTACAAAAGTCTAAGTAGTCTACTAGTGTAACTAGGTACGTGTAACTCGAAAAGACTTTTGTACTTGATACAGAGTCTGAAGAAGACCTTGCTAGAAGGTTGAAACGTTACGTTTAGTTTATGTTTTTTTTAATAAAATAAATTACTGCCTTGGTCAGCATATTTAGTTTTTCAAAATGACAATGCTTTTATTTTCGATTCTTTCGGGAGGGTACCCCTTACCGAATTAATTCGTTACTTGAAACATGTTAAAATTTATTACAACGACGATCGTATTCAAAATTTCGATCAAATTATATGTGGCCATGTTTGCATTACGATGCTCAGAATTTTAAATAAAATACCAAACATCAAATTAAAAGATTTTCAAAAAGCTGTATTATATATTAAATATGGGAATTTTTCATCTCTCCAGCGAGACTTCGGTCTTGAAACTACATCTTCACAATGATATTATCTATCCAAAATCCATAGCTCTAAGAGCATTCTATAGTATGTATCTGATACCGAATGTAACTACCTACAACAATACTATATTAGTAGGTAATGAAAAAATAATTATTCCTCCTGGACAGTATAACTTATCTACTTTACAATTTGAACTTCCAACCACTGTCTTGCTTTCTCAAAATTCTGTAACACACAGAGTAGAGATGGTAACTACCAATGAAACAGTAGACTTATCTACCATGGGAGAACTTTTAGGATTCGAGAACAATAGCAAATTAGAACCAGGTGTTAGGCACTTAGGTAAATTTATGCCAAAATTCTTAGCTATTGAGACATTGAATATTCACTGTAACATTGCCAAAGGTATGATTATCAAAGCAGAAGAAAATTCGATTGGCAGTCACAAGGAGACAGGTATCATTGCTACATTTAAACCGAATTCGGAATTTATGGAACCTATCTTCTATTCCCCAATTCCACCAGTCTATTTCCCTGCTTCTATTGATAAAGTTAATTACATAGAGATAACAATTACGAATGAGAAAAATGAAATCATCAATTTTGCCGGTGCTAATAGCACTGCGATAATAGAAATTAATATTTAAAAAAATATAAATAAATACCAAGATGGAAAATATTGAGAGTTATGAATTACAGTCCTTCCCTCCAAACAGGAGGACATTTGCAAATTTGAATCAGCTCAATAAAGAGATACAGTATGACATCACGGTGGGGGACGGATTTATTCATCCACATAGATCAGATCTGTATATAAAATTTGATATTGCAAAACAAGGTAATGGTGAAGAATATCCCCTCCCCGGGGCTAATATAAAACTTATAGATAATTTTGTTCCATTCTTATTTTCTCAAATTGAAGTTAGGAAACATGGTACAGTGATTGACAGGATTGATTGCCCTGGAATTACATCCACTACAGTGGGGACATTGAAACTGTCCAAATCAGAGAGTGCATATTATAAAATTGGTGGGTTCGAAGCTGGAACAAAAATTCAAGCAAAAAGTCACACAGTTCTGTTCCCCATGAGATTGCTATTTGGATTTTTCTCTGATTATAAAGAAATTATGTGGAAAGGTGGTTTGAGTGTCATATTTCTCAGAGCACCCAATGATCATAATGCCATCATGAGATACAAAACTTTGAATGCAGATGGAACAGCTAATGAGGCTAGTTTACCCGAAGCTGCGAAATGTGTGATCCAGTCTATGGAGTTGCGAATTCCTATAGTTGAATATGAGTCCAATTATGCTCTCAAATACAAAGCCAACATTTTGAAAAATCCTCAAATTCCGATTGAATGTTATACTTATCAATGCATACAGAAGCCTGTGGAGGGTAAATTGTTTCAATTTGATCTTACTAATCAGTTCCAATCTTTGCAATACGACATGCCAGAGTTTGTAGCTGTGCTGTTTCAAACAGGGACAGATGACAATCAGGAAAAAGTTAGCAGCCAGTTTGATAATTGTAAAGTTAAAAATGTGTATCTGAAGAATGGCAGAAATGAAGTATTTCCGCGTGAAAATTACAATTTAAACATTGCTGAACAAGATTATTTGAAGTTATATGAAGCTTATAGTGCTTTTAAAAGAGTAACTAATGGAAACATAGACATGTATTATAATCCAGATGAGTTCATAATTCACAGACCAATGTTTTTAATCAATGCATCAAAAAGAAAATTGGTAGTTATAAATGATCGAACTAATATTAAATTAATACGTGAATTTCATGAAACTCTACCAGAAAATACTACATGTAGTGCAATTTTAGTTGTGGAGAAATCATATATTTATCATGTAAAAAATGAAAGAGTGATAGAAAAATTTTAATAGGAGAGAATAATATATACAAAAATTAGACTATGTGTAGATTTTTTTTTTGTTATTTTCAAAATTTTGGTTTGATGTTAGGTTTATTTTTTTTCACATGTGTTGACTGCAATTATTATTAACTTCTAAACTAAAGTACCCCCAAGGCAAAGTATGGATTCCACACTCGAGAATACACCTCTTGTCGTCGTGTGTATCCAGGGCTACTTTTTTTATTTTATTCGCTGTAATCTCATGGTTTAAACTTTGTATTTATTATCCTCTCGAAGTATCCTCGACTGTTTAGAAAGGCAATCAATATAATCCTGGAATGTTAGTTTGTTTTCTTCGTGACGCTGCTTTCTGTTCTGAATGTATACATCTTCGAATGCAAACCAGCAAACTCAACAATAATATCACCGTTACATTAATCTTTGAACTTACCGAGAACCTTCTTGTTGCCGGAAGAAATTTCAAATCTGTTACGTTGAGGATAGGAAGAAGTGTCGAAATACCCAAGCATGGAAGAATGTTTAAGATCTTCGTAGAGGTTAGGTGTTTGTATGTCATAAATAAAACTATCGGTGTCTATGTACAAAATTGGCAGCTTATTATTATAGAAAGGTTTCATAATATTATAGTGAAATTCGAACATGTACAGTTTTGACAAGTCGAGAACTGTTGCACCAACGTAAATAGGTTTTCTGAATTTTATTAATTTTATATCTAGATTAAAAAGTGTTAAATTCTTGTTGTAAATTTTTCGCGATTTGAATCTAGGATCAGATACTAATTTTCTACATTTATTATTATCTGAAACCAATTTTATGTATATATGCTTTCTGACGTTCTCCAATGTTTTTCCATCAACGGCATTATTCATTAGTTTATAAAAATCTTTGTCTAATTCTGAAATGGCAGCTGTTGTGCATCTCGTGTTGGTCTCAATATAAGATTTTAACCATGCAGAGTGTTTGAACTTGAGAATTCTTCTCTCATTTACTACCTGAATACCCTTCCCAATCAAAAACTGGAGATTCTTGTAGTGGAGGACATATCTCTCTATTCTCTCTAGAGTTAACATAAGCTTGCTTTGATTAGAATCAGGTGGACATTTAATTTCGGGAGCCGGAGGTAAATCGAAAAAAAAATCATGCAAATTATTTGGAAATTCAATGTCCACCTCAATAAACAGACCAGATTCACGATCTTCGAAATGATTAATATCAATTGAAATGGGATCTATCCACTCGAATCCTCCGTAGGGAAGTCTTTGTGTCATTGCGAAACCGTAGAGATTGTTTACGTCAGCGTAAAATATGTAATTCGATTGTCGATTTGCATCGTATTGATTCTCAGACATGTGAATATTGTTTGCCTTTGCATGTCTCTGCGAGCATTGCACCACCCCCTCCCCCCCACGTATACCCCTTTCTATATAAAAAGTAACATGTCCACATCCGATATCAATTCCAACTTAATCCTGGTCTGGAGCAATATAGCAGACCACGCCAGACCAGGAAGACTGTAGAAGTATGCTGGATCTAATTTATAAATATCTATTGCTGTTTTTCTGAATACCTGAAAACATCAGCAAGTATTGTTACGTCTAATTTGAGATATGCATCGTGATAATCGCCGAGAGTATTGCATCTCAATTCCTTCCATATTAATTTTGCATGTTCGTATTCTTCATTCGTAATTCCAGTTCCTTTCAGTTAACTGAAGATTTTTTTTTGAGGTGGGAGAGTGTCATCGTCAAATTTAGATTCATCGGTTACATATTCGTAAGGATAAATGCCTTTACGTTTAATCAGTTCTACGTGTATGTTGGGAAAACTAGCTTTTGTAATTTTTAATTGTTCGTCAGTAAGTTTACTCGCTAAAGCATCGAGACTTGCCGATAGGAATCTAAAAGAATCTAGAAACCTCATCTCTATGATTTCATTCGTTCCTGGAATTTTAACTTTTTTACTTATAGAAATATAACGTTCTTCGTTTTGAGCAAGAATATCTATTTTTTGCGTATCGTATCCAAGATTCCTAATTAAAAAATGGAAGTCGTAATTGAATCCATTGTGAAAAAATATTGGTACGAATTTAGGCTTCTGGATTTTGAGGTTGCAGGTGTTACAGATTCCACTAATGTAGTTTCCGGTGAAATGATTATGGTGAAATACTTTCCGATTCTCATCCGTGAAATGTTGATCACACACCGGACACGTTTCAATGTTATTGTAAGATTGAAGTTCATCGCTGGATAATGGAAGCATTGATTTTGATTGGCATAAGAGGCTGCCAATTTTCTCAACCTCCTCCACCATCTTTTTAAAAAAGAGTTCAATAACATACGGTGCGCGATATATATATGGTTTATCTATCCTATCCTGCCAAACAACAACATATCCAAAACTATTTGGATCATGAACCTGGTACGGTGTTGTGGAAGAAAATTCGGGATCCGGATCGCAATAAGACAATGGTTTGAGAAAAGCCTCAAAGTCTGCAATGATGATAGCCGGATGTTCCAACAAGGCCTTGTGCATTTTAAATTCTTCGAATTCATTTGCTTTGTGCATTAACATGCGAGCCGGTCTGTTGACTCCACAGTAGACTTTATGTTCAGCAAGTTTTTGTTTGGCAATTTCTTGATTTTTGAAATGTTGGTAATTACGTTGGTCACGATCCTTGAATACGGTTAAACACCTTGGACAAACTTCGATGTGTGCATGAAGCTTGTTTATTTGGCTTCTGATCAAGCGGGAGAGTGAACGAATTAGCATGTAATGATGAAAATCATCATCAGCAATGAGAAGCAGATTGATTTCCACGGCTTCGTCATCAACAATATTAGTTATCCTAACAGGATGCACAAAATTCTTAACTGAAGTATACGAATAAACATTTATAGCTAATTGTTTTCCTTCTCCATTTCGTACCCTGTTTTCAAACTTTGTTATGTCAGAAATAGCAACAGGGTATTTGATGCCTGTCATAGCATATTCAATCTCATCGATATATTTCTTATAGTGACTAACCCGCTCCGGATTATTTGAACAATGAACCGGGTGAAACGCCGCTAAAATGCACAACATAAAACACTTATTGTCAGTGTTATGAATGTTCAGCACAGCTCTCTTATGCTGAATTTCTACCGGAAGTGAAACGTAGCTCGAAGCAGAAAAAGGTGTAAATTTGTTTACATAAGCGATTAATCTGTGAGGACTTCTACATAAAGACCAATCTGATGCCTTAGCCTCAAATTCATCATTTTTCCTAATCAATTTACTAGTAAGATTAGAATAAAAAACATTCAAATTATCAATGTCTGCCAAATAAAGAACTTGGTTTTTCGTTTTGTGAAAAAAATATTTCTTATACCATCGGTTTTCTTATATTTACAGATTAGATCAACATAAACTTTTATGGAGTTGTTTTCCAGTTTATTTTTCAAAATATTTATGATAGCTGTTTTAATTTCACTCAAAAAACTAGAAATATCACAGCCTGGTTTTGAAGTAAAAAGAAAATCCAGGAGTTGGTTGTTGAATGCAGATCTAATCGGATTTTGGTCATTAGACATGTTAATTTGTTTGGAAGTAGAAGCTTCAGTTTAAGGATGATCAATTTTTCTTTTCAATGTTCCATGTCCAGTTGATGCTTTGCAAATTTTCATGTGTTTACTTAAATTAGCAATGCTAATTATTTTTCCACATTGAGTACAAGGCTTAGTAGGTAACAAACTATTTATTGTTGAATCTGTTTCGCTACATCTTGCCCTATGTTTGCTAATATTAGTTTTGGAGATGAATTTCCCACAAATAGGACATTCGATGAACTTGGTAGATGACATTTTTTTTAATATACTTTAAGTAAATAACAATAAGACGCACAATCAACCCAAAATTCAATAACATTGTATTTACTAAAAAAACACTTTTAAACTTACGATAATTGATAGAATGTAACTTAAAAAAACAATAGTTATAATTATATTTTTTTTTACAGCTCTGGTATTTATATATAAATTTTCTCTGGAAAATATACAAAATTCAATACAAATACAAATTCGTACAAATTCAATCTGTTTGAAAAAACAACTAGAACCACCTTCAAAATAAAATAATTGTAGCTAATACGACACAATTTGCAGCTATGTTATTTATACAGAATTTCCAGAGACAACAAGTAACATCTGATCACATCAAAAATCAATCTGATCGAAATTACTATGAAAAAAATCACTTGATACACTTTTTTTAAACTTAAAAATAATAAATAGTATGTAGCTTTAAAATAAACTAAATACTTAACTTTTAACACTGCAACAACACATCCGTACTCTTCAAAACACTCTCACGATACTGACTGATCTGTAATGCGGAAACCCTTTATGTAACCTAAGAGCGGATGAAAACATCCGAAACAGTAAGTCAATCAGAAGACATCCCATTACGTCATAACCAAGAACACGCTAGATACGGATCTGCGTAATAACTTGTTGCGTAAACATTGCGTAATAACTTGTTACATAACGTGGGTGTGCGTGGGTGTGCGTGGGTGGGTATAGGTGTACGTGTGTGTAGGTGTAGGTGTGGGTGTGCGTGGGTGTCCGTAGGTGTAGGTGTAGGTGTGCGTAGGTGTGTGTGGGTGTGCATGGGTGTTACGTACTTTAACTCGAAAGAAATTATGACACTCGTACGAAGTATGAGATGAAAAATCACAGATTTGCAATAGTATAGAATCAACAAAAACATCATCAAAATAGGTTTTCCATTGTAGTTAAATTAATGAAAACAATAGGCCTCGTACCAAGTACTACTTTGAACCGCTAAAATATATGTACTTGTATACTTAAAAAAACTGGAAAAACTCACAGGTGTCTGTCAAGTAGACCGGAAGTAGACCGGAAGTGGGCCGGAAGTGGACTGGAAGTAAATAGGTGTAGGTCGGTGTGGGTGTGGGTGAGTGTAGGTGGGTGTGGATGTGGGTGGGTGTAGATGTGGGTGGGTGTAGGTGTGCGTGGGTGTTGGCGTTACGTACTTTAACTCGAAAGAAATTATGACACTCGTACGAAGTATGAGATGAAAAATCACAGATTTGCAATAGTATAAAATCGACAAAAACATCATCAAAATAGGTTTTCCACTGTGCTAAAATTAATAACAATAATAGGTCTCGTACCAAGAATGACTTTGAGCGGTACTTATCCCTCTACTCACCTATATTTTCATTAGCATATGGGGTTAGTCTTGATAAAAGAATGTTAGATAATATTTTATATGTTGTTGAGAGTAGAGAAATTCCACGGTAATTATTGCAGTTCATTTTATCACCTTTTTTAAACACAGGAACAATTATAAATTCTTTCCACTATTGAGGGATTTCTTCTTTTTTCCATATTAAACAAATTAATTTATGAATTTGACATATTAACGAATTTCCACCATATTTAATTAACTCAGCTGGTATTAAGTCAATGCTAGGTGCTTTGTTATTCTTTAGCCTTTTAATAGCATATTTAACTTCAGTCAAGTTATGTTCTGGAACTAAAGGTTCTGCTGTGTGTACTTCATTTACTTCTGATTTATCTCCTACATGAACATTTAAGAGGTCATTAAAGTAGTTCTTCCATCTATTTAGAATATCGCTTGGGTCACCTAGAAAATCGCCGTCTTTATCTTTTATCAAGTTTACTTTAGGTTGCTACCCCTTTCTAAATACATTTACACCTTTATATAAATCTCTGATATTTTTGTTTTTGCTGTTTGTTTCAATTTCGTTAATTTTGCTTTTCAAGTAATCTCTTTTTTTACTTCTAAACGTGCGGTTAACTTCTCGCTTTATTCTATTATAGTTGCTTAGATTTGTATCATCAGAGTTATTTAACCACCTAAGTCTAGCCTGATTTCTTATTTCTATTAGATTATGACATTCATTATCAAACCATGGCTTACTTTTTCTTGGTTTATGGTATCCTATACTTTCTTTAGCTGCTGATTCATTGCATTACGTATGTGCTCCCAATTCTTTTTTACGTCTGTTTCATTTCTATTACCTTCATCATTTCAATCCTGCAAAACATCAAATCTATTTGACAGTTTAATTTGGTATTCTTTCTTAATTCTTTCATCAGCAAATTTTCCTGTTTTAAATTTTAGAACTTTTATATTTTGTTGCTCATGATTTATCACTGAGAGTCTTTCTCTTAATTTAGCAATTACTAAATAATGGTCACTGGCACAGTCAGCACCTCTATGTGTACGAACGTCAATTATACTAGTATGCCTTCTCTTATCAATGAGAATATGATCTATCTGATTATGAGTTTTACCATCTGGGGAAGACCAGGTATATTTATGGATATCTTTATGTTTAAAAGTGGTACTTTTCACAATTAAATTATTTGAGGTTGCAAAAGTAATCAATCTTATACCATTATCATTACTTAATTCATGAAGACTTTCTTTACCAATCGTGGGTTTTAATGTCTCTTCTTTGCCAATCTGTGCATTACTGTCACCTAACAGAATTTTCATATCATACTGAGAAAATTTAACAAAGACATGTTATAACTCTGTATAAAAATCATCTTTAGTATTATCATCTTTATCTTCCGTTGGTGCATGTATGTTTATCAAAATAATTTTACACCACTTACCCTGTAAAACTGCATATGATATCCTATCATTAATAAATTCCACTGTTTTAAGAGCAGATATAATTCTATTATTTATGAAAAAGCCTGTTCCAAAATTATGATTTTCAGTACCACCACAGAAAAAAGTATAATTTTTAGTTTTACAATTCCCTTCTCCTGGCCACCTAACTTCCTGGACAGCTACTACATCTAATTTATACTTAACTATCTCATTAACTGTACACTGAAATGTCCCTGGCCGGTAAAGGCTCAGAACATTCCAGGTACCTAATTTAATATCCTTATTCCTAATGTAGATCTTATCCTTAGTCCAGGGACCTCCCAAAGTAGTACCCACCCGGAGATCCGAATGGGGGACTATTTTACCTCCGGAATATTTTACCTTGGGAACATCCATAGCCTCATATTGCTGTTTCTTGACATGTCTTTTTACAGTGCAGAGTTGTCAGCTCTACACCTAACCCCCAATATGAATGGAGGACCGCACATGTCGTAGGTCAGCTGTTCCCTCGGATCTAGTTGGAGGATCACATTGTAGTCCACCAACCGTACCCCACTTCTGCCGGAGAAAAGTATTTATGTGTTTTGAATTCAAGAAATGGCAGCCTCTGTGCATTCCAAAGAAATTAAAAATAATAATTTGATGTGATTTAATTTTTGTTATTTAGAGTCGGTTTTCTTCTTTTTATGAAACACCCTTGGTTTTTCCCAAAACGATTATATTTCAGAAAATAATTTTTCAAGCAGCTTTAAGGGCTCAACTTTTTTCTTCATACACTGCCCCACAATTTTTTTTCATACCTCCGGGATCGAAATAGGTGATTCTTAAGGAAACGATAGGGCTGATTTCGAAAATCATACCATAAGAATGTCCTGTCACGTCAGGTTCAAAAGATATTAACAGATTTAATATTATCATTATATATTATACGTAAAGTAAAACACTCGCACTGAGATTGACATATGGTCACACCTATAAAATTTGGACATACTTATAAAATCATGCCACAATCTTGTTAAATGAGCTTACAAATGTACAATTGATATATATGCAATGATACGTAACAATAGCGTAGATAAGAGGGGGACATGAGGATATCCCCCTTTGAAGTATTTTTTTCTGAACAATGGGTTTCAAAGTCTATCCAACTTTTGATGATTACATGATTTAATGTACCACTAGTTTCCCCCTTAGCCAGACCCTATCTACGCCACTGATACCTTATTTTGTAACGAAACATGTCTGTTACCTTGCTTACAAATGTTGGCGTTTGTGCTGCTGTTTGTAATCCTGTTTACTCTCCCGCATAAGAAACCAACAAAAATCCCCCATCATGGCAGGATCTTTACGATTTTGGTATCTCTTCTCCATCATGGAAATGTCTTGATGAAACCTTTCCCCTTGTTCATCAATAACATCTCCTAGATTTTCAGGGAAAAAGTCAATATGTGAATGGAGTAAGTGAATTTTCAAGGACATATTGCAGCCCATGTTTGTGTAGCATTCCAACAAATTTGTGACCAATGTTTTGTAATTTACAGCTTTTCTGTTTCCAAGAAACCCATGTACAACACATTTAAAGGACTGCCAAGCTGCTAACTCAACTCCCTGTAAAATATTTTCAAACGTTTCGTCCAAAATGACCTTCCTGATTTGAGGGCCGATGAAACTTCCTTCCTTCAATTTTGCATACGTCATCTCAGGAAACTTATTTTGCAGATACATAAATGCGTCCCATCTTTGTTGAGTGCCTTCACAAAGTTCTTCATCAACTCAAGTTTGATGTGCAAGGGAGGAAGAAGAATTTTATGAGGCGGAACCAATGGTTCAGCTTTTATGTTACATACTCCTGGAACAAATTTCTCCCGCTTCTCCCACTGTTGAACCACACAATGTTTGTCTTTCGCACGGCTGTCCCACAAACACAAAAAGCAACAATGTTTCGTGAAACATTATGGAGAATCCAAGCAGTAAACCAATCACTTTGAGGTCTCCACATATCTTCCAACCATGATCCTCATATTTTATAACACGCACAATTACAGACATATTTTCATGAGTTTCTTTCAAACCGACAGAATGGAACACCGGAACTGATGACAACGTATTACCATTATGAATCAATACTGCTTTCAAACTAAATTTTGAGGAATCGATAAACAATCGCCACTCATCTGATCTGTTACGTTTAAATCCACATTGATAATCACCTATAATTTCATTAGCATATGGGGTTAGTCTTGTTAAAAGAATGTTAGATAATATTTTATATGTTGTTGAGAGTAGAGAAATTCCACGGTAATTATTGCAGTTCATTTTATCACCTTTCTTAAACACAGGAACAATTATGGATTCTTTCCACTGTTGAGGGATTTCTTCTTTATTCCATATTAAACAAATTAATTTATGAATTTGACATATTAACGAATTTCCACCATATTTAATTAACTCAGCTGGTATTAAAACAATGTCTGGTGCTTTGTTATTCTTTACCCTTTTAATAGCATCTTTAACTTCAGTCAAGTTAGATTCTGGAACTAAAGGTTCTGCTGTATGCACTTCATTATTTCTGATTTATCTCCTACATGAACATTTAAAAGGTCATTAAAGTAGTTCTTCCATCTATTTAGAATATCGCTTGGGTCAGCTAGAAAATCACCGTCTTTATCTTTTATCAAGTTTACTTTAGGTTTCCACCCCTTTCTAAATTCATTTACACCTTTATATAAATCTCTGATTTTTTTGTTTTTGCTGTTTGTTTCAATTTCGTTAATTTTGCTTTTCTAGTAATCTCTATTTTTACTTCTAAACGTGCGGTTAACTTCTCGCTTTATTCTATTATAATTGCTTAGATTTGTATCATCAGAGTTATTTAACCACCTAAGTCTAGCCTGATTTCTTATTTCTATTAGATTATGACATTCATTATCAAACCATGGCTTACTTTTTCTTGGTTTATGGTATCCTATACTTTCTTTAGCTGCTGATTCCATTGCATTACGTATGTGCTCCCAATTCTTATTTACGTCTGTTTCATTTATATTTTCATCATCATTTAAATCCTGCAAAACATCAAATCTATTTGACAGTTTAATTTGGTATTCTTTCTTAATTCTTTCATCAGCAAATTTTCCTGTATTAAATTTTATAACTTTTAGATTTTGTTGCTTATGATTTATCACTGTGAGTCTTTCTCTTAATTTAACAATTACTAAATAATGCTATATGCACGGAGAACTTTGCCCTTTTTTTACTTTACGTTCAGGAGAAATGTAGGCAATGTGCCTAGATTCCTATTTGTAATTCGGAAAAATAAAATACTAATATTATTTTTTCTTGGTTGCTGAGTGCCATAATAGGATAACTAACGATCTTGAATGTTCGAGTCCTGGAATGGGCATTGGTCTTTGTGACAGCAACTATTTCATCCTTGGGGATTGAATTTGAATCTCCCTAATTTCAAGGCAACAACGTTAGCAGTGTATGGCTTGCTTTCTAGCATTGTAAGCATGAATTGCATGTAAGAAATATGTATTATATTGCGCATATTCCCACACATTGAGATTTAAGACACATGCAATTAATGTTCTTGTCGTTTCGATCGGTTATTGCTCTATGCTAGCCGGTGACACTCTGCAGTACAGGCTGTACGAAAATCTTTGAGTGCATGCAATTTAACATCAATCATTACATTTTTTTACGGTTTTAAATTGAGTGATAGGAGTGTAATGTTATTTATGAAACTGATAGTAATGAAGGACCCGACGAATCACAAAACTAAGAAATTGTGCATGTAGCGTATACGCGTCATTCATTCTCCCTATGTAACTCGAAGTCAGTTGATAGCAAAAGAAGTTTATGCTATGGCTTGTAGTCAATGATTCTATTTTCAGATATTGTTTGATATTGGTATTAAGTTCACTTTATGCACAGATAGGCTAAGCGGTAATTAACATAGAGTTTAAAGTGGGATCCTCTATTTTCAGATAAATGTCGATAATCTATGCTACCATATTTGTACTGCAAGCTTTTGTGAGGACCTTCCCGATGGCGTAGTGGTAACGAACGGGTTCCGGTTTCGATAGCCAATGAGGCACTTAGTGGTTCGGATGCCATTTCAAATTGTAGGTTCAGTCCCTATTAGCCTATTTGTAGATAAAATGTACATGAAACTAAAACATCTCTAGACCAGTCCTCATTTACCAACCTTAGTTAAAATGGGTCAATGTTAAGGCCTGATCCGTACACGTGGAACGTATCAGCTGCCACTGACTGGTGAACTTGATGTCATTTCCGTCATCGCCGACTTGGTTGTTGAGTGCGATAGGGCACGGAAACATACTTTCTTGCCGCAGAATATTCGAATCCTAAACTGGGCATAGTGTATGTCCTTTTGTGAATGCACTTCATCTACTTCATCCAACCACAATTCATTCCTGTAGCCGAAATCAGCCAAAAATTGGCAAAGAGAGCGATGAAAGAAAGAACATATAAAATACCATAGTCCTCTTTGTTCCCCACTCAGCAATTGCACTCGACAATCTTGGTCCTTCTGTGAGGTGTTGTTGCAACTGGATTTTATATGGATGTAATGTATGCACAGTCAAAATCCTCAATATTCATGTCCTGTTAATGCCATATTCCTGTGACAGTCGACGGGTAATGCATTGAGGACTCTTTGCAAATGATTCGATAACGGCGGCTAAGTTGCTTCATATGTAGCTGTTTTTGGTCGTCTCTCTTTCGGTTTATCGGCAACTGTGCCGGTTTCCCGAAAGTTAGTGATCAATAGAGACCGAAATTTAAAGGGATGTTCATTTTTATTTTTCAACACGGATCATGGAATAAATAATAACAGTGTTCATAAATATCTTCCACCAACAAGATTATATGGTTTTGCCTTCCCTTTTTTACCGTTTTCAGGTCCCTTCCCCCCATTTTAAAACATTTTTTCTTTCTGGTCCCTTAATTGGCTAGTTTTTCAGCCCACGTTCCCTTTTCCTCCTTTTTTTTAAAAAAAAAAATACTTCGTCCCTATACTGACAAGATATCAAATATTTTGTACGACTGTTTTTTTTCCCTGAACAAAACATTCAACAATTGTCTATTTGGTGCAGTTTAGAGGAAAGAAAGAAAAAGCGCCTTCTACCTTACATTCTCTCTATGAGTGTTGGGAGTACGTTACAGCGATTGTTGAAACAATACGATCTGGGTTTACGCAGCAACAAACGCATTGTACGCGGCACGCCTGTTGGGTTGAGAGTGTACTTAGGCCTTTAGACTATTATTGTGAAGTGTTTTAGAATGGTTTTATCTTATACTGTGGGACAGTGACGACAGTATTGAGTGTCAATGAAATGCCGAAGCCAGGTATGTACAAGTGGCAGCCATCTATGGAATGCGGCAATCTGTTTCAAGGAAGATTTCATCGAAACGGATCGTAAGATTAATAGCTGTACTATACCTTATCCGGTGCCAAACCTTCCCTGTATCATGTTGGGGACTGTTTCATTCCTGTTTCACAGTCCGCAAATGTTCTAGACTGGTGTTTCCGTATTTATGCACCAATAAAAATTATGATGAATATATTTTTTTCTTCGAAGAAGATATATCCCACCCAAATCATTGATAACCTTCACCGCACCAGAAAGGCAGGCATCACCACTGCTTTTGAATCTTTGTACATCACATAATTTAGTTGTCTGGCATATGCATATATTCTTTGTGTTGGTACGGGCGAAACAAGGGGGAATGTTATGTATTGGAACGATAGATGGCGCCAAAAAGAAATGAGAGAAAAATAATAAGGCTTACGAAGAAGTGGAATCGAAAATACTGCTCAAAATTTCAAAGTTGGAAACATAAACTGCTAGAAAAAGATGCTCGACTCGGTTTAATCTTTAAGAGCGAACATGCAAGAAAGAAAAGAAATTGTAGCTACGCACTACGAAAGTTAATATAGAAACTCTTATAAATAAGAGAAAGTTTTAGAGAGATTAACACATCTTCGATAGTACTTGTCTGCATTACTAAAATAAAGTGTTTAATATATTATATATAGCTTATTTAAAATATGGATCGAGACATATTATCTTGGTTCAATTGATTCCTAGGTGTGTCAACAACTGCATCCATAGACTGTTATGGAAATGAAATAAATAGTAGCATTAGAAAACCCCTTCCAAATTTTATTACTGAAACATAAGTTTAAAATGTTACATTCTTTCTTCTAAATTAAAGTACCTGTCTCCTGAGAAAATTTGATCATAAAAGCCTGTAACAATATGTATTTCTCTCACCTCTTCTTTTCCCCTTCTCAACAATCAGGAGTATATCAAATATGAAGTTTGATCTTTACAGGATATGCTCAAAAACCACACAGCGTCATCCAGATATGTAACTAAAAGTACGAACCACAGGAATAACCGCTAGAGTGAAAATTCCATTTGAAAACCATCAACAAAACAAGAAACACGTACTGTCCAATTAATTGAATTGAATTGAATTGAAAAGTCTTTTATATTTAGTTCAGAGCTAGATTCAGTCTTGGGCTGCTCTACCACCTAACTCTGGTGATTAAAAGTTACAATACCTACATATATTTATAATACTGAAATCAAATATATAACATAACATGAATGAATTTGACGTAATTGAAAAATAATAACATTTTAAGAGAATACGATGACAGAAACATTAACACTCACACACACACTCACACGCACACAATACACACGGGTACATACGCAATTTCCAAATCGAGACTAAAATACGTAGCATGTACACATGTTGAAATATTCGTTGTGTCAGATAAGTGTTTGCAAAATACATGGTTTTACTTTACTTGATTCTTGATTGCTTAGGCGTAGGAGCTAATGCTCAATTGTTGATTTTGCAATAAAAATAATACGACTTGTTCTTTAAAGTTTTTGGGTATTGTAGCAAAAGAAACATAAACGGGAAGAGCATTCCAAACCTTTGCAGACCACAGGGAGAAGGAGCCATCGAAACTGACAGCAGAGTGGCCGGGAATGTCGGTTTTTCGCCGACCTCTAGTATTATATGGATGTATGGAATTTCTAAATGTTTTTTCTACCTCGTGGAGATAGCTAGGTGTTTACAATTTTAATACCTTATATATTGTAGAACATTGATGTAGAAGACGTCGTCTAGACATGTTAAGAATTTTGTATGTATTGAGCAAGGGAAGATGTGTTGATTTCTCCTGATCGAGAGAACGTAACGAATGAAAGAATTCGTATTTTTTGTATTCTGTTCAATATTTTACGTTGTAAATTCGTGCCGTGCACCACATCACAGTAATAAAAAATAGGATATATTAGAGTTTCGATTAGATATAATTTCGTTTCTCTAGTGAAAAAGTATCTTCTCCTGTAGAGTGATCTCATTATTGTTAGTGCTTTTGTGCATTGCGCTGAGATATGCGCTGACCAGGAAAACTTTGGATCGAAAGTAAGGCCTAGATTTTTAACCGTTGATGCATAAATTATGTTTTGGTTTTTAATTTTGATGTTAATTGTGTCATAATTTACAAACAATAGTGTCTTGCTTGGTCTTTCTTGTAAGGTACAGGAATGCTTTATTGGCTTTAGTTTTAGTTTTAACTCTGTAACAACAGTATACTAAATGTGGATTTAGATTTTACTCTGTGCAATCAGTACATTAATAGTTTATATTTCTAAGTATATATATCTAGAATTTTAAGTTTTCTACCGTAAAAACTGATTTTCAGAAGAAGTTGTGTACCAATTGCAATACGTATTTGACAAGGGTTGGTTGTAAAAGCCAAGAGGCGTCCGCTCTATAAAGGCGATTCTATTCTAACAACACCCTGAAGAAATACCAACATCGCCTTGGAGAAAAATCAGCATCAGCAAAATTATATGCTACTGATGAAGCTATGTTACATCGAACATGAAGAGATCAATCACTATTTCGAGATGTGCTTTGGTGAATGGTGAATATGCTACATTAAAATAAGATATATATGCAATCACATATTTATTCTGAATTTATTTTAGATATTATTTCATACATACATTTAAATAAATTCAAATAAATATAAACTCATAAATACTGGACGGGGCGCGAATATTTGGCCAGGCTCCACAGTATCCCACACCAGCTTTTATTGTTAATTTAAACAGAGACAATTTCTATGATCTCTTGTGACAAGTGTACCAAACCTTTACAGAGAAATGATTATTGTAATAACTGTAATCATGGTAATAATGAAGTATTAGTTATACATTATACACGTGCTTGTTGTTTCAGTCTGGAGCTACTTTTCGTGCCTCACTTTATATATAAATAAACTTTTAAATTAATAAATCTAATTTGTGAACTTTCTGATTAACACCCATCTTTTTACGATATTGCAACTGCTTCAAATGTACCGACCAAGCGAATTCAAGCAGTTTCTGATGTGGTTGATTGGGTTGGTGTTTTAAGTCCACTATATGCACAGTAAGGTTAATCGGGACCAGAGGCGCAAGCATGAATTTTTGTCTGGGGGGAGGGGCAAGTACCAAGATCAACGCACCAATAATAATAGTAATAATAATAGCAACAATAACAACATTATGTTGTCATTTTTGTGTTGTTGTTGTTGTTATTATTATTATTATTATTAGTGATGGTAGTAGTATCAAAGACGTTATTATCCTTGTAAATTACGAAAAAAGGAGTAGAAGTCGGTGTTAAAGCATTTGTGCGGGAACAAACGATTTGAAATACTTTTTTCAAAACGTTCAAATTTCACATTAATAATGGAAAACAAACACACAAACTGTATTTTTGAAAGACAAAAAATGCATTATAAATGCATTCCGAATATAATTATTTTCTTTTCACATAGCATGTACAACTTTCACGTACAACATATGTTTTACACATATGCAACATGGAGCGACGTAAAACAAGAAAAATACATATGTAACATGCTAACAATAAATTGTGTCTGTATTCAAAGCTTCTTTAATACACACATATACATACAAAACATATATTATTTAAATACATTACATAATCAATTAATCTCCCTCATAATAAACGAACAGCAAAAAATATATACATTGCCTCTGAAATCGCACGCTCCTCTTCCTCAAAGCAATTGTTTATGCATTTAAGACAAAATCAATGAAGCGGACTCTTACTTACAATGTATTACAGAAAACCATACATTGCGAGCGAAGGGAGCAAGAATATTTATACATCCAATGTTTTGCAAACTGAAAACAATATTGATTTAATGTGTCGCAAATAATTTCACGGGGCGCCATGGCATTCTCTCTTTTACAACTTTTTTCGTTCAGATAGGTCGGTGCCCAGGCCCGACTCCTGCCGTTCCATAGCTACGGGGAGAACTTGATAAGACTAAGAAAATTTGACGAAATGTATTTTTAGTTGCACGCAATTTGAAATGGAAGGGGCAATTTGCCTTCTGTGTCCTGCAGCTGCCCTTGGCTGTGAATGTTTGTCCCCCATTGCCCCCTTTAGAATCGATTTCCATCCAAGCAATGCCCCCTGCCTCCCTGTGGTTGCGCCACTGATCGGGACTGAACCTAAAGTTTAAAGTAGGGTGCAAACCACATGTGCCTCCATCGGGTATCGAACCCGGAACCCCTTGATTACAAGGCGATGACGCTACCACTGCGCCGTCGGGGAGGCCAGTTTCTGATGTGGGGAGGCACCCCTCCCTATATCTAAGAGATCTAACTTAATATTGATCCCTGGTAAGAGGGAAACATGAAGGAAGTCAAGTCAATGTCACCGCATCATTTTAAAAAAAAATAACAGAGAAATACAACGCCGAGACGGGACTGGCCTTTTTTGCTATGACCAAGAGTAGGTGATTAATCAACCTTAGTTTCGATCCACCTGTCCTGGTTAGATGCATAGGCAAGCTGTTTTGCTAAGCCAGCCTCAGCGATATGCTGTCATCCGTGGTAAATGAGTTTGCAGATGGGAGAGATGAAGTCTTCTGCATTGCTTGTGCTTCCCGGGCTGAGGTTTCCCAGTGACGAGTCTCCAAACTGGGTTAAACAAGACGAGTGGAGTAGTCCTATTGACTATACTAAGAGAATAATTACACTGGCATGTCTATCCACATGGCAACGTGAACATGAGAGAAACCGCCCTATATTTAAACTACCCAAACAACTTTAAATTCAAGAAAACACAAAGAAATAAAAGACAACTAAAACATTTAAAAAGGTAAAGGTAAAGTGTTCCCCTGTGCATAGCACCACGCCATGAAGGCGTATAGGGGGTGTGGGGGTAACGCCCACACTTTCTTGATCCGGTCGTGAGTGGGGGTGATGTGATCAGCATCACGCCCCTGACCGCCTTTACCCCCCAGGGTTTCCCCCAGGTACCCATGTTATTCGACGCTGGGTGGGCGCCGGGGCCGCTTTCACCGTTAGAAAAGTTCCCGGATTTGAACCGGCCGGGGATCGAACCCGGGACCTTGAGCATGGTAGTCAGACGCGTTACCGACTGAGCCACCGCGGCCACTAAAACATTTAATGGAAGTAAATGACAAAATAATAACAAATATTTAATTGAATTGACTTTATTGTTGGGCGAGGTTCAGCTGTTGCTGATCAACCACCTAACCCCAAAAAGTACAGATTAACATTAGTAAAATAAAGTAAAATTCGAGATTACAAAGAAATTAAACAAGATAGTACAATAAAATACAAAAGGAATAAAATACCATACAATAGAACCGATTAAAATAAAAATTAAAATACAATTTAAGATTACAAAGAAATTAAACAAAAAGGTACAATAAAATACAATAGGAAAAAATTACCTAATAAAGTAATTGAAGTCGAGAAAGTTGAAAGTAACATAAAAGTTTTGATTTTTGGTGAGATTTGGTAGTGCATTCCAGGCCTTGGGTGCTGCGTAACTGAAAGAGGCCTGATAAGCTGATGTTCTGCAACGAGGTAAGCTGAAACTGGCAACGTCTTTGGTTGAATGAGGATGAATTTTGCTTCTGAAGTTTAATTTCGAAAAGAGGTAGTTTGGGCTTTTGCTATTATTTAATTCACATACTCAAGGTAAAGGTAAAGTTCCCTATGCAGATAGCACCGTGCCATGATGCCAAATTTGGGGAATGTGGGGCTAGATCTTGATATCTGCCATTTTGGGATATGTGACCGTTGTATGCATAAATTTGTGAAAGTTTTTCGTAAAGCATGGAATTATACGTACACATGGGGGTGAATATTTAACCTTATTGAATTTTGAAATCAATATCGATGTAGGCTTGTTTCAAGCTTTGGCTCTCTTTCCTAAAATTTATTGCATTTGTTTTTTTTAGCTAAGATAACACCCCTTGAGTAGTAGGCGCAACATTCGAAAGAAAACAATCTCTTTTATGACACTAACTCAGTAAAGGTCCGACTTGGTAGGCACATGACCACCACATGTCCACGTGGGTGTCCTTAAAAAGATTGGCAACATCGAAGGGAGATGGGAGTGACAACAGGCTTGAAGATGAGGTGCCAGTTTCTCTGGAACTCTCTTCCAGTTATGCAAACACACTACATATACTTTAAATGTAACATAACTCGGTGCAGATTTTTTTTTACTTATATACAGAAATAGTCATTATTATAAACTCTAGGAATATATCAGTTTTTTTTTGTTTCTTCCTGTTGTAAGGAAGAATAAGAGAAGCAGTAACAGATTGCTAAGAGAGAAACGAGGACAAAGAATTAGGCAATAAACATAAAGACAGAGATGGGGAAGGGGAAACACAAAAGATAGAGAGTGAGAGGGCGAGAAAAAAAAATGACGAGACAAATAAGACCGAAGATAGGGATATAATAGAAAAGAGAAGAAGAGGAAGTTGAGTTGCTGTAGAGAGAGAATGAAAGATAGAGAGTGAGAGAGAGAGAAAAGAGTGGACGCAGAAGGTAGGGATACAATAAAAAAAGAAGAAGAGGAAGTTAAGTTGCTGCAGAGAGAGAATGGAAGATAGAGTGGGATAGAAAGAGAAAAAGAAATGCAGGAATCTATGTTGATATAGTACGGAAGAAAGGAAAGAAAGATACACAAAGAGGAAAACTGAAAAAGAAAGAAAGGAAGCATAGACAGCTAAAAAGTGCTATATGTGTATAGTAATGCACAATTAAAATAACGAGCAGCGTCGGATTCCGTGGCGGAGTGGTTATCGCACGGCCCTACGACGCCAGAGGTCCCGGGATCTGGGAACTGGCTTTCTTTTTGTGCCCCTTCATCAATTTCATCATACCATCACTCACCTTCCTCTTCGCGATTACCAAAAAATGGCAGAAAAGTGAAATAAAATAAACCAAATCAATCATCAATAACGAGAAGTCATTTACATCTCCTGAATGGACAAGGGGTGCTTTTACAGTGGGGTGCGTCAGGCACCCAACTACAGACAGACGGTTGACTACATACGTTCATGTCTCAAATGTTATTATGGAACGGAACGTGAGTATCGTTCCGGTGGTGAAATTATTTCACAAATGCACTTCATGTGATGGTGTTTCAACAATTTTCTTGCATACAGCATAATCTTGTAACGTTAAAACTATTGTGCTATGATTAGCACAACTTGCCAACATTCACTCTACACTGCCTCAAACAGTGGTCTCTTAGTCCCCTAATCCTTTTAGTTAGTGCCTGCTGGTCGTGTTTGAACAGAACGCAGAACGTCCCGTTATCTCTAAATATATTACGAGAACAAGAGAACACAGAAGCTGCAGAATGTGGATTCCTTGCAGATCAGATAAGGATGTAGCAGTTTTTGCAGACGAAAGGCAAAGCTTGAGATGAATTGATGGGATGTATATGCTTAGTTATACATATGTTGAATTTTCAATTGAAAGCTGATGGTCCCGTGGTTATTTAACGTCGTCTATCTACACATTTCAGTTGAACGCGACGATGATAATGAATAAATAATACATAAACACCATGAATAAATCTACAGGGTATTGTAAGAGTAGGTTGACAGTTTTTCTATTGCATTTTACAGATTGGCGACTCATAATGGCGGGCAACCTGACATACCAGGACAGAAAGTGGATCCTGAAGAATTACTGGAAATATGAAAATGCAGAAACGGTGCGACATAAATGGAGAGAAACCTTCCACACTGACTCCCACCACGGCAGTCCATTTACTGGATAGAAGACAAATTCGAGGAAACAGGTTCCGTGCAGAATGCCGCAAAATCTGGACGTCTGCGAACTGTTACCACTGAGGACAACGAGATGCAGGTATCATTGGACTTTGAACATCTACAGTATTAGTGTTTTTTTGTGTTGTGCTATTGCGTTTGTGTTTATGTTTGTGTTTATGTATTTGTATTTACAGAATGTTTACATAATATCACTGGCACTGCTATAATAAATGGCAAAGCTGAACCCACATGGCATATGTCAACTGTGAATTGTCAACCTACTTTTGCACCACACTGTATATGTTATTTCAGTCATAATTGGACATGTACGTATGTATGTCTGTATGTGTGTGCGTGCGTGTGTGTTTGCGTGCTTGGCCGTGTGTGTCACTCATTGCATTTGTCGTTTTATATATTTTTCCATTTGTTGAATTCGTTCATGGTGTACATAATTTGTTTTACTTTCATAAATGAATGTACTGCTTCTTATTATTTGTCCACAGTTCGGTGGTAGAGCAGCTTGAGGCTGAGTAAATAAATACTTTCTATTCAATTCTTTTCAATCCGACAGAACCCCAAAGAAGCATTCGAGGCCTCTGCCCAAATTCCAAATCCTGTCTTCCAACTCAAAATGGGTAACCATAATGTGGATGATATATGTACAACATTTTTAAAAATAAAATCCAGACATAAACCTGGATTAGCTATAATTGCTAAGAGCACAGAAATTTTTCTAAAGGTTGTAAAAGTTGGAACCTTTTAACGTGACGTGGGGAGTATTGGAGTCTGCGTTGCGTCATGTTTTGTCCGCTATAGGAAAATACAAAGGTATTGCAAGAGAGAGAGAGAGAGAGCCAGAAAAGAAGAAGACAAAATATGAAAAGCAACAGATATACAAAGAGAAAATATAATAGAAGAGGCAATAGAGGGAGAGAGCGAGAAAGAGATAAGACAACTAAAGAAGCGATGGAGAGAGAGAAGAGAGGATAAATAAAGAAGCGATGGAGAGAGAAAGAGAAGAGACAAAGACGAAAAATGAATGTGATGAAGAGCGAGAGGTAGAAGAGAAATAAAAGAAGTGATGGAGAAAGAAGATGAGAAAAGCGATATATAAGAGCGATAGATACAAGAGGAATAAAATAAGTGATGAGGGAGAGAGAGAAGTGGGAAATAAAAGCCACAATGAGAGAGAGAGAGAGAGAGAGAGAGAGAGAAGATAGAAACAAATTAAGTGATATAGAAAGAATAGAGGAAAGTGTGAAGTAAAAGCGATAAAGATAAATAGATAGAGAGAGCAGAAACAAAAGAAATGATCGGAGAGAGAGAAAGATGAGATATTATCTAGAAAGAGATGACAGAAAGAAGAGAAATAAATGTGATACATAGAGAGAGAGAGAGAGAGAGAGAGAGAGAGAGAGAGAGAGAGAGAGAGAGAGGGAGAGGGAGAAAGTGTATGGGAAGGAGAGCGATAAAGAGGAAGGAAGCGAATAGATCTAAAGCAGGGGACAAAAAGGGGGAGAAAGAGAGAGTTTGACCCGAGAGTGGAAGCAAGATAAATATAGAATGCGAAAGATAGATGGAGCGTAATGCAGAAGAAAAGACAGAAAACGGGAAAGAAACGGGCAAGAAAAGAAGAGTGAGGGAGAAAAAATTAATTCTAGATCTGCGAGAGGAAGAGAGATCTATGTAGAAAAAAAAATAAAGGGAGAAAATTTAAATAAAGAAGCGAAGAATAAGAGAACATTTGAGGAGGGACAAATGCCCCCTTTCCTCTCTCTGTACACGCCCATGGCCTTGAGTTGAAGGTCTCCAATGATATTAGAGACTGAGCGTCTTAATCACTAACGATGAAGCTCGAAGGCTTGTTTACCTGATAAATCGCTCGCATACGTGACGTCTTTCGAGTGTCATTGTCAGCAAAACAAGGAATGCCAGGACGGTGGTCTTAAATTACACGTAGTTCAAGCTATGAGTCGTTTGTAAATAATCGAGGGTCGGTGCACTGGTGAGAGAGGCTACGGCATATCTGCAGGAAGATTTCTAAAAGGAGAATGGACTGTAGAAATGCATTTTTTTCGCAATTGGCCTGCCTTCTCTCCTTCCAGGTATGTGAAATGTGTTATTTTCTTTTAGTGCAGTTTTCATTTCTAAGATTCTCGTGGCGGACTCTCAGCCTCGTATTACGTTCTATGCATAGCTCCAGGGGCGGCGCCAGGGGGGCGCGAGGGAGTACTTGCGCACCCCTTAATTTTCTTCCGCATCCCCTTCAGCAGCCCCTACGTTCAACTGAAACATATTGAGCGCCGAATGTTAGGTACTGATGCAATAGGCAAGCACTGAAAGAGATTCCAATTGTACATACTTTCTTGTACTGGCGGCAGCCTCTATAAAGATCAGTATTCGTTCGTTTTTTTTCATTTCGTCAGTATTGTTGGTTTGAATATTTCTTCTTTTGTTTCTTCAAGTGGTCTGTTTGGTTTTCGATAATTGCCTATAGCTTAAGGTGAGTTATGTTGTTTTCTTCGTTTTTGCATTGTTGATAAACGGTTTATTTTGCGTCTGCTTGTTTTTCCTCGCACCGAAGCAAAAATTTCAGCTGCTTTCAAAGATATCCTTGGTATTACCAGGTCGTGCTTGGTAAATTGTATTTAATGCGAGTTGTAACGTGAAGGGTAGTTTTCTTGTTAATACGTATTTGTTTCACGTAACTGCCTAGTGAACGTACAATTTCAGGCTTTTTTCAAAAACTGTTAGGAAGAGGCCCAATGTTCACGAAGAAATATTACAGTTCGTTGGGATAGTGCGGCAGAAGGGATTTCAACGAAGATGAAGTTGCTGTGCACTTCGCGTTTTTCCTGAAGTGGCAGACGAAAGGTACATATTAATGTACTATGTATTTTGTACCTGCATTGGTTACATTGAAAAGGTTCAAAAATTGTTTTTAAAGGCAAGGATAATTTCATTTTGTATTTCACTACATAGTTCAATAAGACTGCAACGTGTATCCGAATGTTTACATTGTATGGCCACTTTCGACGTCCAGAGGGTGGGCAAGGGGGGGGGCACAGCCTCCCTGGAAAATGGATGTCAATCTAAGTTATATACTTCACACTTATAATTTCATTTCAGTCAATAGTTTAGGTTAATCAGAGGCGGCGAATAGGGGTGCTCTTTTTGCTATTTTTACCCCCGCACTATGCTAAACCTTATCTACGAAGGGAAAGTAAACTGTCCTTGCCCCCCCCCCCCTCCCCTGGCACCTTGCTCTTCCAGTTTTGAAAGGTTGCATGCGCAACATCTATGCACATGCCAGCTGTCAGTAGTAAGATGCGGTTTTGAGCCTGTTTCACTTTTTTTCTTATTCCTTTACAGCAGGGTTGTTAAAGGTCGAGGAACCGTAAGAGGACAGGATACTTTTTTCTCGCACAATTTAAATTCGGTCCAAGTTGCGTATTGTTTCATTGAAAAAAGATTCCTGAACCGTATTTAAATTGATTCGGATATAAGGTCCTTGAACCATACATAAATGCATCGGGAAAATGGGTTCCTGGACCGAATTTAAATTCATTCGGATATAAGGTCCCTGGACCGTATTCAAATTCATCCGGAAGAAAGGTTCCTGGACCGAACTGAAATACTTTACAGACAAAAAGGTTCTGTACAGTGCAGAACCCATTTACGCTTGCTATTTTCTCTCCTGGACCGGAATTGAATTTAATTAAAATTACTGGACCTTTAACAATGCTTTATGGAAAACGCAGAGGTTAATGTTTAAATTTCCATTCATATTGTTTCAATACCGATAACGCATTTATACCTAGGTATACTGCCTAAAACTGCAGCCGACCTGCGTGGCGGAGTGGTTAGCACGCAGCACTACAACAACAGGGGTTTCGGGTTGGAATTCGACCTTGTTGGTTCATAAGCTTCATCCTACCATCACTCTGGCGGTTAGCATAAATTTGCAGGAAAGCCAAGTGAAATAAACCTAATCGATCGAAAAAGCCTAACGGCATTTAGAAAAAAATCCTTTTCACGATTTTTCGCCACTTAAACCCTTTTCATAGTGCGGGTGTCCATGCATCATTTCAACTATCATCCTCCATCGTCACAATTAGCCCAAACTGAGATAAAAGAGAATTAAAAGTAAGGAAAATAAATAGAATACTACATATTGAAGTCAATAACTGCGTATGTAAGCATATTAATACGTTAATATTCACTGCTTAGTCCGGTGCATTTTTAAAAAAATATACTGACTTCTAAGTCTATATTACAATCATATTTGTTTGCCTATTTTCCTGCTTAGCTTACAAGTTTCTAGTGTCCATAAATCAGAATCCTAGTCAGAAGTAACAATATATTCTACTTATGAAATATACAAGAGTATACGATTTTTATATTTTGCCCGTATCTGGCGTGTGTCATGAACAGTTTTGGATAAACGAATCTAATTTTAGTGTTAACACATTAGTAAAGTTATACCTTGAAAATTGGACCACTGCAATTTAGTGTTTTCTTTGGTAGTGCGAGATTTTTTTTAGGTCCACTCTATGCAGATATAGACTAATCGAGACCGAACATACAGTTTAAAGTAGGATTGTTCATTTTTGTTATTTACCGTCGCTCTCCTGACACTTTTGGATGATCGTGACGATGAGGATGAGTAATGACATGATGAAATTGATCAAAGAACATCCATCCTGAGGCTGATATTCGAACCTGGCGTCGTAGCGGGATGTGCTAACCTTCCGGCACGGAGGACGGCTAAAGCAAGATTCGAACCCTTATGTGCTCCCACCGGGTTATCAAAGCGAAGTTATCTTGATTATAAGGTGCCAACCAGAGTCTAACCAGCAAAACGTACAGTAATTTTAGGGGAACACTTGGACTGGGATTTAGTAGTACAAACTAACGAAATAAACACCAATGCTATATGTTCAGGATTTTTTTTTTTACCACGAAACACCGTAAGGTTATAGCTTTGGGGGCCTTCACTTTCCTAACAGTTCAGATCGACGCAGAGCATTTTAAGATTGGATACTTTAAACTTCCTGTAATTAAATTTGAAGTATATTTGAGGTAAAATATATTTTGAGTTAAGGTATTTTGTAGACACACACTCAAACACATGTTTCATTATTATTTATTACTATTATTATATATTATCTTTTTCGGGTTACAATTAAGCCACATATTATTTCCTTTAAATACTATCAATGAAAATGACTTCTTAATGCAACACACACACACACACACACACATGCACATATATCGTCGATGTTTTCACGAACTGGCGAATATGTCAACTCCCCTGCATCACGAACCGGCGAATGTGCAAAATTTGACATTTTGATTTTTTGACGCTGTATATGTTGGTACAACTTGTACTTTGCTCTCACAAAGTTTCAAGTTTCTATTAAATATTGCTTAGGAGATAAAGATGGACAACGTTTTGACGAATATGAAAACTAGTATGGTGATAATTTCACGAACCGGCGAATATGAAATTCGCCGCTTCGTGGAGAAAAACATGATATCATTTTACAATCCATTCAGGATGTCAGTTCGACTACATTTTGCCTAATAGATGCCGCTGTAATGAAACGTTTTATATTCTATTTTTTTCATAAGAAATATAACCCATTTGTAAGATATCAGTTAACATGTAAGACACAGTTATTTGTGCTTCTATTGGAACAATGTACAGTCTATATTTTGAGACTTTCAATGAAATTGGCAATCATCTGGTTTACTTCTCGCAACTAAATTACTTCGAATGGTTTATAAAAGAAATGCCATATTTCCTTGATATTATTTTGAAGAATAGCCTTCTAGTGGTGTGGCTCGTTGTGTAATTATTCAGAAGATATGAATAAGGACGTGCTTGTGAAGTGGACTGATGGCAGTACTAACATCGTCAGAAGCCAAGAACTTACACTCCCCCATGGAATGAAGAAATTGCAATATGGAGCGAAAGTAAAAATGTTGTGGGATCCTGAGAAAATTTATTCTGAAGGTGTTGTGATCGGGATGGAAGAAGATTCTGAATGTGGTGATACAAGTGATGAACTTCCTCTGTCAGTGCCAAAGAAGAGCTCAGGTGGTGTGATCAATGACTCGAGTGCAGTAGTTAGTGACATTGACAGTTCTTCAGAAACGTTAGCGGATGATGAGGACAAGGATCCTGATTTTCTTATATCTTCCAGTGATAATGAATCGTCCGTACATTCCTCACCGAGGAATGTTCACGCTGTATGTAGTTCCTTGCATTGTGAAGAAGAAATATTTGCTGCATGCGTAACGTCTCAGGATTTGATTTGTTACAATCACTTCATATTGGATTGCGCCGAGCAGAACAGACGTGTTACTGTACAAGAGAAAAACATCCCTCCGGGATCAAGCCACACAGATTTTAAAGTAGATGGTTCTCAAAAGGAGGATGTTACTCCAGTAAAGCGAAGGGTTTCCGAAAAGGAAAAAGTAAGAGAAAATGTAAAAGCCTGTCGTTCTTTGGGTTATGAGTATGTAAGTGAAAAGAGTCATCAAGTTATTCCTTCTCGCAGATTGCTTCGTCCACGTTGTCAGTCATGGACATGCCAAACAAGAGGATTGAAGTGCAACGATTTTGATGTCAACACAAGAATGAAAGTTAATAATGCGTATTATAATTTAGGAAATGTTTCCCGACAACGAGATGGTTGAGTAAGTTCATCGCTTCCAATGCTCCTGTAAGGTCAACGAAGTCAGAAGACAAAAAGAGGAAGGAAAGAACGCTTCATTATTTCTTACCAGATGACCATAACATAAGACAAAGAGTATGTCGTAAAATGTTTCTTAAAACACTTGCAATTGCTGAGAGACAAGTAAGGACAATGCTAATGAAGTTAAAGAACCAGTGCATGGTAGAAGAAGAAAAGAGAGGTGGACGTCAGACAACGTTAAAAGAAAGAGACGAAAAAATGCGTACAGATATTAAAAATCACATAAATATGTTCCCTAGGATTGAATCTCATTTTTGCCGCAGAAGTTCTAGCCAACAGTACTTGTCGTCCAACTTGAGTATTGCAAAGATGTATGAACTATTCAAAAAAGAATTTCCAAACAGCTCGGCATGTTACTCCTTATACAGATCAGTTTTTAAATGTATGAAGTTAAAATTTCGTTCTCCAAAAAAAGATCATTGTGGTTTGTGTGAGACGTACAACTCATTGAAATCAGCTAATTGTTTATCTAATCATTCTGACTTGATTGAAAAATATAAGAGGCACATACAGGAAAAAACAGAAGGTGAGGGAAATTAAAGGTGCGATGAAAGATACAGCTCTACAAAATCCACAGGAGTTCGTGGCTGCTTGCTTTGATGTGGAGCAAGTCATAAATCTACCACAGAGCAAACGAACTGAACTGCAGTACAAAAGAAAATTATCAGCCTATAATTTTACAATTTATGAATTAGCTAGTAAAATCGGCCATTGCTACGTTTGGCACGAAGGATTAGCGAAAAGAGGTCCGAATGAAGTTGCAACAAACTTAAGGAAGTTTCTGCTGATGAAAGATGAACAAGGTGTAAAACAGGTAGCATTCTTCGCCGATGGATGTGCTTTTTAGAACAAAAACAGTATCCTGCCTTCTATGTTCTTTTATTTTTTTAAACAATGAAGCACAAAACATCAACACCATACATGTTTTCTTCTTCGAAACGAGTCACGGACAAAGTGAAGGTGATGCTTGCTATTCACAGTACAATAGAAAACGCACTTCGACGGAGTGAAGATATCTTCATCCCTGCCCAACTCATCCCGGTAATCAGGATGGCAAGAAAGAAACAACCATATGCTGTTCATGAGTTACATACTAAAGACGTCTTAGATTGGAAACAATATTCGCAGTACCTGCGTATCCTAAAAGTTAGAACAACAAATGAGGGTCAACCCGTGGACTGGACAAAGGTCATGGAAATTCAAGTGCGCAAGGGTTGTCCCAATATATTTATAAAAACGTCGCATAACCTAAACACACACTCAAGTATATCACTTCCTAATCCACGCAGTGCTAAAGAGGGCAATTTACCACCAAGGGCTTTTACTTAAAAGCCAAAACTGCCTATGAAAAAATACCAGGACTTGCTGTCAAGGAGTAATACCAGTAATTTCTCATCCTGATTATAAAGACTTCTATGTCAGATTACCTCACTAATTGTACAACAATTTTGCGTCTATTAACTTTGTATTTGATAACAGACTAGTGTTGGTCAATGTATTACCATTTTGTTCCTTACATTTTATTTCCTGAATTTTATTATTCTCGAAATTTATTTGCGGGTACGTCTAGTGTTGTGTGAATTTCTCTGTTTCTCACTGTTACGTATTAAACTGTTATGGTGTATGTTATGATTAGTGTATTAAGGATTGGCCTAATATTTAACTCTGTATAAATATCCAATAAATAAGTTGAAAGGTTTAGCCTTGAACTGTAAAATTCGTAGTTTTAGTGAAAATTACAATGACGAACCAAGCTAAAAATATTCCATTTTTTTTTCACGAACTGACGAATAGATTCAATGAAATCCTTTGTTCATTTATTGTTCATTAAAATTCTTTCTACGGTGTTCTTTCTCATGTGAACTACCTTCTCACACAGCATTTATTGTTATCTCAAAATATAGTTTAGCTCGAATATGTTTTTCAATGATTCGCAAGTAACGCAAAATTGGCTACTTTCAACTTCGCTTTTCTCAAAATCAATATTTTGCACATTCGCCGGTTCGTGATGCAAGGAAGTTGACACATTCGCCAGTTCGTGAAAACATCGACGATATATACTTTTAATCACCTTTTGTGTGGTTTTTACCCTTTACCTCACATGCATTTGGTTTATTTTACTTCGATTTTCTGCCCATTTTGGTCAATCGGGAATATGAGGATGAGCCTGACGTCGTAGCACGCTATGCTAACCACTCCGCCACTTTACCCCACATGTAGGGAATGTATTCGTGTCTTTACCATTTGGCAGAGGCGTCTCGTGAACGCATGCGGTGCATGCTGCGCATGCGTCAATTGTGGAAAAAGGACAGCTTGCTCTGCGACGACATTCATAAGCATTTGTACATTCTAATTTCTTAATATAGGAGAAGAATTCATTTTACACAAGAGCGTTGAACTAATCTCATATTACATTTCTTGGATCTGAAGTGACGCATGTGTCAATTGTGGGAAAAGAATTATTACTTTCTTTCGCTCTCGTGTAAAATAAATACTTCTCCTATATGAAGACGTCGTCGCCTTGTAATCAAGGGGTCCCGAGTTCGATTCCCGGTGGAGGCACATAGTGGTTCGGATCCCACTTTAAACTGTGGGTCCAGTCCCGATTAGCCTTACTGTGCATAAAGTGGACTTAAAACAACAAACCAATTCAATTCAATCCTATATGAAGAAATTTCAATGTAGAAATGCTCATTAATGTCGTCTCAGAGCAAGCTGTCCTTTTTCCCACAATTGACGCATGCGCAGCATGCACCGCATGCGTTCACGAGACGCCTCTACCATTTCGAGTTCAGAGAATAAGTTCCTTAACGATTGAGATCGAAATTCCATCAGTGCCTACAAATTACTCACAATGTAAAGCAGACATTTGCATTTCGATATCAATATTTCTATGTCAGTGAACTAGTGTGAACGTAATCGAGGAATTATTTTCAAAATGAGTATCATTATAAATTACATTCATATTGCATTCAAGGAAATTAATTCTGTGACAAATTTTTCTTTGTGTACTTACATGAGCATACGCCAAGTTTCTGATTCTCTTTCCTTAAGTCTTCTTCTCAGCACCATCTGTTGAGTGAGAACTTACCTGCAAAAAGAAAAAAAGACACCTTAAATTATACTGGAAAAGTTGCTATGTCAATTGCAAATTGTAATTCTGCAGTGTTCGAATTTAAGGGAGGAAGCCGGGGAATTTTCCCCCTTCTACTTTTTCCATTCCCTGCTCTACATTTATATTTTCATTCCCAACCAGGGAAAGAAAATTCTTCTCCTCTGAATGTGCATTCTATTCTATTATATTTTGGATGGCGTGATTGTCATTCACTGTTTGAGTCATAAATTCGAGCATGCTGTTGTAGAAAAAAGATAGTCATTGCACTCTAAATCTGTTATGGATGCACTTTATTTTATGTTCAGTCAAGGCAGCAAAAATCGAAAGGAAGTTTTCGAGAGTGGCCAAGCAGTGGCAACACCAATGATGGAAATTAAAATGTTTGACATTTGTTGGGTGGCATCAAATCAATCTGTGTGGGCAGTAATAAATAACTATCTGGCACTTGTATATTTCTTTTCGATTCGTGAGCTCGGTAGGGGCTTCCCTGATGTCGCAGTGGTAGCGTCGTCGCCTTGTAATCAAAGGGTCCCGGGCTCGATACACGGTGAAGGCACATAGTGGTTCGGATCCCACTTTAAACTGTAGGTCCAGTCCCGATTAGCCTTACTGTGCATAAAGTGGACTTAAAACACCAAATCACTCAACCAACCAAATCGTGAGCTCAGTGCCGCTATCAGTTGGAAACAAAGAGAAAGTGCTGAGGAAGGTACCAACTTAGTTATTTGTAGTAGGATTGTGCCTTTCCCGTGTTTTATTTGATTTCCTCAAACAGTTTTAATTGCTTCTGCAGAGAAGAAGTGCTAGTGTAATTATTGCACGTCAGGAACTGGCTGTGGCAATAAAATCACTAACTTCAATGAAAGAGCACCTTGGAGAAAGTGTAAAGATGTGAAATTTTAGATGCAAGGACAGTTTAATTTTTATTTATAAACAAGGCTTAGCATTAAGGACCCATAATGCCGGGGCAAAAAGTGTGGAGAGCAACTGCCCCCTCCCCACCCCCCACCCCCAACCTAGTCCCAACACTGATCAGTAGTTGGATTTTTTTCAATTCGAACACTGAATATTAGAATTAATATTAGCATTATGAAAAATGTAAATTAAAATATGTTTGCACAAATGCACTCGTATGTTTGTATTCTTTATGTGTTCACATAATAACAAAAACACGATTAAGGGACAATACAGCGCTTTTCAAATGTTTGTTGCGGGTAAACTACCGAACCAGCGCTGAACAAGGGGAAAACTCAATTTAATTGTTGTCTGATACCTAAATATGTTCGATAAAACTGTTAAGAGTTCTTCATTCGTTCGGTTCTGTTTTCACTTATTCAAGTTCGGCAGTTGACCCACAACAAACATTTGAAACCGACAATTCAATTTTGAAAGGTGCTCTGTAAGCAAGTTAGAGCTGAATTTACTCTGCATCTGCGACATGACTAAGGATATTAATCACAACATAGCATATCCCAGTTCATTGCTTTTGGGTTTTAACGAGCTGACTACTGAGGATAAATTATATCTGATAGTAGCTACAGTATTTCGCTCTCCCAACGATTAGATCCTTGCTCTTATAACTTGACAAGTTTAAAAACAAGACGCTGCAAATATCTGTTGCGCAGCTCACACCACACTTCCCCACTCCACTTTGCGGAGCGACGTTGGTTCGCAGTGTTGCAACCTGGAGGGAGCGGAATGGTCTGAGGATTTTCAACGAAATTTGTATTCGCTTTTTCCTGGGCTGTTTTCTACCTGTCGGAGTACAGAATTTCAGCTCACCTTTCGCCAACGACTCTTTTCCTTCTTTTTAAACTTGAACTCGCCTTGTAATCAAGGGATCCCGTGTTCGATTTCCGGTGGAGGCAAATAGTGGTTCGGATCTCACTTTAAACTGTACGTCCACTATCGATTAGCCTTACTGGCATAAAGTGGACTTAAAACAACAAATCAATCCAATCCAATTCTTTTAAAACTTGAGAAACCATCCATTTAGATACTCCCGTGGCGGCGCTTGTGGACTCGACAACATTATGCTTAAGTTTATGTAACTCCTTCTGATTTCGCAAATATGTTGCAACATTATAAACAATTTCTCTGGCCTGTCCTCTAAGGGGCTTTCCAGAGCAGATTGTGGATTTCGTTGGACCCGGCATGATTTGATTTTTGCATTTCAAAAATATGCACCCAAGAGTAAAAAGCATGAACATTTCAGTGCTTTAAAAAAGAACACAGGCAAGCGTGTTATCAGATTGTCTTCTCG
Source organism: Lepisma saccharinum (assembly GCF_977018435.1). Lineage (NCBI taxonomy): Eukaryota > Metazoa > Arthropoda > Insecta > Zygentoma > Lepismatidae > Lepisma > Lepisma saccharinum. Next base: position 33,419,748 of record NC_139234.1, read on the forward strand.
TAGTGATTGTTGTACGATAAACAAAATAACCCCCACCCCTCTCAGCTTAAAAAAAAAAAAAGGTCACTGCTCGATGTCGCATTCAGAAAATGAAGTCATTCGCCCAGTAGTGTATCTTCGTTATAAACGTTAACCCGCGTGCGTAATACTACAGTTTACGATCCGCGCACCGCACGCATTTTCAAAGACCGGATTAAATCAAATGAACCACTGATAAACTGATATGAGCCGGCACCGACAATCTACACAGTAAAAATAGTCTGTCATATTTGTTTTAGCTTAATTTTGCTGAGTTGGCACCACTCGTAGTCTCAAAGCCAGACCAGTGAGAAGAAGAGTTGGGGGGGAGGATGACGTAATAGGAAGTGCTCCGCAGCGATCTGCGCATATCGGGACTTAACTTGTCAGGCTATAGCATAAGCTTTTTGCATCAGATGGCCTGTACAATTCTCTTTGTCGTTAGGTCTTGGCAAGATCACCACTTTAGGCAGAGCTCGAAATGGACCGAAACGGCTGGAACCTTCCCGTTCCGGCTCGTCAGAAATGGCAATGGACCGTTCCGGTTCATTTAATCGTAGTTATTTCACTACATTTTGGCTGAACATTTTCAAAGTTTATAGAGAGTTCAGCTCAGCCAACCTATTTACTCTTTTCCCTTTTCATGTTCTATCCAATTTCCAGCAGTGCTGCCAACTTCTCCAGATCCATTGCACCGATAACATACGGTCAGGGCAAAAGAAGCTTTAGTTTTAAAATCATATTATTTGCTTGCTCGTCTTATCAATAGACCTGCTAGAAAAACGAATCTGTAGGCACCTAACAGAGGCTTCAAGAGCATCACATTACGTTCTAAAAAAAATAAAAACAAAAAATAATAAAAAATAATAATAATAATTAGGCACTTAAGCCAACAAAGTTTTTACATAATCCTATAAGGCAGTGGTTCCCAAAGTGTGCACCGCAGCGCCCAGGGGTGCCGCGAAATGTTCCAATATAGTCAATCAATGATATTATTGTTCCAAATATGTGCTTATTTAGTACTTTCTCCATGTGAAATGTTTCTATATTTGAAATGTGTGTTTATTTTGTAACTTAGACAACCTAACCACATTAAGTGAGCGTTGCAAGTTTTAGATAGGTTTCTGATTTTGGCGCCGCGGAAAAACTTTAAACACAAGGGCACGGTGAAAGAAAAAAATTGCGAACCCCTGCTATAAGAATTGTAATTATAAAAACGTAGAGATTAAAAAAATATCATGCTTATACAATTGTTCATTTCTACAAATACATGTAGAAAATACATCCTTTTCAAGCAATGATTCTTATTAGAATGCTGAATTGAAACACCAGCGGAACAAATAAATATTTATAGTTGATTATAGCGTGTTGAAATGAAGTATGTTGGATGATAGCCAAGCACATCAGTAAAAAAAAATATTATACAATATATACGTAGAATTGTATTGTACTAAATATGACACCCAAACGAGCAAGACAATATACGTATTACCTCTGAGCTCACGTGAAGATTAAAGAGTGAAATTACATGTGCAATAGATTGAACAAAAATGAGCTTAATTAACTTTTAAAACTCGTTTCCGCGTTCTGGACATTTCGGAAGGAACCTTCATTGGTTCCAGGCTTCAATTACTTTTTCCTTTAACCAGAATTGCATTAACTGTACATAAAATACCAATATGTGCTTTTGCTTAATTATGGCTATAAATTATTTGGCAGTGTCGGCGATCGGGTTTCAAAACTGGATGCGAGCAAGGTGCCAAAACTGAGGGGGGGGGGGGGGCAAGTACACTTTACTGTCCCTCGGTACATAAGGTTTAGCATAGTGTAGAGGCAAAAGTGGCTAACTGCTCCAAGCCCCCCCCCCCAACTGTTGGCAAATATATTGTTTTCCGAAAATATTAGTCTTGAAGCTGCTTATGTATAGATTCATGTGTTTGCAGTACGCAAAATGCAAGAAACGCTCATACATCATAGCCGATTTTCTTGTACAATTGATGGTAATTTAAATACAATTTCAGATCATTAGCTGGCGAACTATAACACTCTCCTCCCACACTAAAGCTCCACTTCACTCGTAAGCACCAGACAGAAAATTGATTGATATATTTATAGATTAATTAATTACAAATAATGAGACGCTCTGCTATACATAATTAATTACCCAGCGCTGTAATAGTTTACGTGGTGGATACGTTCTCATATTGTCTGTATGTTTCATGTATTATTGTTATGATAGAAGCTAAGTCCCGAAGATTTCGATAAGGAAACTAATTTATATATTTCAATAATTCGTTCCACAATAATAATAAGTACGAGTTTGTAATAATGTTTGTTTTATTCTTTTGTGGAGCTTATCTTTGAAAGCCGAGATTTTTCTACAAATGCAAGGCACGTATTCTAGTATTGTAGTATTTGCGGCATGTAGAAACACGCAATTTCTGAGTAGACTGATGCGATCCTGGCTACTGAAAAACCTTTGCCCATACCTCCTACCCAGCACCTGCCATCTGTTGGCGCATGATGCAAACAAGACCCTGAGTATTTATTAATAAGGAGAGTGCGTGTGATGTTTTTTCATGCAGCGTTGTTTTTTTCCTATTAGTCACGGCTCAGAAACTCCATCTCTCTACTTCAATCCACCAAGTTACGTTCATGTGTGTGCTCAACGCTTGAAGTATAAATTAGTATGTCCACCACGACATGAAGGCTTATAGGGGGTGTGGGGGTAACGCCCCACACTTTCTTGATCCGGTCGTGAGTGGGGGTGATGTGATCAGGATCACGCCCCTGACCGCCTTTACCCCCAGGGTTTCCCCCAGGTACCCATGTTATTCAACGCTGGGTGGGCGCCGGGGCCGCTTCCATCGTTAGAAAAGTTCCCGGATTTGAACCGGCCGGGGATCGAACCCGGGACCTTTAGCATGGTAGTCAGACGGGTTACCGACTTTTTTTTATTTACAATATAACTATTACCTACTACTACTTTTTAACAAGGTTTAAACATACTTCATTTGTAGTTACATTCACCAATATTACATTATTGTTGAGTCATACAGTGTGTGTTGAATATAGTTTGCATATAACCTTTTTTTCTACTAGGTAAAATTTTCCCATATTCACTTCGGTAATAGTCACTCATATTGTTTCCTGTTTGTCCATTGCAAAAAATATATATTATGTACGTACCTATAATCCACTGTATCGGTCGATGCTTTGTAGCAGGGAAAAAATTAAATTGCGGAAAAAATATTAATTTCGGAGTAATACACTGAACTGATGATCGAGTTATATGTGCTATCATTTTTTGGAGTACCGGCCAGTCTTGTTTTGCCTTTCCAGAGTGCGTCATCCTGTGTGCTATTGTATCTTCTACTAAACACTGCTCACAATTAGGGTTTGAACTAAACCCCAACCGATGTCGTTTTGCTTTATTATCAATTAGTTCGTGAACAACTTGGTACCATTGACTGCATTGTCTATTGGATAAATATTTTGCCGAAATATTGGTAAAAATTATTTTCGAATTATATTGAGGGTGTTTCTTCACTATGTGCGGCGTCTCCATATTTTGAGTAAGGTATTGATTATACAAATCTTTCACTGTTAGCTGATTATAGTCTATTTTCATTATAAGTCCATATAAATATTCCATTATAGCTTCTTGATATACTTTTTGGGAAGTGGGGAATTTTGATCTCATTCACTGCTGCTTCTAATGGAATATCTCTTATATATGTATATCCTGGAATGTCCTGGACATTTTCTTTAGTTTGAATTATTGAAAAATACCGATGATTAAACAAAGCTTTTGTTTTTTTACCAACATCCACCAAACTCATTCCTCCTTGCTGTTTTTGTGAGCTAAGTGTCTGCAGATTCACTCGGAAAACTTTTCCTGCCCAAAGGAACCGGTTTAAACTTTTCTTTATTAGTGCTAAGTTACGATTATCACATGGCCAAATTTGGGCTCCATACCACAGTTTTGATAAGATATATACATTTGCTATTTTGACTCGCGTACATAAAGTGAAGGGTCGTTGTATAAATTTGTGTATGGTATAATTAATATTCTGATATATATTATCATAACTAAGTTTTATGCTTTTTGTAGTGTCATTTGTAAAAAACACTCCTAGGATTTTAACTTGATCCACTTTTTTAAATGTCACGTCAGGTAGCTCTTCATGTTGTTTACCTAATGTTAAGTAACACGTTTTAGACATATTCACTAAGGCACCAGATTCTATTTCATATTGTCGTATACATTCCATTATGTTCTTAATCGCTGCCTTATTTTGGCATATGACTGTGACATAGTCGATATAAGCTCCAATCGTAAATTCCGTTCCTGTATTGTTATCATTTACGGTCGTGCGACAGTGTTGAAGGAAAGGTACCAAGGTCATTACAAAAAGGGGTAAGCTTAATGGGATTCCTTGCGGAAGTCCTCTGTTGACTATGCATTTATTAGTTAAAAACCCATTGATTTTTGCCTTTAAGCTTATATTTGTCACTAGTGTTTTAATATTTTCATACGTTTGTCCATGAATACCCATCTTTTGTATTGTTTTTAACAAAAAACTATGTCCCACTCTATCAAATGCCTGTGAATAATCAATCGCTACGAGGTATTTATTTGGTTGGGAGTCTTGACATTTTATAATTTCATCTCGTAATAGTGTCAATAAATGGTATATTTTTTTCTCCAACTACTCCATGTTGATATGGTGTAGCCAGTTTTGTCAAAATCAACTTTAATCGATTTGCTACACATCTAGTCAGTATTTTATAGTCTGTGTTAAATAATGTTATTGGTCTCTAATCTTTCATCTCCTTGGGTTGACTATTTTTTGGTATTGAAATTATTATTCCTGATGTCTCATAATTTACTAAATTATTTTTGTTTAATACTGTATTAACCCATTTTGTTAAAGTATTACCCATTGTTGGCCATAAAACTTTATATGCATTAGTCGCTATTCCATCTTCCCCAGGTTCCCCGTGCTCCCTGTACTATTGCTTTATACACTTCTTCACTTGTGTATGGTTGGTTTAATCCAACCATTTCTTCTGATTGGAGGATTGGTATGTATTTGAATAAATATTGACTAGCCTTCTCATTATTTTGATATGCGTTTGAATATTTATTTTCCAAATATTTATACACTATTTGTTGTATTTTATTCCCCTCATTATGGCCTACGCTATGATTATCTCGCAGCTCTGTTATCAGACTCTGTTTTTGTCGCTGATATATATTTGTTACGCGAACTAAATTTATTTCTTCTTCAATATCTATGTTGGGGAGCGCACTGTGTATACGTATTCCTTCTACTTTTGTTGCCTGTAACCGCAGTAGTTGTGCTTTTACTTTCTTAATTTTCGTTTGCGTGTCACTGTCGTTTTTCTTTTTCTTATAGCCTATAGGTCATGTAATACTGCATAATGAAAATTAAATTTATTATACCATTCCTGTTGTTTTTCCCAGGAGTATTGTTTACAATATCTTTGGAAATTTGGTTTAAAAATTTCTGTCCACAATCTATTAATATTTTGTTCATATAATGATCTCTTAGTCCATTTTTCCCACTGCTTTTCAAAGCCAAATCTAAAATCTTCTTCAATTAAATGTGATGTATTCATTTTCCAAGTTCCCCTCCCTATTCTAGTTAACCTTACCGGTGATTTCATTGTTGTAATTACAGCATGGTGATCACTAAAAACCACCGGTTCCATATGAACAGAGGTAATATTTGATTTTAGTTCACTTGAAACATATCCCCTATCTATTCTCGAGGCACTAGTTGCAGTAACGTATGTGTATCCGAGTTCATTGCCTCTTTTTTCTTGCCACACATCCTTTAACTGCAAATTGTGCACCAATTTTTGCAAAGCATTTGAAAAATTATAACCTGGTGTTTGATCCACATTACATAATACGCAATTAAAATCCCCTGCTAAATACATTGAACATGCACTACCTGCAATGTATTGTGGTACTGTATATGTATAAAAATACTTCTTTCGTTCCGGTATCTTGATCCCGACGAGGCATAAACGTTAATTAATGTCAAGGTTCCCAATTTCCCCATGATTAATCTTCCACTGGATTCTTTTTGTACTTGAATAAATGATAGTCCTTTACGAACTAAAATTGCAGTTCCTGTACCACTTGAATTATAATTATTATATTCTATGTAATTTTGATTACGTTCTCGCCAATTTGGCCTACTTCTTGCAACATCGCAACATCTATACTTTTTTGATGCAAGAAACTACGTAGTGATTTTAACTTTGTCTCATTTTGTATAGTATTTATATTTATATTTGCAACTCGTATTACTGATGTTTCCATATTTCTATATAATGCTATTAATGGTATTAAAATAATCCACACTTTTGTATAATACATATTTTCCATATAAATAAATTACTCTAAATACTATTTTCTTGAGCTGCCTTTTCGTTTTCTTTACTTCTATTACCATTCCCCATCTTCACTACTGGAGAATTTAATCCAATAATTGGAGCACTATTTGAAAAGTTATTTCCTAATCGTCTGGTAGAACGCCGTTTTGCTATAGAGTTTTTTTGGTTTTTGTTTTTCGTTTAAACTTAGTTTCACTTACCTTCATTTGATTACTATTCTCACTCACACAAGTGGAAATGAGATCACTGTCTTCTTCTGATTCTTGTTTGTCACTCAGTGATTTAGTGGCGGATGCAGTTTCCTCTGGTGATAAAGTAGTGGGGGGGAGGGATGTGTCCATGATTTCTTCCTTTTTCTTCTCACTCTTCAATAATTCGCTTGATTCTTTTTCTTCCTTCGAGTGTTTTTTATCTTGAGGTTCTGTCCTTTTTTATTTGCTCTCACCTCTGGTGTTCTTCCTATTTGTTTGTCCATCTCAGTATTACTGGTTGGCTTCATTTGTGAGGTAACCTCATTTTTCTGCTGATGTGATGCACTAGCTGATCCCTCTGAGCTTACTATGTCGCTCTCATTGGGCAAAGCTGCCTTACTGTAAGTTGCCTTGATTTTCGGTGGGACCCGTAGGTTAGTCATTTGCCGCTGGTTACAACTGTATCTTAAATGTTCATCCGAACCACAGAACTCACACGTTGGAGTTTGTCCCGTATATATCACGTGGGCCTTATATTTGTCAATAGATACAAATGATGGTATTGGCTTCTTTAATGACATTTTTACCATACGTACTCCACTGGGCACAGGGTAACGAAACTTTTCACTCCACATTTCTTCTGTCACTTCATCCACTGTTCCATATTCACTGAATTTCCCGTGCACTTGTCTTAATTCAACTTCCATAGGTAAATTAAATACACGTACGTATTTCACTATTCGACTTTCGTTCCTAATTTTTACTTTCACTACGTTCCAATTATCATACTTAAATTCTAATTCACCTGGGTAATGTTCTAGCAATTTTAACATAGTACGTTGTCGCACTAATTTCAAATAAACACCTCGCGCAGTTGTCGGTATTTGTATTGCTAAAATTTCATCAATACTAAGTTTAAACTGACTGTAAATAAACTCATGTAAATCCATTGCACTAGGTTTTCCTGCTCCATATGCGAAATTTATCAAAATGGTATTTTCACGTTCCATTGCTATCCTTTTTGTTCTTATTAACTATTGTCAATACTATTACCTATTAGAGTCCTATTTTCCACTTGGCCCAACACTCGCACTCGGTTTTACGCGTCACGCGTTATCTAACCCCGCACGGCTGCTTAGCTTCGACCTGCCTCTCCCGTGGCCAAGCACGGACTGACTGAGCCACCCGGCCTGTGGTAGCATGTCCAATGTGTTCACTCTATATTTGGAGAAAGATAGTAGTTATTTTTATGGTATTGCATGTTGACATTTAAACTGTTTCATGGAAATTTTTCTACCTGGGAGTTTCCGAAGGAAAACGCATAACAATTCCGAATATGCCTTGCACGTGCTCTTTGTGGTCAATTTTGTTACACGAACATTATGGTGATGTAGAAATTCGTGCCATATTTGCTCCAGCATGTTCATTCTTACTGACTCCACAGTAGGTTAGGTAAGATGTGATTTTTCAGCTTACTCAGAGTTTTTATTGTACAGTTGGCCTCCTAAGTCGCCTGATCGTCTTCTGGAGACACATTAAGGATGCCGTGTGCTGCTGCTGTTGTCCCAAAACACTGAATGCCTGAAAAATTACATCATAACTGCTTTGTCATCAGTGAGAACAGGCAAACTGGAGTGAAGTAATTCTTGAAGTTTTCTTGGCGCCGAATGATGAAGAAGTTTTCTCGGGAAATCATCCAGGTGATTTCCGGATAGACACTTCAATCCCTGAAGATGAGAGTGAAGTTATCTCTTGAAAGCTTGGAACCATATCCGCAAATCACCTGGCTGATATCCCTAGAAAACTTCTTCATCAAACTGAAGTGAGTTTGAAATGAATTTCTTTATCACCTTGATGTCCGTGAACTAAAGGAGGTCACAGAGAGAGTGGTTAGTTTTCCTTCAGATTTACATATTGCTTAACACTATGACGCTGTAAGTTCCAAATATGTTACCATTTGGGAACACGCTGTATTTCATTATTTTGTGCCCTACATAACGATATGAATTTCTTACATTGCAGATGTTGGCTGTGGTTCTTCTGCTGTCTTCGCTTGCTTCCAGCTCTAGAGGCCAATGTCATTCACCCTTTCTGTCCGCGTTTCCTCTCATGGCTAATACTAACATTGCAAGAAAACCTTTGCTCACTGCAGCTCTTGATGCTGGGAATGCTGGAACTGGTCTCATATCTTCTTGGGGTGTTGCACTCCAAGACCCCAAGCAGACGCCCGTGCTACAAAGAGGAATCAAACAAGCTCCACTCTCGAGGCCGAACTTGATGTATGACGGCTTTAGAAGAAGAAGGCAATCACCTTTGCTTAACAAACCGGTAGTTCCCATGCCAGGTATTCCGCCACCACTCCATCGAACTCCCAAACTTTCTCTCAAGCAAGGGGCAGTCAGGAACCGGGTGAAGAATCCACGGTTGTCTTCTCACACAATCAGCGCTCTTGGACCTCTCCTCACTGCATTGCTCACTATGCTACGTAGAGACATCAACCAACGTGGAAAACAGCCTTTGTACTCTCAACCAGAGCCTCTGTACACTGTAGGAGATTATCCAGTCAAGATGAAGCCAGTTTTCAAGATCAAGTACACTTCAGTTGATGCTCAAGGCAGAGACGTTGATGGTAAATATTCTTCACCAACCACGTACCCTGCGGACATGCCAAGAGAGAAATATCCTGATCCTGGTCAGTATTGGGGAAACTATAAACTGATACTGGATCAAATAAAGCAGCTAAGTTCTGAAGAGTTGGAGGCGCTGTCGTCTGGTGTCTACGCTCCGAAGTCTCCCTGCTGTGCTTTCGTGGCATCCCCTGCGGACATCCTGTCAGGACCTACCAGAGACCCGGGAAGTAATTGGGGGGACTATTACGATGAGCTGGGACCAATGGTTGAATTTATTTATTCCCCTCCCTTGATTTCTGGAGCAGCTCGTCCTTGTCAGAGTTGTGTTTGAAACGGTTCCTATGTGGGAACTATTTACTCGTAACAAGTTGGTGTACAAAATATAAACTGAACGAGAAACCAAATGCCCCGAACAAGCAATTCATTTTATTTATAAATCTCTGCTTATTTATTTAAGGTTCAAGGGTACTTCCGTTTTCTTGTGTAATTCAAACGAAGTGCATTATTCTTAAAAAGCACATGCACTGCTTTTGTGTTCAATGACTTGCTGAGAATCAATCAACATAAATGCGGTCTTTACATTCAACAAATGAGCGCTTTCAAAAGCAATTGAAACCCGGAACTTCTCGGTAGATAACAATCCGCGGCAAAGAACATTGGACAAGAATAGGATTCGTGTGTTTATGCAGAGTGAAGTGGAGAGATCATCTCTTATACATCGTTTAGTCATAATGTACCAGCGGTAGCTAGGTCCAGAAGACTATGGAGGTGATAGTATATACTTAGAGGTAAAATGAAAAATAGCTGCATCTATTTATTTGGTGGTCAGGTGGATACATTTATAAAATCATTGAAATTCAAATTTTAATTTCTTATTTCCATGAAACGAAACAAATGCTCCAGGTTGCTGTGTCTTTCTAAACAAGCAGTCGCAACGATAGATATTCAACAAATTAAGTGTAGATGTGACATATTTAATAAACAAATCTCAGTTTGTAATTAAAATTTTTCAAGATGTACAAAATGCTTTGCAGTCAACTTCGCTGCGAATTTCTTATTTGGGGGTCATAATCTGTCATCGTGGGTTACGTATTCGAATACCAAACACCCGTACACGTTTAATATAATAATCCGTGAAATAAATACATGGTTACAGCACTAATGAATATCCTAACCCTTAGGTAGAGCTGTTACTCCACTTCATTTAGGGTGTGTTGTCAGCAGAGCAGGGGTATATAACATACGAATAGATGAAGCAACAAAGTGGAGCATTGAATTTATAAAATACTGGTAAACGAGAAAGTTTTGATCATCAGAAGAAAAAATAGAGGATTTATAAGGGCAAATCTCCAGCAGACTATCTACGATACAGATACTTTGCCCAAAAAACTTCCAACCTTTAATCCTGGAGTTTTTCTCTAAGAATCTTGAAGTCAGTGGAGGTTTTCTCCTTGGTTAAGCGGAAACCTCCCTACAAAAAGAATACAAAGGAATTCCAAGAGAGAGAGTCGGGATTCAATTCCACCTGAACGTTCCGTCCCCGTCACTGGAATAATGGATGAAAGGAAATTGGCGAAGGGAATCTGCAAGTGTCTTTACGCTTAGCTAGGCACGTCTCCGGATTAGGCAGTTTCTTTCTCTGCGAAGTCCACTTTCTGCTAACGACGAAGTTGATTCCCTTTGCTAAGAAAAAAACATAAGTTACAGACTATGTTGCGCCCTTGTACACTTACGTAACATTTAAACATTCAAAGACATGTATAATACTAAAATATTATTTGGGAATTTTCATGTGTCTGATGACGTCAAAATTGTAGTTGAAAGATCCTAATGTACTCACTTGTATGTATTCATATGAGTCCCTTAAAATAACTTTTTTCGTTGTAAGAAATTTGTTAAAGATGAAATGAACGTTAATATTATTCTAATTTTTGGTCATGTTTATATGTTGTGTATTGGAATATTTTGAATATATTACTTTGAAATATAATGTCACTGTGATGAAGTCATAGTTCAAGTGACATTTAAAATCCTAATATCTATGTAAGAGCTAGATCTTCCCCCCCCCCTTTCTCCAATACACCATTAGACGGAAGTTGAACTTTATCATCATTTGTGCATCGCTGCTACTAAATAGGAATTTGTAGACTGCTAATCGACTTATAACGGCTAATAGTATTATTCTGCGCCCAAAATAATACTTATTATTATTACCCTTCATAATTTCATTGTCAATCTACAAATTGCTATTTATATAGCAGCGATGCCTATCATAGTTCAATTTCCGTCCAATGCTGTATTGTTTATTCAGTCAAATTCTATCACAGAAATTTCTCCCCTGTCTTCGATATATCGACCAGATCAATATTGACGCTTTAACAGTACTTCGTGTATTTTTTTCGAATACTGAGGCGGCAACACTGTTTATTTACATAAGGTGAGTAGAACTGATGGTGCCACTATTAAACGAACCTAACGTGTAATTTTCAAGATATTGAACTATTCGCAACACAAAAACAGTGGCGCAACTACAGGGGGAGCAGGGGGTAATCCCCCACCAACCCTGGACGGAAGTCAATTCTAAGAGGGGGAAAACATTGAAGTAAAAAGAACAAGACTAGCAGAATCTAAGGGTATCTGAACAAAAGGATACTCAAGATGGAATTAGTTTTTACGCATTTCTTGCATTTTTCTTCCAGACGGCCAAGGGGACCTGCAGGTGGTCACAGAGGGACAATTAGCCCCCTCGACTTCAAGTTCTATACAAACAAAAAACACATCTCGTAAAATTTGCTTTTCTTACAGTATAGTCAAGTTCAGAGCCGTAACTAAGGTGGCGGCGCAAGTCAGCCCTGGGCGCCGAATGATCTAAATGAAGAAAAGATATAAAAGAGAATACCATGCCGCCCCGTGAAAATATTTGCGCCCCATTAAATCAATATTGTTTTCAATTTGCCAAAATTTTGACCTAAAAATGTTCTCTCTCGATTTGCTCACAATAAGGTTCATTTCTGTAATGCATTGTAAATTACCAGAGAGAGAGAAGTAAGACCAACTACGTACTTCAGACATTTGCTGTTGGGCAGTTTTGTCTTAGATGCATCAACTATTGTTTTGAGGGAAAGGAGCGCGCATTTCGAGAGACAATTTGTATCGTTTTTGCTGTTGGTTTGTTATGAGGTGGATGAATTGATTATGTAAATAATATGATATATATAGGTACGGGCCCGTCCTATAGATTCAGATTTTAGCTCCCGGAAAACAGAGAAAGGTGACAAACAGTGACGCATAAAGACTGCATGTGGTGTTCATGCGTCATGAGTTCTGAAGTGTGTAGCATTACGCGTAAGTAACTATGCTTCGGCTTTTGACCTGCAATTCACAGACAGAGGAATGACAAAGGAAATCCTTGCAGCATTATAATAGTGTTGCATGTATCTTTCAGTCCAAAGAAATTGATCCTTATAGTTCTGATAATTCCCAAGATATTTGAAAGGTCGCGTAATTTTTATTGTTGTCTTTCACGAATAAATAGATGGACCCATTGTGGTGATTTTTCTGCCTTAAACTAATACTTTGCCGGTCTGTCATTCAGCAAATTTTTATCTTTGTATCTACTGCGGTTGCCGAGATATCGATGGATCTTTCGACAAATTCGTTGTTCTTTTCCGCCCTTGGCAACTGTCCCTTACAGCAATCCGACTATTTTAGTACCTCTCCTGACTAACAGGTGGCGTTGTGGAGTCGTGCTTGGAAACTGAAGGTACTGGGAAGAGTCACCGTCCGATTGTGTTTTAAGGTCGTCAATATTTACACTTTTTACAATTACGTAGTGCAAATTAATAGTAACGTTTTCGTTAAACTGTGCTGTTTGTTACTTGACTACGTGGAACTTGAGAAACTACAGTGGAATGGATATTATTTCTGATACTTGAGAAACTAACACGTTCCTGCAGTAACGAACAGAAATAGCAGATCGGATCATGTAAGGTAAGCTAAGCTGTTACTAATTGTGCATGCTTCGACCAATTTTGTAAACGTATACACATGAGCATCGTCAATCCATCAAAATTATATAAGATTTGCGTTAAGGCTACATTGCGGAAGTAAATAGCATGTCTTTAATGTGTTCGCTGTTTAATGAAAACAGGCTAGATTTCAAGCTGTTTTATCGTCCAAAATTTAATGGTGGCCTGCTTGCGAGATTACGAAGAGAAGGCGACATCTAGGTCCGCCACTTTATGAATGTTCGTCAAGCATGTGAGAAGAAAAATTATGCACATTGTTGACATATTTTCAGCAATACTTATACAACTTGGCGATTATCATGAACGAATTATTTTTGGATGATAGATGCTTCGTGCCCTCACCCCTACTAAATTAGGTCAAATGTTAAGTTGGTGATGTGATAAAAAGTGTTCTTGCCGAACAAAGCCGTGACGAATCGTGCCATTTTTTTCAGACTGAACAACAGGTGACTTTTGTATAACCGTAACGTGACGGAAAATATCCGATTATTTATATTTCAGTGTATTTACTGTTACAGTGCCCAGTTATCCAGAATGCCAAAAAAGTCGGATAAAATATATAAACATTTACCATTCGGTAAGGGGATAAAACAAAGAGTTTTCTGAAGAAATAGGCTATATGGTGCAGAGAACTGCCAGAGTAAGTTGTGTCTAAATCGATTATTTATCCTTGTTTTGTGGTAACAAAATCGTCGTTCATGCAAATGGAATTTTCGTAATATATTTTGTACTTATTTCTAAGATTTGCTGTGGCAATTATTTTTTTCGACGCACACTATAATTGCGCTAAGAAGACTCATAACTTCCTACTAATGCACAGAAAAGAACCCACATTTCAATACATTTTTTAAAATTTCAAAATTTTCCCCGCTCTTTCCCACGATGATTTCTAACGCAGAGGGTACGTTAAATCAGTGCTTAATGGGGTTTCAGTCAATCGTCGGAACGCCAACCACAAATGTTACGATTCATTTCATTTCATTTTTCTGCCACTTTTGGCTAACTGCGAAGATGAGGATGAGGGATCATATGATGAAATTGATGAATGGACACTCGCAAACACTCACATCCAGGTCGGGATTCGAATCCGGGACCCTTGGCTTCGTAGGCAGATGTGCTAACCACTCCGTCACGTATAGAGACGAGTGCTACTACTACTACTAAGGTAGGTGACCTGTATATATCCCATTTCCGAATATGATCCACCTCTCCATATGTACGGTGTTTATCGTGCAATTCATCAGATGACGGTATATACAGGGAGGTTATTGCAGCATGCCACCGCTTCAGCATCGGCCGCTTGCCGGCCCAGTCATGCAACAGGTGCCGGCAAATTGCGTAACAGATAGCCCGTAACAGAAACCGCTTGTTTTGTAATGTTTCCACTTTTCACAATTACAGTTACAATTACAATTGAAATAAGCACGTACCTTGTCGCACGGATGCAGGAAAAGGTGTCCTCCCAAATACAAATATTTCCGGCACCTTATTTCTGACATCTAATCTTAGATTAGACATCGCTACTTTATCCTCAGTTGACAGAAAGGGAAGACAGCATCCCGGCGCATAAAGCAAACCGAAAGCGTAAAATGATATTTAAAAGTAATAATAATGATGATCACTAACCTCCTGTGTTATAAGAGATGTTGAAAATGACTTCCTTCAACAGCAATACAACACGTTTCTTAGGTTCAAGAGATCCTGTCTATCGTAATCCCTGACCACTTTTCTGCAAGAATTCGTTTTCACGTAATTATCGTACATAAAAACTCTATGTTCAAGACTATATTTGTTTAACGACATAAGTAATGAATGAATAACAATTAACACACAATAAAGCACTAGCACACCAACTCAATAACACAGTATAAACAAAACGCGTACTGATAAACGCGAACAGAAGTGAACATGAATGAGCGTAGACTCACTGTCTGGTAGCCGACAGTGTTGCTAACCATTTTTCGGCAATGTCCCTACAGACGTAGTCAAAATGTCCCTACAACTGACCAAATGTCCCTACGCCAAGTAAAGTGACTAAAAAAAAAACACCTCATGAGCATGCAAACAGAAGATAAAATATACACATTTACTTACCAAATCTTTCTGCTCGGTGCTTCCACAATTAATGAAGGAGCGAATTTACAATACAGGACCTCTCCCCGATTTTTTGTAATATTTCGCATACTCACTAATTGAGGCCTCCTAATCACGAATTTGAAGTTAAAATTAGGGGGTCACGTGTAGAAATTGCAAAATAAGTGACATTGAGTGGTCCGCGATCGGCACGATTGCTTATTATTTACCGGAAGATTTTGTGTTTCCAATACTTAAAAAACGAAATATACATTCCTGATATTACTACGACCCCAAATTTTAACTATGTTTGCCTATCCTAACCTAACCTAACCGTACCTGAATGGTTCGTGGGGCTATCCGTCAATGGTTTGTTGGGCTACCCGTGCATGTTTTTTTCGAGCCCAAATTTTAACTATGTTTGCCTAACCTAACTTAACCTAAACTTACCGAGAATGGTCAGTGGGGCTATTCCTGAATGGTTTTGCGGTAATTGTGATTACGAACCGATAAAAAATATTATTTTCGTAGCACTTTAACGGCAAACGTTCATCATCGAAGGCCATTTTCGTATCCTGCAATTTTATGATTGATGTACTGTTGCCAAATTTACCTGTAATCAAATCAGTTCTTCTACATCGTGATTGTCGCTGTCACATGTAAGCACGTTCTTTGGGCAATATACTGAAATCCATAAGTTTATTAATTAGCCCACAGCCATCCTCCTGCACACTCCACCTAACAATCTGTACAACATTAACAACTTTTTTACTGTTCTCTTCCGCCATTCTTACACGATCCATGCTCTCCAAGTATGAAATCAACAGTGTGGCAACGCTGTAGACAGCGTAACTAATTTTAATTTGTTCATATCAACAAATATGGCTACCATACTTGTATACGGAGAATCATTGCGAGAATTGAAAAGCTTATTTTACAACTTCTACACGTTAATGAACATTTTTTCCCCCTCACCCCAACATGTTAACTTGAGATAAATCATCACGAATAATTATTTCGTGAGTATAAGACGTAGCATAGAAATTACAGAAGGGTCCGGTATTGTAAATTCTTGCCTTAATGAATAATAGGGGTGTGCTGGACAGAATTTTTTGGGTCGGGACGGGATCGGGACGGTAATTTTTTTAAATCCCGACATTCGGGACTGAAAAATTTGCAATTTCCCGACCAAGTCGGAAAATTTTCTGGACGGGAAATGTTCGAAATTTCCCGAAGCACTGGAAATCTCGAATTTTACAAGTCATTTTCACTTTAAGTGATTGTTTTTGCATTTCTAGAATAAAAACTTACAACTTTCGATAAGTTCCAGAAACTTACAAGGCAGAAAACGTCGAGAATTAACGACTTTTTAAAGTAAAGAATCCAGCACACCCCTAATGAATAACGTTGAGTCGTTTACTGTTGATTATGTTATTTGAAGTCATACATGCTGCTGCTGTGAAGAGATAGATGTTGGTTGGTGATGCTGTATTTCCTGCATTCTTTAACAATTTTGGTCCCATTTTATTTCCCTTTTTTGTTTTTGTATCACTTAACATTGAAAATATTCTTTCCGTTTCCGCGTTAGAATGCGGCAATGTTAGCACTATTTTCGCGAGAGTGGAAATGTTTTCAAAAAGGAACTTGCCTTGAAAGTTTTTGGTAACCGATAACATGTTCCAAAATTCTGATGGAGATCTGTTAGTTAGTTCTTTTTTCTCCTCCTCGCTAAAGTATCCAGATAAACTAATTCATAAAATGTAATTTACCAAGATTGAAAAAAGTACCTACGTTTTCCCTCATTTGGCAAAATCTGTCCCTACGTTCCTACGCGGGCGAAATTTAGTGAAAAGTCCCTATGCGGTTTCTGTTACGGGCTATCTGTTACGCAATTTGCCGGCACCTGTTGCATGTGCAGTATGAAGCGCCATCTCGCGGCTGACAACTCACCCAACCCCCGATAAGCTGCAGGCGCTGTCGCGACAACTGAGAATAAAGTAGCGATGACTAATCTAAGATTAGACGTCAGAAATAAGGTGCCAGAAATATTTGTATTTGGGAGGACACCTTTTCCTGCATCCGTGCGACAAGGTACGTGCTTATTTCAATTGTAATTGTAACTGTAATTGTGAAAAGTGGAAACATTACAAAACAAGCGGTTTCTGTTACGGGCTATCTGTTACGCAATTTGCCGGCACCTGTTGCATGACTGGGCCGGCAAGCGGCCGATGCTGAAGCGGTGGCATGCTGCAATAACCTCCCTGTACTAGACCCTAGCGTGAGTGAGCATGCACAGACCAGTGCTGGGTTGATTAGTGAGATCCAGACTTTTGCCGATTTTTTCAGCATCCTGGATCTCTGTGCATGGTTTCAATTATTTTGGTAAGGAAGCTAATATTTGTAAACAATATAAATATTTTGTGTTCTGTTATCAGATAATAGGTTAATTTAACAGCAGCATCATGCATCTGTCAAATTATTTTAGGGGGTAGTGTACTCCTCTCGAAGAATTTTAGTCCAGATTATGCCTTTATAAATAGATGTATGTTCGTGTTAAAAACTTTTTATTTTCCAATCCATTAAATACCACATGAACCCAGATCGAGAACTAGAGCTTTATATGTGTCGGAATTGTTGTTTTAGAAACTAGATGAACATATCGTTTATTAAAACCTATCATTAAAATATCCGAAATTCGTTTAAGATCAAATTTCTGAGTCCGTGTCGCTTGCACCGAGTCATTTGCGCCGAGGTTTCTTATCGGTTCATTTCCGCCGCGACATATGTCAAGACCTTCCTTTGTGGGTTTTCCCACAATCCAGAGTGTCATTACCGATGCGCGCACCTGTGTTTATGACGTTGCACAGCTGCCGCTGTGTTCATCTTCGATTGAAAAGGAAGGTGAGTGTATGATGAAAGCATATATGAGGGATCTACATTGGGAAATTAGTATTTATGGAAAATTGAGACTTGTACGAGACGACAAGATGGCTGAGAATATGAAAATATCAATACATCGAAATGGACAAATGTGTTGAGTGTGTTCTTTCGAAGTACAGAAGCTCAGGCGATATTCGAGGATGCCTTCGAGCATTTGCATACCTACAAGAATCCAAATAACGTTTGTACTGTTCTTGTGCAAGTGTATCGAAATATTGTGTTTATATATACGTAGCTATTACATATATAATGTTTGCAAAAAATAACACTGTATTTACAATGTTTTTTGACGATTAACGATAAATGATTAATAGTTAATAGGCTGATGCTGATTTATGTATTTTGTGTTGTGGAATAAAATTGATACAAGTAATCCTGTGTAACGCCTTTTGAAATAAGTAAAGAAAAGTTATATTTGACTCTGTGGATAGGTAATCACAGCTGTGGATAGGATTTCAGTGTAAACACAGCTGTGCAACGTCATAAACTTACGTTTATGCACTATGCACCATGTGCCCATAAACACGTGCGCACGGCGGTTATGACACTCTGGCTTGTGGGAAAATCAGCCAAGGAAGGTCTTGACATATGTCACGGCGGAAATTAACCGATAAGAAGCCTCGGCGCAAACGATACGACACCAAAATTTCCATGTCTCCATATATGAGTGCGCGTGTAGGTTGAATTTTGTACCTCCGAAGTGGAAAACATTCCTGCGCCAGTGCAGAAGTCTATCGTTATAATTCTATGTAAGTCACCTTTCTTTGTTATTTCATTACGTCAGCCATAACTTTGTTTACTTACCTTGTTTCGTAAATTACAATCGTTGCGTAACAGTGCCATCTATCCCGTTGTTCCTAGCCATGCGAAAACTTCCTTCGATTCTTTGATTGATTTGGTTATTTTACTTCGCATTTCTGCATCTTTTGGCTAACATCGATGATGAGGATGAATGATGATATGATGAAAATCACAAAGAACATGGCCAGGCCGGGATTAGAACCTGGGACGCCTGGCGTCGTAGAAAACTTCGCTCGAACAGTTACCATTTGGTGCGAGGTTAGTTCAACTATTTGTGCACTCAGCTGCTCGCCGTGGCTCTTTCACCCGGGACAACCACCTTGGCGTCTTGCTTCCTACACCTCTCCAGTGTTGCCACAATCTGAGGGCACAATTTTCCTCTGCAAGAGGCAAATCTTTCGTTTAACTCCCATTTTTTCCTTTCATGTAAAGAAACCAAACAATAATAGCAATAATAATAAAAATAAACAATAGTGGTGGTAGTTTTAACAGTAGTATTCTCGTAATCACCCATTTCATAAATTCAGCATTTATCCTCATTAAACGAATATGTAGAAAGTGGTAGAAAGGGTGGATATGAGAAGTAACAGCAAAAGAAATATGCATATGAAATCTAATTTTATATACAGCCTACTAGTATCGAGACTAATGCCTTCGAATTATCAATATATTTTGATATTAAAATTCGGTCCTGAATTTCTCTTCAAATCAGGAATCACTTCACCCGAGCAGCTGCATAGTGAATAATGTGGAAGTTCAGAGCCTTCATGAGTCGAAGTTTCCCTTTGCTTTCCGGTTCATAGGCTGAAATAGGTATGTGCCAATCGTTATAGAACTTTAACGTTTACGTTCTCTTTCAAGCCGTAATACAACGATTACCTAAAGTATATCGTGGCTTTATTTTGTGCTGCGACTGTAACTCCAAATTTGACTGCTTTATCCGACGTTTAATTTCAAAGAACTAAATACCTCGTTCTGTTTGGAGAATACAAATTATTGCGTTTAGTACGTGATTGTGCAAAATACCATTAGAATATTAAGCTGCTCAATTTGGTAAACTTTCCGTATCCGGAAAACGGATTTCTTAAAACTTACAGGAGAAATTACTTACCGAATGCAGTTTCTTTAGACTTGTGGAAGTTCGGGGAAGTGTTTTCTCGCATCGTTCATTGCATTTTGCCGGTAAATCATGTATCATATAAATGTGTGACCGATGCACGAAAGCTGTTGCATCCATTTCCTTCCAGCCTGATGTTGCCTGTGTGTGATGACGTAATCCCGGGCAGTGTTTCCAAACACGTGTTTTTGTAGCTGAAGAAGGTACGTTTCCGCAAATGGTTTGTGGGGCTATTCGAGAGTGGTGTGCGGGGCTACGCATTGTTTTTCTAAACCAATTTTTAACTATTCTAATCTAAACGTGACCCAACCAAACCTAACCTTACCGGAAATGGTTCGTGGGGCTATTTATGAATGGTTCGCGGGGTTATGCGTCAATGGTTTGTGGGGCTACGTAGTTATTTTTGGGTGGAGTGGGGTGGAAACACTGCATGCGACTACGGTAGTGAAACTGTGACCGCCATTTAGTGTGTTACCGAAGGGAAAAAGAAACGAACAAAACTTACTTCATACGTCGAAAATATAGATTATTTCCGTGAAATGAGTGAAATGCCACCTTCAGCAATGTTTCTCAATGCAGAATACGTAAGTAGGAATATGAAAAGTGACATAAATAGCGAGTTTCAGGAGTTTTCCAGATACGGAAAGTTTACTCTGAATTTAAAGCTTGACCTTTGAACATTGCCGTTAACTATAATATAACGAACTTCAGCTGTTTGAATTATTATCTTCATCATTCTGCATAACTGTTCTCTTTACGTGCAGAGCTTACGTCTCTTTCCAAGATCTGATTGGGGTGAAATACGAGAACCAAATCCCGAAGATTTTGGTTGGTACGTTTTCTATGTACCCTACTACAAAGTGAAAAATTTGCAAGCATTGTTTACATGGTTCGATTTCTATTTATGTTATGTTTGTTAGTTCGGAGGCTAACTGAATACTTAATGCGTGTTTCCTGTAGAAGGATTTTCCATTCCGCTTACCACCATATGATTCTTTGGATTTATTTACTGTTGTACTGGATATACACTGCTGCTGCCGTGTGCATCACGTGCGGGTGGGGGGGGGGAGGGGGGCTGAAGGCAATTATATCCGTATTTTTTTTCTTTTTAGGTTAGACGGGTCAGGTTTAGTGTTCTTATCATTTATAGAGTAGTTATCTCCGAGCTCTCAAGTTACTTTTACTTCTTAATATTCCTATCAAACTTAAGAAAAATCATTATATATTTGGAGTAATAACAATACAACAAAATTTGTAATTGAATTCTAAAAACGAAATGTAAAAATTAATGCAAATTAGCATATAATGCACTAAAAAAATTCAGTCTGCGAATTTCTACTCGAGATACACAGATGTAAGCTTAATTACACATTCCTATAATAACAATGATTTTTACACGATTTCTTTGATTTAAATTAAAACTTGCTCTCAACCAAGGCAGATTATTTTTTACATGGCAACACTAGTTGTAATAAAAAAAAAAGGGTCTTCAAACATGAATCTTCCAAGAAACATATTTTTGTAGAGCGACCTGGTTAGCAATATTAATGAAAACTTGAATTGAGAAATAGTGAGGGGGAGGGGGTGGGGAGAAGGAAGATAGGAGAGAGAGGATACAGCATATCGGTTTAACTTGGGGGGGGATGAGAACAAATTACTGTCCATTGGGGTTTTCAACTTGAACTTTGACGAGTCGAAAGAGCAAAAGTCACGCGAGAAATTGCGTCACCGGGAGAATTTAATTTAGTTGAAATATTTTCTGATATTTTTAGGAGGAAAATTCCTATAGAAAATGGTATTAAGGAAATATGCAGACCCACGCTGATGCTTATTTACAAGTATATTTTATGTGCATAAATACTATTTTAAATTCAATCAGGTCAGTAAGTTACTCTTATTCTACGGTAATCGTTAATTCTATCAAGATCCACTGAAACATTTTTTTCGAACCCATCGATAATATTGATTCCTCTGTCACTTTTTCTTCTCCCACCTCTAAATTGTTCTTCATGTTGGCATCTACACAAATTGCAGATCTATCAACTGTAAATGATCATTGTATTGTTGGGGGAAGGGAAACGAGGGAGTACGTTATCTTATTTGAAAAGTTTAGAACGTAACGTTATCTGTATACATGCTCTAAATTGCACAAGTAGCCTTCTCAAAATATAATATTAGGCCTACATGGGCAGTTCTGTCCGTTTCAGAATAGTTAGTTGGATATTTTATACACACAAATTCAATAGCGACATCTTACTGGAAAAGCATTATTGACTCCTTTTGCCATTTTTTTACATTTTTAAAAATAATTGAAAAATTATTGTGTTTCATCGTTCACCGCAAATTCCTACCTTACCTCTGTAATAAATTGTGAGGCTCATATTTTGAAATACGCGAAATTAAGTATCACTCACTGTAGTTTTCGGGCTGAAAATTACTTTCCTTAAAATTCCATAGCAACGTCTGTTTCCATTGTCAACAACAAACATGGCAAACATGAAAGTATAGTTATAGTTCAAAACTTTTTAAAGTAGCCATAATCTAGCTACGTATTGAATTCTATGTTTTGCATAACTGTTGATGTAATCTCTGGACTGAATGTTTTTATATAGCTCTCTTGTTGGATGCACGTTTTCTAGATTTGAATCGTTATCGTTGATTTTTAAGATAAAGGTTCTATGATTGTCAATTTTTTTAAAAAAAATAATTAATGTAGTACAAGTCATAGTGGGTTTTTCAGGATATTTTCCTCAAATCATGCTAGAAATGGACTTTTGACAGAAATAAAAATAATATATAGCCAAGAAACAAAATGGAAAAAAAGTATCATAAAATTTTGTTGTTGTTGTACAGAGCATATAATTTTGAAATGTTGTATCACTTTGGTTAGGAGTAGAGCCCGGATTTTAGGTAAAGTGCCTATTCGTTTCCGACGCTGGTAGACAAAGATTGAACGCAAAAGTACACCGATTTGAAGGTTCTTATTCTGAACAATACTTTATGTTGCCCTTTTTTTTGCCTATTTCACCTTACGCTGCCTTTTTCAAACATTTTTGCATTTTTTGCCTCTTTTGTCATTCCGACAAGGCATGTTGCCTTTTCTTGCCCATTTCACCTTACGCTGCCTTTTTCAATCATTTTTGCCTTTTTTGCCTCTTTTGTGCCACGTTCCTCGCGTTAACATCTACCAGCTTAGCACAGGGGAGAGACAATGGGCACAGATCAGGGTGACTAACGCTACAAATATATGGAGAGAAACAACAGATTTAACCCACTACTGAGGGTACAATTCGTACTATATTCTTGATTAATTATGTACAAATATTAAATAACTTTTGAAGTCTTTTCATACAGTAGTTTTCTTCTATTTTTATTTTTTATTAATTCTAACCAATCTTCTTCGGGCTTCTTCTTCTTATAATCAATATGGCATCTTCTTCTTATGGCCTCTTCTTCTTATAATCAGTATGGCATCTTCTTCTTATAATTAGTATGGCATCTTCTTCTTTTGACCTCTTCTTCTTATAACTAGTATGGCATCTTCTTCTTATAATTAATATGGCCTCTTCTTCTTATAGCCTCTTCTTCTTATAATCAGTATGGCATCTTCTTCTTATAATTACTAATATTCCTTCTTCTATATATTTACATCTTTATTCCTCATCCTTTCGTTACTCTTTATTTACATCTTTTGTTTCGTTCCTTGATTTTTCTAAGGAACATTTTATATCCTTGCTATATGGATTATTCTTTGTCCGTGGATCATTAAATGAGCTTCCCTTTATATCCTTTGACGTAAATATCGATCCTCCAAATAAACAAAGAGAAAGGGGTTAGTTAAAGATCTCGCTTATGTCATTACTGAATGATAATTCCCCTTTTCTCCTTATTTATATCATGTTATTATTTTAAACTTATTTATTTATTTCCTTATAATTAGTATTAATATATACAATCGTTATTTCATCACATCTGCTCTCTCCGTTGTCTCTATTTACAGTCGTATAAGTTCTCCCGGGTGGTGCCATCTCTTACCCACTTTCCAAACTTATTTATGCAGCATCTTTTATAACCGTTGTTCCTCTTGCATGCTGCCATCTATGGTCCTTTATTTCAAAGAAAAGCAACGCAGTTTGTGTACGTGACACAAAATTCCCCTCCTCTGGGTAAAATTTTTCCTTCTGAGAAGATTCGTATGCAAGGAAAAATTTTCTTCAACATCCATTATTACTATTCACTTCTCATATGTACTTTTCAACATTTGTTTAACGTCTTCCGTACAATTATATATTTTTACATTATTTAAATTTTCTCTTCTTACTTCTTTTGTCACCATATCTTGTATAACTATAGTGTTCCTAAACGTTTCTAATACCATATACGGACCTTCGTACTTGAAAAACAGTTTTTTAATTGTGCGGTCAATGGCCTTACTTATTGGGTGTGTTTTACAATAAACTATCTCACCCCTCTTTACTTCTATCTTCTTTCCTTTCGCTTCCTCCTTTGACATCCTCTTCTTTCTTTTGTTATACAGGTCATTGAAAAATTCTTTCCTTTTTCCTCTTTCCATAACCTTCTTTGGCCATTCTAAATCATCGAAAATCATCGGCTCTGCTTCATATCCCAAGAAAATCTCTATCGGACTCATATTCCCCATAGCTGATATAGAGTTATTTAATAACATAACTATCCTGTTAATTACTGCACACCACCTTCTATGATGATCATGACAGTACATTCTGAGTAACCTCACAATCTCTCCATTGTAACGCTCAATTGGATTTGAACTTGGATGATATCTTGTTACATTAATCAATTTTATCCCTTTGAAATATGTATACT
The DNA here is from genome assembly GCF_977018435.1 of Lepisma saccharinum. NCBI lineage: Eukaryota > Metazoa > Arthropoda > Insecta > Zygentoma > Lepismatidae > Lepisma > Lepisma saccharinum. Next base: position 33,444,823 of record NC_139234.1, read on the forward strand.
CCTTGAAATACTCTGAAGTAAATTGAGTCCCGTTGTCTGTCAACATTTTCTTTGGACTACCATAATGTTTGATAAATCCTTCATCCAACTTCTTGACTATCTCTTTGGTTGTGGCTTTCTTTAAAGGATAGCACATGATAAACTTGCTACATATGTCCACACACGTCTATATGTACAAAAATCCCTTAGACCTAGGTAATGGTCCTATTAGATCTATCGAAACCATGTCTAATGGCCATTTAGCGATAATATGTAATTCTTCTTTCTTAAATTTTATCTTTGAAGGTTTAGTTTGTATGCAAATTGTACAATTTCTAACATGGTTAACAACGTCACTCTTCATAGTCTTCCATATGTAAAATCTTCTAGCTAATCTCAGCGTTTTGTCAACTTCGAAGTGGCCAGATCCTTCATGCACGATCTTCTTATCAAAGTTCGTGGTACACTAATCCTTACTTGGTTCGGATTCTCATAACTAACTTGGAAAACGATGCCATTTATAACTTTGTATCTGTTTTTTATCTTAGACATCCTTGTTTTCTTGTTTCCTTCCTCTCCTTCCAACACCTTGATAATCTCCCTTAGTTCCTCATCTTCCTCTGTTCCAACTCGCCATTCCTCTTCTTTAATACCATTTACTTCTTCCTCGGCGATAGCGTTGATTTCTAGCCTAATCACTTCCTCTGGTTCCTGATTTCTCTTTAAAGGTGCTCTACTTAGAGTATCTGCAACATGGTTTTCCTTTCCTTTTATATCTATAACATCAAAACTGTACTGTTGCAGTAATATTGCCCATCTCGTAAGCCTTGAATTCCACTGTCTTGCAGAATTTAACCAAACTAGACTCTTGTGATCACATACCACCTTGAATCTTCTGCCTTTCAGATATGCAGAAAACTTTTATATTCCAAATATTATCGCCAAACACTCTAGCTCACTTATAGTATACGCTCTCTCAAAGTTCTTCCAGCTTCTGCTAGCATATTGTATTACATTATCTTCATTGGATTCGTTTTTCTGAAATAGGTATGCTCCCAATCCAATGTTTGATGCATCTGTGCCTAAAGAGAACATTTTCCCAAAATCAGGTTGGCTTATGGCTGGCGCTTGTATAAGGTCTTGCTTAAGTCTTTGGAAAGCCTCCTCTTCGTCTTCTTCCCATTTCCATTTTATATGTTTTCTGAGAAGTTCATATAATGGCTTGGCTTTGCTTGCGAAATTGTGTATAAATTTTGATCGCCAATTACATACTCCCAGGAATCTTTGAAGTTGTTTCCTTGTGTTTGGTCTTGGGAACTTGATTATAGCGTCATTTTTGGCTGGGCACATCTTTATTTCACCTCCAGATACCACATGACCTAAGAAACGTATTTCCTTCCTTGCAAAAGAGCATTTTTCCAATTTGACAGTTAATCCTGCTTCTACCAATTTACTTAATACCCAATCTATTTTTTCTATGTGTGTCTCCCAATCTTTTGTATGTATACACATATCATCCACATATATAGCAAGCCATTCTCTTGTTTCTATACTAAATATTCTATTTAGAGCCGTCATAAAAGCTGATACTGACGAATTTAAATCATATGGAAGCCTTCTAAATTGAAATAACCTTGATCCATATCGAAACGCTGTATATTTTCTAGACTCTTCCTCTATTTCTACCTGAAAGTATCCCAAAGTCATATCAAATGATGTGAAGTATATGCTGCCTGAAAAAGTGTGTAGTAATTCATTTATTCTTTGTACTTGATTTCTGGGAAGTAGCACGTGTTTATTTAGCTCCCTTAAATCCAGTACGGGCCTCACACCTCCGTCCGGTTTGTCTACCACGTGCATTGGGCTTACGTGTACGCTATTGGAGTTCACTATTATCCCCCAAGTTAACCATTTCTTCAGTTCCTTTTCTACAGCTTCTCTCTTTGCAAAGGGTATAGGATATTGCTTTGACACTATTGGACTCGCTGTGCCTACCTCAATCCTATAGGTGTATACATCCGTCACTCCTGGGCGTTGGCTAAATATTCCCCTATGTTTCAACAAAATATATCTTAAATCTTCCTTTTCATTTTCCGAGATCCAATGACACTCATCCACTTTGGCTTGTATTTCTTCTTTCGATGCATTGTATTCATGGTCCTCTATTTCGACCTCTTTTTCATATTCACCTTTTACATTTTCATTTTCAATTATATCATCGTAGTCTTTCTTCTTATACACTGCATCATGTTTCTGATATACAAGACTTTGCTTCCTAATGCCTATTTCGCTCTCGGAACCTTTTATTTCATCCTTCAGAGGGATATCTACTTTCATGTTCTCCATTCATTCTAGATTTAGCCGTTTTTCTTTTATGTGTATGTGCCCGTTGTAATTTTCTAAGAAAGGTACTCCTAGGATTATATATCACACCTAAAACCCTTTATCACCAAAAATTTTACTTCGAAATTCGCTTCTTTGATGCTCATCATGATGCGCACCGTGCCCAGAATTTTGTATTCTTCATTTCCTGCAGCCATAACTAATCTGATTTTGTCCTTTTCAGAAGCGTCTAATTTTGCTTGTGGGTATTTCTCTTTAATTCTTTGCCAACATTTATAGCTCATTACTTCGACAACACTCCCACAATCGATTAAGCATTTAACTTTAATTTCTATTATTTCTGCTTCCACATACAATGATTTTCCAGTTTTTAAGTTTTCAAAACCCGGCTCTCCAATTAAAAATAACTTCAGAATTCCTTCTTCATTTATTGTATGTTTTCATTTCTTATATTCATCATTTTCCTTTGCTCTCACACCTGGGAGTTGCTGCGAGAGCTCTACAAGTTTAGCCTCTCGACCGATTCCGCGTTCCTCGACTCCTCATTTACCTGCTGCCATCCAGCATTTCCTACTTCGTTCTGCACCTGGCTTCTGACTAATTCCACTGCTTCTCTTCGCTCTTCATTTATCTCAGTATTTCCCCTCTCGTTCCTCTCGTTGTAATTGTTTCCTCTAGGTTGCCTTTCATCTATCTCCATCCTTCTTTCGGAGTTTCTTCGATTCGCATTTTGCCAATAATAATTTCTTCCTCTATATCCGCGGTTTCCTCTCCACGGTCCTATATCCCTTCTGTCATAATTTCTTTGCTCTTCCTGAACATTATTTCGCCTTCTGCCGTTTCCGTTATCTTCTAAGAATCCTCTTCCTCTGCCTCTATATGCATTTCTGACTTCTATGTTCCTAATCCGGAATTCTTGTTTCCGGAATTTCTGCTCTGGACGTTGTTCCTCTTCAGGATGATGCCTCTTAGGATAATATCTACCTTCCTTTTCCTTATCCCATGACCTTTGAGTCTTTTTCAGCATGTCATCTGTTCTGAGGTAGTCTGTCAAATCTTCCACCTTCCTTATCTTTACTACAGCCACCGCTCTTTGTGTCCATATTGGTAGCGTTTGTATCACTTATCTAACCAACTCTTCCTCGTTCCACTTTTCATTCAAATTTCTGAAGCTCCTTAACGTTTCCCATGTGTGTGCTTCCAAACTCTCAACCTTGGACCAATCTATATATTTTCTTTTCAATGTCTCCAATTGCCTTTTCTTAATTTCCTCACTACAATAATATTCCAAAAATCTTTTACTAAACTCTTCGAATGTTCCAAACTTGTGCTGATTTAACTGATACCAGCCTGCCGCAGACTTTTCAAAACATCCTTCGATTAGGTCCAGTATCATATTTCCTGGTATCCTCATTAGCTCACGTTAGTTGTTAGTTCCTTCAGGAATTCCCGTGGACACTTGTCAGATATATTTCCATAAAACGTGGGCAAGTGTTGTAATTCATTAGGCTTAGGGATTCTTGTCTTATATTTTCCCACTTACAAATTACTTCCGTTTACTTTGTCCAACCATCTTCCATTGTCGCTCCCTTCTTCACTACTTTTCCATTTCCTTTTCTTCTTCTGATGATTCCCTTTATGCTTTATTTCCTCCTCTGTAGTCGATTCGTCGCTACTACTTTCCTTTTTTATTCTCCTCTTTTCATACTCTTCTTTTCCATCATTTCCGTCTCGATTGAAACCTATTAGCTTATCTTGTATTCTCCTATCCTCTATTTTAGGGATTATTCCTTTCCATTGTACTTTATTCTCTTTCTTTTATTTGTCGATCTTACTTTCGATGGTTTGCATCTTCTTATTACTCTCCTCTAATTCTTGCCTAACTTCTTGTCGCTCTCTAATTATCATTTCTCTAAATTTCAAAGTTTCTTTTACTATTGTTTCTTCTGTCACAATTTTCATTTCTTCTAATCTGTTTTCTACTTCATCTATTTTAAAGATGTTAATATCTATCTGCTTCTTGTTTGCCAAAATTTTGTTTTCTAAACTCGTACTCCCCTGCTTGCATTCTTCATTCACTCTTGAAGCTTCCTTTTCGATCTTTCTATTAGAGTAGTTGTATTTACGGTGGGATAAACCCGAGAAAGTATGAACCCCCCCTCAAGCAGATTTGCTATACTTAAAACTAGCTCAACATGCATACATGAGCTTTTTGCTCAAGTGTGGAACCCCCGTATAATCCAAGATTTTTGTAAAAAAGCCCTCATGGATTCCATGAGAAAGTATGACCCCCTCAGATTGATGAGGCTACACTTATAAAAGGTACTTCTGAGAGATAAATTTGTTAAAAATATGCCCCTCTTGTGGCCACACTTAAAACTAGGCCACACACACACACACACACACACACACACACACACACACACACACACATATTTACTTTTGGTTTAAGTTCAATTGAGCACCAGCCTCAATTTGTTTATCTAATATTAAAACAATGTAATTCTTATAACAATGTAATATATATTTGATAAGCAACAACAACAGGCCCATCTATGTGCAAATGTCTGAACTCGGTGAATACTTGGGAACAAGTCAATTTTTTTCAATATATATATTTGATAAGCAACAACAACAGGGGCCATCTATGTGCAAATGTCTGAACTCGGTGAACACTTGGGAACAAGTCCATTTTTTTCATTATGTCGATATTTTTAACTTCTTTTGCCAGTAATAGGGAGTGGTAATAAGCAATAAACAAAGTACTTTGGAGCTGAAAATGCCTTTCTTAAGACGTCGTATATTACTAAAATATCTTTAATTCACATATTTCTCATACCGCCGTATCTTGTTCTATTAGGTTTGTTCAATAAAATTGCCTCTTCAAGAAAATTGCTCAAGGGCAAACGAGGTACCAATGGGGCAAGATACGGCGGTATGGGGATATGTGAATTGTTGGTTTCTTCAATTCAGATAAATGGATTGAATAGAAACTGGGATATTTTGCATTTGTTACATTCAGTTTCTTTGTTGTAATCTGTTCATATATAAAATCAAGCACCGAGAGGATATAAGATCAATACTTGAACAATATGTGCGCATGACGGCCCCAAAGCGGTGGGATCGATACTTTCCCGGTGCACAGTTCTATTGCACGGTGCACAGTCCTATTTGCCTGCATTGAGAGCTCCGGCAGTGTTATTGGCATCGATTAGTTCCAGACAATTCCGCTTCCCTAAGCATGGAGGCGCTGCGGTATGGATTGCATGTACGCTCAGCAGAAAAACGGGATACACTCAGAAGAAAGTACTTCGGCAAAAATGTTAGAGAATAGCTCATGTTTCTGAATGCACCCCCACAGTGTTTCTATTGGCTCTGAAAAACTATAAAAGCCAGGGTACAGTGCAGATTCTTCACCATTGCTGGATTGGAGACTTGAAGCATATAATTTGGCGGAATAACCCAAGTAAGATCATATATACATACACATACAAAGCACAGTGCTGAACCCAACTGATCCAGCATAAAGTTTTGATTTGAATCCCAAGAAATTGTATATAAATACCAAAGCCAAAAATATTAAGTGCATACACACATATATACATATACACATACAAAGCACAGCGCTGAACCCCAACTGATATTTTTTATTCAGTATAAAGTTTTGAATTGAATCCCAGGAAATTGTATATAATAAACAACAACAAAAATGCCGAATCAAAAACATTGTAATCAGTGCAATAAAAATATATCCAGCCCCAATTGGGCCAAGCACCAAAAGATTTGTAACCCAGATAAATACAGAACTCCCACAAAAATTTGCCCCAAATGCAATAGAAAATATAACATGGAATATTTCACATATAAACATAAAGGTACTTGCTCTGCACAACCATCCACATCTGGTCTGAAAAGAAGGCACGAAGTACCTCTTAATGCCAGAGCAGCAAAGCAGCCACGCCATGAACCCATCCGTAGCAGTTTTAACGGCCAATTAAGGGATCACAAGTTTGTATCAGAGCCAAGATGTGGCATTGAGAATTTCTTGAACAGTATAAATTCTAATCTGCAAACAATTCTAAATGAACAAAATGGCTCTTATAAGCTGTCCCTCAAATTGTTTGTACAATATAAGAAACCAAACGGTACAAAATTTACACAGCCCCACATAACAGAAACTGTACCTGTATATTCAAATTCAAATTCAGACACAATAATAGGCAATTTGATAGATCAACTTAACATTAAACACTCTGAATTTGCAGCAAAAGAGTCCGGATGGAGTCTATGCGGTTCATCACACAAGTTATATGTTAATATTTCTGAATTCAGCCCATTGCAAGGTTCCACTTATGTGCCATTACCTGCCAATATTAAAAACAGAAGAGCCGTGGTTAATATAGAAAATACCGACCAGAAATGTTTTCTGTGGTGTATATTAGCTGCTTTGTTTCTAGTTTCAAGGCATCCTGAGAGAATAAGTTATTACAAACAGCATGAACATATTTTTGACGATGCAATGGAGGGTTTAGAATATCCAATGTCTGTTCAGAATATTGATAAATTTGAAAAAAGGGCCAGGCACATCAATGGCAAACAATTATCTATTAATGTATTTACTTGTTCCACTGGCAATTGCTTGATAGATCCTCTCAGAATCAGTACACTTGATGATGAATCTGCAATTCCGATTGATCTGCTCTTAATTGAAAAGGATGGCACATATCATTATACTCTGATACATAATCTTGAAGCTTTAGTCAGAAAACAACTAGACAAATATAAAAAAATATTTAAGTTGTGCAGAAGATGCTTAACTGTATTTGATGGTCAAAAAATGGTGAAGGGGGTTCGGGAAGAGAGTGCAGAAATTGCCAAAAACAAGTTAATTGAGCATCTGAAATACTGTGGCAACCATAAACCTGTTCATATGGTAATGCCCAATCCAAGTGAAAATTGCAAATTCAAAAAGTATGAGGCCTTGTTGGAACACCCAGCATATATTGTCTGTGATTTTGAATCGAATCTCAAATCTCTTGCATTCTGTAGCCCAGATCCAGAAGAATCATCAATTACACCGTACCAGCAACATGAACCTTCCAGCTTTTGTTATGTGGTTGTACAGAATGGTGTTGTTACTAAAAAAGATTCATACATGGGACCAAATGCCATCAAAGAATTTGCACATAGAATAGAAAATGTGTGCCGTGACATAGCATCTAACATCTTATTAATATCAAAACCTATGTTGCCTTTAACAGAGAAACAGATTGAAGATTTCAACAATGCAGAAAAATGCCCGGTATGTGATTCTGAATTTTCAGATACAAATATCAAGGTACATCACCATTCTCATACAGATGGTAAATTCTTAATGGCCCTGTGTAATAGCTGTAATATTCAGATCAAGAGACCAAGATTTGTCCCCATATTTTGCCATGGAGCATCCAATTATGATTTCCATCATCTGATCAGATACGAGGGGTTTGAGAAGCAGAATTTAAATATTTTAGCTGAAAATGATGAAAAATATATATCTATTAGCAAGATAATTAAAGTTGATGGTGTTCCTATTCACATAAGATTTCTTGATTCTTACAGATTTTTATCTGCTAGCCTGGCCACACTGGCCACTCAATTACCTGATGATCAATTAAAAATTACACGTGCCTCGTTTCCAAATCAGGACCTGAAATTAATTAGGCGGAAGGGTGTATATCCATATGATTATGTTACAGATTTTTCTAAATTTGATGAGTGTTCTCTGCCACCACAAGAAGCATTTTATAGCAAAATCAGAGGATCTGGAATCACTGATGAAGATTATCACCATGCTCAGTTGATGTGGAACAATTTAAAATGCAAGACATTTGGTGATTATCACATGGCATATTTAAAACTTGATGTAACCCTCTTAGCTGATGTAATACAGGTATTCAGAAAATCTTCTATGGAAAATTATAAACTGGATCCAATATATTTTTTCAGTGCCCCGGGCCTAGCATGGTCTGCAATGTTTTTAAACACCAAAAATATATTGGATCTAATCCAAGATCAAGATATGTATCTGTTTATGGAGAAATGTATAAGAGGAGGGATGGTGCAATGTTCCCAGAGATATGCCAGAGCAAATAACAAGTATATGCCTGATTATGATCCAGCACGGCCATCAAATTATATACTGTATGTAGATGCGAACAACCTCTATGGTCACGCCATGATGCAAAAACTGCCATATGCAGAGCTTGAATGGGTTGAAAATTTCAATATTGAAGATCTTAAGAATTATGATGACAGTAATTATGGTCTCATCTTAGAGGTTGATCTGATAATTCCAGATTATTTGCACAACAAATTTTCTGATCTGTCCCCAATTCCCGAGGTTAAGTGCTCACCTGGCTCTAAACAGAAGAAGCTCATGATGACTCTGGAGCCGAAACAAGGATATGTCATATATTACAAAAACCTCCAGTTCCTGATGAAACATGGTGTTCAAGTAACTAAAGTTGGCAAAGTCTTGAGGTTCAGGCACTCAGAATGGTTGAAACCATATATTGATACAAATACAGAGCTTCGAACATCTGCAAAGAGCCAATTTGATAAGGGCTTGTTTAAATTGATGGTGAATTCAGTGTATGGCAAAACAATTGAAAATGTCAGGAAACATACCGATGTTAAAATAATTACTGACCCCAGCCGGAGCAAAAAATTGGTTGCAAAGCCCAACTTCAATTACAGAAGAATTTATGATGAGCACATGGCACTTTTCAACATGATGAAAACAAAGATCAAATTTGATAAACCTATTTATGTAGGGGCTGTGATATTGGAATTGTCCAAATTACATATGTTAATATTGTATTATGATGTGCTGAAACCTTTTTATGGTGATCGTGTAAAATTATTGTACATGGACACGGATAGTTTTATTCTTGATATTCAAACAGAAGATGTTTATCAAGATATGTCACAGCCTGAATTGTTTCAATACTTTGATACCAGTGAACATACATTAGTTCAACCCCACAACAAAAAGGTGCCTGGCAAGTTAAAAGATGAGACACTTGGTGATGTTATTGTGGAATTTGCTGGGTTAAGTGCCAAGGTGTACAGTTTTAAAACATGTAGTGCTGTTGTCAAAAAGGCCAAGGGCGTTGGCAGAGTTACTGTGGAAAAAGATCTTGAATTTGAAGATTATAAAAATTGCATCAAGTCCCAGAATTCAATCAGAACATCAGAAAATAGAATTCAGAGTGAGGATCACTTATTGACTAGCAATATTGTAAGAAAAGTGGCCCTGGACCCACATGATGATAAGAGATGTATTTTATCATGTGACATACATACTTTACCTTGGGGGCATTGTGATTTGAAAAGTGGGAAACAATGCCCAATTACAGAGCATGATTTGAAATAAATAAACATGCCTATGAACTTATTTGGGTTCAAAAAACAAGGTATTATGGACCTGCCCACACCACAACCCTCTCCTGATATACTGTCTAAACTGAGTGGCTTGTTAATTATTCATCTGAACAGCATATTTACAGATAATGATGAAGAAACAGGTAAAACATTGTACATATTTAACAATAATTTAAATCATTACCAATTACCTGTAGGTGGGCAATTGCAATTTATTACAACCCCTGAGGGTGATGTCAAGATTTCAGTAGGGAGAAATATTTACAGAATTAAGCACTCAAACATGGTTTCTGGCACTGTTTATACTGTTTCTGCTGGTGACTGCTTATATATTGAGGTCCCTGGATCTTATGACAAGCTTATACCCTTTTTTATAGAATTAAGAATCAGATACTCTATAATAAATAACCACTAAAACAAAATGCCTAATGATATATTTGGCCATACAAGACATGAAGATCACAGTGATGAGATTCTGATGCTTGATGTCAGAGTCAAGAAATTAAGAAGTGATTTACAAGCTTTGCAAACCACACTCAATGCCAGTCTTCAATTAGAAATTACAAATTTGCAATCACAATGCATGGACCCTCTTCTTAAAATTGATTCCGAACTCAAACTGTTGCTTCAGAAATATACTGATCTGGCAACATTAGATAATTTTCAAAGTTTAGAAGAAGCTGTAGCAGCTCTTCAAGCCAAATTTAAGACCCAGGCTAACAACTCTGAGCAATTGAAACAGCAATTGGAGGAGCAGATTAATAATGTCCAGACACAGCTCCAAACAATTGTCAAAAGCATAAAATCACAAGAAGATTTTGATCTAGTGATTTCCACTCTAAAGGAACAGATTCAATCACTCCAGATACCTAATCTGGACCCCTTGAACAATGCCATAGCCGAGGTTAAAGAAAAAATTGAGACACTTGAAAATTTTATGAACAATTTGCCATCTTCTGATGCTTTGAATGCAATAACTCGGAGTGTTGCAAACATTAAGCTGCAACTCGAAACATATGAAGATTTTGGAAAAATTCAAAGTACCATAACCCATCTTGAAGGTACAATAGCAGCAGTGCAAAGTGATTTGGCAAATGTACAAGAATCTCGCCTGCCTGGGATTGTAGATACACTTGTCAGTGTCCAGCACCAAATCACAAAGCTTGAAAACCTCAACACTGAATCTGAACTATCTCATTTTCATCACTTGATCGATGATATCCAAACAAAGCTTGAAATTTTACAACAATCAACACCCTCTCAGGCAGATATAGCCCTGCTCCAAAATGCTATGCAAAATGTGGCTGATGCATCTGAATTAAACAATGTGAAATTGGCACTTGAATATTTGCAAAATACAGTATCAAATCTTCCCACATCACAGGAACTTAAAAATATTAAGAGAGCTGTGAATCGCATATTGAAATCAGAAGATATCAAGAATATCCAGACAGAGATCAAACATCTCACTCAGACAGTTGCCACTCTACCAACCAATCAACATATTAATGAACTGCATGCCCTGTTTGAGGATATCAGAAGACAGGTCCATGATCTTACTGCTCAAAATTCAAAATTGGCAGTTGTTGAAAATTTGCAACAAATTGTAGCTAATATCAAGCAACAGCTAGGAACCATGGAATCCAATCAAGCAAATGCTCTGTCTGTTTTTGCCACCCAGCTTCAAGAGATTGTGCAACAATACAAGAAACTTATTGTGGACATAAAAATCAAGCCAGGCCACGATGATGTTGTTAGGACCATCAATGAGCACCTTGAATCTGTAACAAGCAGATTGCTCACAGCAGAAAAGGAAATAACAGGCATAATCGAGAATCCAAAACATACAGTAATTCTTGAATTGTACAGCATCCCCAACAAAGAATATGATTCTCCATTTACACCAGGTGGCAAAATATATATGCTGTCCCCTGCACAATTTTATTACCAGTTTTTTGTTGGGGGCACATTGAGACCAATCAAGATCAAATATTGGCATCAGCCACAGGCACACCACTACCCTACCTTATCAATAACAAATGCTGAGAACAAAGTGAAAATCACCAGTGTAGAATTAGAGGATTTTACAGACCCCAATACATTAGAAACAGCCTATACTGAAGATGATGGCTCTCTGGAATTTAAAATACAAATAGGGGACAAATTATATTTAGAAAATCCTGTAGTATCAGCTGCTGAACACCCCATAGTTGCAATATTCTTGTTTTCATACCATGTCTAGACAAATTATCGTTGATGAATTACACAGACAAGCCAGACATCATTTTAAGAGACTCCCAGTAGTCACAAAGGGCATAGATGATTTATGGCAGAGCGACTTGATTGAGTTGTCAAGTGGACAGTTGAAAAACTTAGACAAAATCAACAAGGGCTACAAGTATCTACTCACTGTAATAGATACATTTTCAAAATTTGCCTGGGCTGTGCCACTCAAATCCAAGACTGGAAAATGTGTTACAGAAGCCATCGGGACAATCATCAATCAGAGTGGAAGATCACCGCGCTATTTGCAAACAGATAATGGCAAAGAATTTTATAATTCAGTGTTTCAACAATTTATTAAAAGCCAGGCAATAAAACATTACTCGAGTTACAGTGATCTCAAGGCCTCAATTGTAGAGAGATTCAACAGAACCTTAAAAAATCTTATGTATAAACAATTTACCCTCCAAGGTAATTATAAATGGATTAATATTCTTCCAGAACTTCTACATAAATATAACAATTCTGTCCATTCCACAATCAACATGAAACCCTCTGAAGTAACTTCATCTGATGAGCAAAAATTGATCAGGACTGTTTATTATCCTAGATACCAGCCAACAACAAGAAAGGCCAAATACAGGGTGGGTGATCAAGTAAGAATCAGCAAATATAAGCACTTATTCAAAAGAGGCTTTACAAGAAACTGGAGCACCGAATTATTTACAGTGGTTCAAGTTAAACCCGGGACCCTTAATACATATATAATAAAGGATCACCGAGGAGAAATTCTCAAAGGCAGATTCTATGAACAAGAACTCAGCAAAACTAAACAGCCTGACACATATCTCATAGAAAAAATAATCCGCAGAAAAGGCAACAAGTTATTTGTCAAATGGCTGGGTCATCCGGAAAACAGCTGGATCGATGCAGACAAAGTGATAATATGAGCACCTGGGATGTTATAAAAAGGCTGCCAGAACCTGAACAGCAGAATAAGAGAAATGGCAAGTTGCTGCCTGAAAATATTAGGTGTCTTATTGTTGGGCCATCAGCTTGTGGTAAAACTACACTAATGGTTGATAATTTTTTATTAGCCCCCAACTGGTTAGACTGGAAAAACAGGCACTTGTATGTCTTCTCTAAGAGCTTGGAACAATTAAAATATCAGCAGCTGATGAAGCTATATGATGGATTGGATATTGCTACTTTTGAACCAGATGTTAAGCCACTTCACGAATGTCTCGATAATTCTGTTGTTGTGTTTGATGATGTTATACTGGATAATCAAAACAAGGTTAGAAATTTCTTTACACAGGGCCGACACAAAAACATTGATTGCTTCTACCTGGCACAGACTTTTTCAAAAATACCGAAGCAGCTGATCCGAGACAACAGCAATTTTATATGTGTGTTTCATCAAGATCATACCAACCTCAAACACATACATGATGAATATGTAGGTGGGGACTTGAGCTACAATGATTTTTCCAAGTTTTGCAGCAGGTGCTGGAACCAGGACAGTTATGGGTTTGTCACTATTGATATGACAAGAACACCCAATAGCGGCAAATACAGAAATAAAATCAACGATTTTCTAGACGTTGAAACATATATAAATAACCATGAAACGACCAGTCATTGACGATCTTAAGTTAAGAGATTATCTTGTAAAAAGATTTAAGGGATGGAAATCAGAGAACCGAGGAATTTATGAAAAACACAAGCAAACAGAACAGCCTGTAATTGATGCTATTAATAATTTAGGTAAGAATATCAAAACTGTTACAGAGCAGAATCAAGATTTGATCACGGAGCTTGTACCTGTAGCTGCAAGGAACATATTAGATTATCCATTCACCCCACTTTCCAGTATTCATACACCTAGTCCTGTTGCTCCTCGAAGAATTGAAGCTACTCAGGATCCTATTGAATTGGGTCTTCTTGCTCAAAAATATTTAACTACACCTAAAGACAAGAAAGATGAGGTCTTTGGCTTATATGCTGACACAGAGCTTGATGGGAGCATCATTCATAGAATTGGCAATTTCAGAGTAACATTTATGGGGGATGATATAATTGTTTATTCAGAATCTCGTCTCGGAGAAAAAGGTGCTTTTGTTAAGTACCCCGGAACACCTGGATTGTGGGAACTGATGACTAGGAAAAGGCCTGGCAGCTATACAGATCAAGATTATGAGCATTACAAAGAAATATTAATAAAATCAGATGCTCTATACCAGAACAATGATCCCACACAAAAAAGAGTCAAGTCTAGCAGTGGGGCAAAATACAATAATTTAATCAAGCCCATATGGTCACAGATCAAGACAGGTAGTGGAATCAAACAATACAACACCCTGCCCAAAGAATTTGTGTGGGTTGATGATGTCAGGAAACTTGTAGATAGGTTATTGGTGATAGCTGGGGAGGAAAATGCTGGCAACCACAATTTTTACAATGAAAAGGTTGGAATTATGGACATGATAAGCACAAAATTGTCTAATTTTATAGTGAATGACCCTAAGGGGATTGGATATCTCATAAAAATTATTAATACTCTACCACCTAAATTTTGGAATGTTTCTGAGGGTCGGGGGTTGGTTAATGACATTATAAACAAGCTGCCATTTGAACTACATATTCCAGGCTATCAGTATTGTGGTCCAGGCACAAAATTGGATCATAGATTAAACAGAGGTGATCCTGGTGTAAATCCCCTAGATGCTGCTTGTAGAGACCATGACATAGCATACAACACACATTCTGATCTTGACAAGAGACATGTTGCAGACAAGAAATTAGAAGAGGCTGCATTTGGTAGATTTGTAAGCAAAGATGCTTCTTTGAGTGAGAGAATAGCAGCATTGGGAACCACCATAGCTATGAGCACCAAACAAAAACTGGGGTGGGGGCTGTGAATATGTATATAATAAACCTAGAATGAAGGCCAAGGGTGTTATGTATCAAATACCTTATGCAGGTCTCAAATCTCTTAAAACTATTGACAGTCTCTTGACCAAAAAGCAGCGCAAGAAAAAAAGCTCTTGTCTTGCAAAGGGACATGGTATGAAATTGTTGCTTAGTACCCCCCAATTAAAAAAATTACAGCAATCTAGAAAAAAATCACATACAGGGGGTTTCATATTTACTATCCCGGCCATCTTAGCTGCTCTCGGGGCTGTTGGGAGCTTGGCTGGGGGATCAGCCGCCATAGCAAAAACAGTAATAGATGCCAAGAAAAATAGGGCAGAATTAGATGAGCAGAGGCGCCATAACCTGGCCATGGAGAAAAAAGGCAAAGGTGTTAAGAGAGCCATGAATAAGTTTAAAAAAAACAAGAGCCGCTTACAAACCAAGATATTGAAGCTTTAATCAAGCCACTGGGCATCAAAAATTTTAGAGGTGTGTACATGTCTGATTCTTTACCAGAACAACCACTCAACAAAGAGTGTGGCATTGTTAATTTGGATGAGTACAAAAATCAGGGCACTCACTGGATCTGTTATCTTAAATATTTAAACAATGAGGCATTTGTGTTTGATTCATTTGGAGGTATTCCTCCTGAAAATTTAGTAAAATATCTAAAATCAGCTAATCTTTATTACAATAATGCCCGTCTTCAAAACTTCAAAGATGTTAATTGCGGACATTTGTGTTTATCTGTTCTTAGATATATGTCTCAAATAAATAAACCATCAATTGAAAATTTTCAAAAAGCCTTGTGGTATCTGAAACATCATGGGGGTATTCCATCTCACCAGCCAAAATTCAATATTGAAACTCAAATTACATGATGACATTGTGTATCCCAAAACAATAGCTCTCAGAGCATTTTACGGCATGTACTTGATCCCTAATATTACGCACCACAACAACACAATTGCAATAGGGGATCAAAAAATTGTCATCACTCCAGGGCAATATAATCTATCCACTCTAAATGCTCAATTACCCAGAGGTGTAGTGTTAAGTCAAAATTCTGTCACTCACAGAGTAGAGATTGTATCTGCTACAGAAACAGTGGATTTGGGTACTATAGGAGAGCTGTTAGGCTTTGAGAACAACACAAAACTTGAAGCGGCCATCAAACACACTGCTATGAATATACCCAAATTCTTAGCCATAGAGACACTGAATATTCACTGTAATGTGGCTGAGGGTATGATCACCAAATCAAATGGCATAGGCACTCACAAACAAACTGGCATCATTGCAACATTCAAACCTAATTCTGAATTTATGGAGCCAATCATCTACACTCCATCCCCAACATTATATTTTCCTGTGTGTCATAACAGAATAGATAACATTGAGTTGATGGTCACTAATGAAAAAGAAGAATTAGTTGATTTTGCTGGAGCCACAACAACTGCTATCATAGAGATTAACATTTAAATAAAAATACATACAATGGAAAATATTGAGAGTTATGAGCTACAATCATTCCCTCCAAACAGGAGGACATTTGCAAATTTAAATCAACCCAACACAGAGATTGAGGTTGATCTTGATGTAGGGGATGGCTTTATACACCCCCACAGAGCAGATCTATACATAAAATTTGATGTTGTAAAGCTCGATGGAACAGATTACCCTGCAAATTCAAACATAAGATTGGTAGATAATTTTGTGCCGCATCTGTTCTCTGAAATTGAGATCAGAAAGCATGGTGTTGTTATAAACAGAATAGATTATCCCGGCATTACCTCCACAGCTTTGGCCACACTAAAATTATCCAAAACCGAGGCTTCATACTACCAAATAGGTGGATTTGAGGCTGGTGTTAAAATATTAACCAAGAACCATACAGTGCTGTTCCCCATGCGCCTGTTGCCAGGATTCTTCTCGGATTACAAAGATATTATGTGGAAGGGTGGGTTAAGAATTACATTTAGAAGAGCTGCCAATGATAATAATGCTTTGATGAGGTACAGCACATTAAACCCTACAGGAGAAGCTCTGCCCAATACCCTACCTGATGAAGGCAAATGCATTATTCAGACTATGGAGCTAAGAATCCCAGTTGTTGAATATGAAGCCAGTTATGCTCTTAAATACAAAGCAGATATAGTAAAAAATCCACAGGTTCCTCTGCAATTTTATACATATCAATGTGTACAGAAGCCCGCATCTGGCACATATTATGAATTTGATGCTACAAATTCATTCTCCAGTATACAATATGACATGCCGGATTTTGTGGTGGTACTGTTTCAGACTGGAAGACACAATAACCAGGAAAAAAATTCGAGTAGATTTGATAACTGCAACATCAAGAACATATATCTTAAAAATGGCAGAAATGAGGTTTTTCCTAGAGAAAATTACAATTTAGACATTTCCAAGGATGATTTTCTCAAATTATATGAAGCTTTTTCGGCTTTCAAGCGCGTCACTACTGGCAGTACTGACCTGTATTACGCACCAGATGAATTCAAAGCACGGAGACCCATGTTTGTAATTAACACTTCAAAAAGGAAACAAGTTGTGGTTAATGACAGGACAAACATTAAAATTATCTGTGAATTCCACGAGGCATTACCCGACGACACCATTTGTAGCGTCATTCTCATAGGTGAAAAATCATATGTTTATGATGTAAGAAATGAGAGAGTCACGGAGCAATTCTAGAAGAATTACATTGTTTTAATATTAGATAAACAAATTGAGGCTGGTGCTCAATTGAACTTAAACCAAAAGTAAATATGTGTGTGTGTGTGTGTGTGTGTGTGTGTGTGTGTGTGTGTGTGTGTGTGGCCTAGTTTTAAGTGTGGCCACAAGAGGGGCATATTTTTAACAAATTTATCTCTCAGAAGTACCTTTTATAAGTGTAGCCTCATCAATCTGAGGGGGTCATACTTTCTCATGGAATCCATGAGGGCTTTTTTACAAAAATCTTGGATTATACGGGGGTTCCACACTTGAGCAAAAAGCTCATGTATGCATGTTGAGCTAGTTTTAAGTATAGCAAATCTGCTTGAGGGGGGGTTCATACTTTCTCGGGTTTATCCCACCGTAAATACAACTACTTATTAGTTTCTTCATGTCTTTCATCTGACATCCTTATCATTTCTTCTATCTTTCAAATGCTTTCCTGTTTTCTTCACATACTTCTGCCATCTCTTCTATTTTTCGATTATTTTCTTCCAACCTTTCTTTAACCTCTTTGCTGTTTTGATCTTGACTTTCTTTTATTTCCATCATCATTTTCATCAACATCTCCATCGTGTTTTGTTCTTCTTTATTTCCTTCTTTTTCCTTTAACTTTGCTTTCCTGCATTCCTTGCATTCGTATCCTTCTCCCTTTTCACATATCTTATCATATTTTTCTTTCCGGATTCCTTCACATAACCAGTGTTTCATTTCTTCACATACCTTACACTGTATTATTTCTTCCTTAATTCCTTCTTCGCCACAACATATATATTTTCCTTCTTCCATTTTTGCTTTACTTATATTTCCAAATTCTTATTCTTCGCGTTATTTCAACCTCTGGTCTGTATCGTACCCCACGTTGGGCGCCATTAATCAATGCCACGTCCCTCGCGTGAACATCTACCAGCTTAGCACAGGGGAGAGACAATGAGATACCTCTGGGCACAGATCATGGTGACTAACGCTACAAATATATGGAAAGAAATAACAGATTTAACCCACTACTGAGGGTACAATTCGTACTATATTCTTGATTAATTATGTACAAATATTAAATAACTTTTGAAGTCTTTTCATACAGTAGTTTTCTTCTATTTTTATTTTTTATTAATTCTAACCAATCTTCTTCGGGCTTCTTCTTCTTATAATCAATATGGCATCTTCTTCTTATGGCCTCTTCTTCTTATAATCAGTATGGCATCTTCTTCTTATAATTAGTATGGCATCTTCTTCTTTTGACCTCTTCTTCTTATAACTAGTATGGCATCTTCTTCTTATAATTAATATGGCATCTTCTTCTTATAGCCTCTTCTTCTTATAATCAGTATGGCATCTTCTTCTTATAATTACTAATATTCCTTCTTCTATATATTTACATCTTTATTCCTCATCCTTTCGTTACTCTTTATTTACATCTTTTGTTTCGTTCCTTGATTTTTCTAAGGAACATTTTATATCCTTGCTATATGGATTATTCTTTGTCCGTGGATCATTAAATGAGCTTCCCTTTATATCCTTTGACGTAAATATCGATCCTCCAAATAAACAAAGAGAAAGGGGTTAGTTAAAGATCTCGCTTATGTCATTACTGAATGATAATTCCCCTTTTCTCCTTATTTATATCATGTTATTATTTTAAACTTATTTATTTATTTCCTTATAATTAGTATTAATATATACAATCGTTATTTCATCACATCTGCTCTCTCCGTTGTCTCTATTTACAATCGTATAAGTTCTCCCGGGTGGTGCCATCTCTTACCCACTTTCCAAACTTATTTATGCAGCATCTTTTATAACCGTTGTTCCTCTTGCATGCTGCCATCTATGGTCCTTTATTTCAAAGAAAAGCAACGCAGTTTGTGTACGTGACATTTGTCATTCCGACAAGGCATTTTTTTTAAAATTATATTTCTCTTCTTCTATTTGATTTCGATTTTCAATAACCCTGGTTATTCAAATTATTATTTGTAAATACATTTTTAAAGATTTATGAAGAATTTAAGTCCTCTTAAATTTTCACTGCCTCTTTCTGAAACTTGACTGCCTTTTTTCGACATACACTGTCTTTTTTCAATTTTTCGTTGCCTTTTTGCCTGCCGTTTTTAATACTTTTCAGTGCCTGAACATCCGGGCTCTAGTTATCAGTCACATCCTTATGTGGGGGAACCATTGGGGCACGTGATAGTTTCAACTGCGATGATCAATTGATATAGATGGACCACAAGGAAAAAAACCTTGGGACGAAAAGTCCCCGCGCAGCTTTCCTTTCTTCCCTCCACCTCGGGCCATAAGGAAGCTAGCATGGTCCACTCTCCCCCTCCCCTACTCGCGGGGGTATGGTGCACAGGAGTCGCGGGTCTGCGCAGGTTGTTTTGCTCCTGATACCACAATACAATATATTTTTTTTGTATGCTTAAGCAGGGAGAATTGAGGACACTATTAAAATGTCGGTAATTATGGTACAATTAAATTGGAACACTCTTCAATTGATTTTTCTCATTTCTCATCTAATGGGTTGCTTGCCCGATATAAGCTATTTATGTCTGGTTAGGAGTTCTAACTCGTGCACCTTCATGATCTTCCACAATTTCATTTCTTCTTTATCTTTTTGTTGTAGGGTCCTCAAGTAAATTCAGTGTACATGTATACTTTCATATACATGTTTCATACACTTTGTTCATTTTTGACATTTTCAAACCTTTGAATATACTATTGTTTTGAGCTTTGTGCATGAAACAAGAGCATTATGTACTTGCACTATAATTTGACAATAGAATTATCAAAATCTGATGTATGAGTTAGGTGGATGGGCAGAGAGGAATAAATCATCTATTTAATGGCCATGATAACTGCTGCAAATTTAGAATCATTTAGGTAAAATTATTTCTGCGAATAGAAAATGTGGTTCAAGATGGTGGATGAAAAACTGATTTTCCCAATGTTGCAGGCTCTATACTATGCTCTACATTGTTTTTTTTCTTTCAAAACTGTCCAGAATACAATATTTCATTCGTCCGTAATTTTGCAGTAAAGCTTTTAAAATAACATTTCATAGATTAGGAGAGAAGTGGTGGTAAAATCACAAACGTTGTAGTTATGATAACCACCATAAATCTAAAGCTTTTGAGTTGCAATTTATATAATTGCAAGACATGTTGATGCATTGGTCTCACATTTCAGAAAAATTGGTCACAATGTTTAAAGATAGTATAGGACAGACCGGTTTATCATGTTGTGGGAGAGTTTTACATTATGCTCATATTTGACTAGGGTTACATTTTTCGTAGATTAAGAAACACAGGTCTCAGCAATGTTATGGCATCACTTGAGTTTTTAGTTTTTAATAAAAACTCTGGGCAAGAATTTACAATACCAGACCCTTCTGTAATTTCTATCCTACTGCTTATACTCACGAAATAATTAGCCGCGATGATTTATCTGAGGTTAACATGTTGGGGTGAGGTGTTGAAATTGTTCATTGACGTGTAGAAGTTGTAAAATAAGCTTTTCAATTCTCGTAATAATTCTCCGTATACAAGTATGGTAACCATATTTTTTGATATGAACAATTGACGTTCGGAATTAGTTACGCTGTCTACAGCGTTGCCACACTGTTGATTTCATACTTGGAGAGCATGGATCGTTTAAGAATGGCGGAAGTTAACACTAAAAATGTTAATGTTGTACAGATTGTTAGGTGGAGTGTGCAGGAGGATGGCCGTGGGCTCATTAACGAACTTATGAATATCGGTATTTTGCCCAAAGAAGGTGCTTAGACGACAGTGACGGTGACAATCACGATGTAGAAGATCATGTGGAATGTGGATTGATTTGATTACAGGTAAGTTTAGCAACAGTGCATGGTTCGTAAAATTGCAGGATACGAAAATGGCGTCTTCGATTAGGAACGTTTGCCGTTAAAGTGCTACGAAAATAAGATTTTTCATCGGTTCGTTATGACAATTAACGCAGAACTATTCACGGAGAGCCCCCCCCCCCCCACTGATCATTCTCGGTAAGTTTAGGTTAGGCAAAGAAATTTAAAATTTGGGGTCGAAAAACCATTCACGGGCAGAAATCATTGACGGATAGCCCCACGAACTATGCACGGTAAGGTTAGGTTAGGTTAGGCAAACATAGTTAAAATTATGGGGCCGTACTAATGTCAGGAACATATATTTCGTTCCTTAAGTAATCGAAACGCAAAATCTTGCGATAAATAATGAGCAATCGTGCATTGTCGGTTGCGATCACAGACCCCCTTATTTTGCAATTTCTGCACGTGACCCCCAAATTTTAACTTCAAATTCGTGATTAGGAGGCCTCAATTAGTGAGTATGCGAAATATTACAAAAAAAATCGGGGAGGGGTCCGGTATTGTAAATTCGCTCCAAACTCTGTAATATAGTGTGTTTTAGAAACGGTGGGAGTAAGTCACAAATTTTGAAACCAGGATAACTGCAGCAAATTTAGAGGCTTTTAGCTTAAATTAACTTTAACTAGATAAACCTCAATAGTGATTTTGTTTAGCATTTACATTTCAAGATTTTCATATGCTGAAGTAGATTCCAAATTCTGATTACACTTTCGAATACCTAAACTACATTTTTGGAGATTAAGGAAAGAAACTTACGAATTTTAGGGCATCACTTAAGCTATAGTTTGACAATAAAGGTTTTGAAATATAGTGCATTTTTAGGGAGCATTGGGATCAAATTGGGAGTCACAAATGTTTTATTCATAGGGATTGCGATTTTCGTATCAGCCAGATATTCTGAAGGATAGGTAAGGACGAAATCAGACAGACAAACTTGTAATTTGGCATGGTTAATGCACGGAGGAGGTATTTATGCTTGCTTGAAACATCCAGAACAATTATGGGAAAACTCAACTGTGATGAACTGTGAACAAACTGTATGGAAGAAGATTTAAAACATTGTGTTGCATGGTATTGTTGGATAATATAATGGTCTATGGCAGCTTGTAAGAAAATTAAATAAATGAGGTAGAAAATGTGTTTATGGCTGTTGCATAATTCATTCCAATATAGGCACAACACTGAATTCACAAAATAATTTGTTTCATAAACTGAAGTACAGACTGGAATATTCACAAATAGTATTTACTAAAAATGTGCTGCATCTTGAAAAACATATACTTTAACGTATCGTTGCAGAAGGAAGAAAGTAACAAACCTGATTGATAAAATTCAGTTTCACTGTAAAAATGTTAGTTAATGCTTTTTTCTGGAAAGAATGTTTCCGGCACTATTCAAGTTGATTTGTTATGTTACGGTGTTTTTTGTTAATGTGTTCATCACAACATAATTCAAAATTGTGTTATCTTTATACACGATGATGCATCCAATTACACGAACACACACGCATTTCTCTTGTATGATTGATTTGGTTTATTTTAATACTATAGTCTGCCAAATTTGGCTAATCGCAAAGATGAGAATGAGTGATGATATGATGAAATTCATGAAGGGACATAGAAAGAATACTCATGCCCAGCCTGGGATTCGAACCTAGGTCTTGTGCCATTTCTCTTGTTAAAATACGTTATTAGTCCTCACCTAAAATAAAGTTCCAAATGGGGCCTCCCCGCAGGTGCAGTGGTAGCATTGTTGCCTTGTAATCAAAGGGTCCCAGGTTTGATACCCGGTGGAGGCACATAGTGGATCGGATTCCTCTTTAAACTGTAGGTCCAGTCCCGATTAGCCTTGCAGTGCATAAAGTGGACATAAAACACCCAATCAATCAATCAAATCAATAAGGTGCCAGTGTGGAGTAACTTTGTTGACTGCCGGGAAATAGCACTGGTTATAACATATTTTTACCCCCCCCCCCCCCGCTCACCATAGTGTGATTGTTGGATGCACCAAAGTATGTGCCTCATCAGGGAATGCAATCCTGGAAATTAATCACAAAGCAACGGTATTAACTATTTGACGATCCAGGAAGAGTAGAATCTAAACTGTTGGACAATATTTTAGAACAGAATTGTTACCAGAAATGTTAAATTGTTTTTGATTCAGTAAACTATACCCTGTCCCAACTATCTCTGGAGCAAGGCCGCGCATAGCATCAGAGAAGGGGAGGAAATGAAGTGGGCAGAGTGAAGCAGTACACGCTGCTGTGAAGGCAGGTAACTGCAGTTGCTTAACCCCCTCCATGCAATCCAGTTCTCTCTCACGACTTCATTGTTGGAACCATCTCGCATCACTACTTGCGCAGACTTGTTTTCGTTTGCCTACTCCAGAGATAACTGGGACAGGATACAAACCAATACAAATTGAATGTTATGATGCATTACTACCAGGTGAAAATTTATTTAATTTTTAAAATATATATTTTTAAATATAACCTGAAAAACGCCAATGAAACCCAGTTTTCACCGGTTTTTTTTAGGTTTTATCTGAAAAAAAAAACACCGGGCAAAATGCCAACCCTGAATTCAATAGACATTTCTTATGCATGAATCACTCGAAGCTAGGTTTCTTGCTGGATTCTTAAGTTGGACTTGGACTAGTTGTTGGGTACTGGCTCATCTGATAGTTTTCGTCTCATACGATACTACAGCGCGTCCAATTCTTTGCGAGGCCGAGAGATCGGGAGAAGTGTGGCGGGCGGCGCTAGCGGAGATGCCGACATTTACGACCAGTAACGTCCCGTTTATTTTTATGGACATATCTTTAGCATGCAGATATTTATATTAATACTGCAAAACGAGCACTAACCTGTCTTATACGAGTTGTTCAAAGTGATTCACACATTCCTTGCATCATTTGATGAACTTTTGATTCACACGCAAATGTTATTCTTCCGTAATTCTTCCAAGTTTTGCCCTCATATTGTCTTTTAGTTCATCGATTTAAAATTTAACGATCCAGTTTCTGGTAATGTAAAGACAAGACGTTAAACCGTCTCTCTATCTGTACGTGAAATGCCAGGGAATTTCTGTGCAAATTGCCTACACACGTCTCGACACGAGTCTGTTTTCACGTAAGTGCCATACAAAAAAAAATCTTTGTTCTAACGCGAACTTTTCGGCAGGTAGTTCAATCGCCTCACTTGCACACAACACACAACACACACACACACACATTGCAATTACACCAAGAAGTAGCACGGCAAGTAACCAAAAACCACACTCTTTCACACAGTACGAAATTAACACGCTCTTGGTTCAAGGTCTGTTCCTCACTCCATTCGCAGCTCTGTCCAGGGCACCTGCAGTCACGAAGGAAAGAACAACTCAAGCTTGGAGCTTTCAGATTGCAAACAATGCGCATGAAAACCATAGACTTTTAACGGTTTAGTCTACAACGTAATCTTGATACAGTGTTGTACATTCGAAAACTCCAAACGATTATGAGCAAAGCAAAACGCTTTCGAGGGTAAACTTAAGCGGGCCGTTACTGGTCGAAAATGTGGGCATCTCCGCTAGCGCCGTCAGCCACACTTCTCCCGATCTCTCGGCCTCGTAAGGAATTGGACGCACTGTATATTCATACATGAGATTCGCAAAATTCATAAAATAATAAAATAATATTTTGCATAAATAAATAGGTCAAACATTTATACACTGGTAATAATAAAGATTTTCATTATCGGCTAATCACATTGTCGGGTACATATCTC
Organism: Lepisma saccharinum; assembly: GCF_977018435.1. Classification (NCBI taxonomy): domain Eukaryota; kingdom Metazoa; phylum Arthropoda; class Insecta; order Zygentoma; family Lepismatidae; genus Lepisma; species Lepisma saccharinum. Next base: position 33,470,100 of record NC_139234.1, read on the forward strand.
GCTTTGGATAAATTCTTAAATATTAATGGACGCGAATGCACATCATCTGTTACTTTTTCTTTTATCGTGCAGCGAACCAACACTCGGAAACTACAGACAAAAGAAATTCCCTTGCCAAACTCTCAGATTATCTTCACATGACTAATTTTTCGCTCTGATTGGCTGTTCCACAGAATGTAGCGGAAAAGGCCAGTTGCAATTGCACACGGTCTAGTCGGCAGAACCAGGCTGGCTGCCATTATTTCCAGCAAGGTAGTCTAATGCCATAGGGCATTCCTACTCGAATTCAAGTTCCGTGTGGTTCGGCCTTTACAAAGAGCCTCCCCGATGGCGCACTGCCGGATCCTGTGGCCGAGTGGTTAGCGTATCGAGGTGCGACGCCAAGGGTCCCGGGTTCGAATCCCGCTCGGGCTTGGTTGTTTGTGTATATCCATTCATCAATTTCATCACTCATCCCCATCTTCGCAATTTAGCCAAGAGGCACAAAACGCGAAGTAAAATAAACTAAATCAATCAATCAATCAACCAATGGCGCACTGGTAGCGTCTTCGCCGGTGGATACCCGGTGGAGGCACATAGTGGTTAGGATCCCACCTTAAACTGTAGGTCCAGTCCCAATTAGCCTTACTGTGTATAAAGTGGACTTAAAACACCAAATCAATCCAATCGGCCTTTACAAGAATAGTATTACAGGTTGAGGTGAGATAGCGTGGGAGTGGGGGAAACACCGGAAGCCATCTTTTTGAAAAATATCTCTTGGTGGAGAAGAAGAATGTTTGCTCCTTTTCCGAGAATCGTAAATCGACTGTGCAAGAAATCACCTCCGAGGAAAGTGGACGTTTCCTGGTGAATTGGATGCAATTACAACCAGTTGCCGATGACAGGGGAGCAAAACACTGAAATTCCTCTCTCCTGCGGAGAAGAGAACGAGAGATGGATTGACGAGCGATCCTCTGAACCCTTGGTAGGTATTTGGTCTCTCGAATTGAAAAAAAAGAAACAGAAATACGTTCTTCCGCAAATATCCTACAGTTTTCCAACTTGTCGACTTTTCACAGCCTTGTCGATTCGATGATAATGCGAGAGACTTGTTCAAAATTACGCTCTACAAATATGCGTTTACATTTTCTTTCCTCAACTTTCCACACGAGGCTGTTTATTTTAACGTAATTACTAAAAAAAAAAGAAATCAAAACTCGAATGTAGAATAAGTTTATTTTTAAAATCTGGTATTATAACAGAACTCTGATGACATATACGAAGAATTCGTTACGTATATATCGCTGGCCTTTGTGTCATAGTGGTAGCACACCACGCTACGACGTCAGAGGTCTCGGGTTCGAATCCCTGTTCTTTGCATCATGTCCCTTCATCGATTTCATCATATCATCACTTATTCTCATCTTCGCGATTAGCCAAAAATGGAAGAAATACGAAGAAAAATAAACCAAATCAATCAGTCGTTACTTATTTATGCCCAATAGTGTTTTATATATCGCCGGGTGAATGCTGTTTTGTTGTATCTCCACTTTTCGTCAGAAAGGAGATGATGACGTTATAGTGTTCCGTACAGAGTAATGCGTCACGTTCCTAAGTGACGCATCTGGATGTCAAGAGGAGTGCATTATCAACATTAATAAAATGTTTGCGCAAATCGTGTATATTCAAAATCCACATACGTCAGACTTTAATCACCTCTCCTGAAAAGTTAGTGCAGATGGATATGCGACAACATAGTATTCAGCAGGTAACATGCACTGAAAATAAACATGTAGCATTTTAGAAATATCCAATTTTTCATATTTTACTTACAGTTTCCTACTAAATACACCCCTCACAAAAAGTTTGGAATATCATTATGTTTGGCAATAGGTGATAGGCACGATGGCATATGTCAGTGAAAAGATGAGAATGTCCACCAGACAGATTCTATGTGTTGTTGAATTCCAATGCCGTGTCTATCACCTATTGTCTAATAATAAGAATATTCCAAACTTTTTTTGAGGAGTGTATTTTCAGACTTTTATTGTTTAATAATGTGAGTACTTTTTGTTGAAATAGCTTCTCGGGGTATGGAAAGGTACAAAATTATCATTCTTGCCAATATTTTCATCATTTTGAATTTTTGAACAGCAGTGTTGAACAGAAATGCGATGTGAAAATGTAGGAGGGGAAAAATTAAGAAGATGGGTCATTTTTACTACTTTTATCTTTGGGGTCTTCTGTATCATACATACGTTGTTTCTCGTTGCAGGATGAATCATAGGCATAGCTGAGGTGGACGCTTGGAAAGACGAGGCAACAGGGCAGTGCCTCTGAATGTATTGGAGCTTAAGTAGCTATAATAATAATATAAGTTTACAAAGAAACAAAACGTCGGAATATCATGATTGCAAGGTAAGTGGCAAAGGTAAGTACAATGTCTCAATGTCCATGTACTCGTATTTGCCTTTCAGCGGAAGATCTGTATTTAGTGCGCGACAGGTGCTATTCGCCGGGAGTGTCTGGCTTTGGTGGCCTGCGTTCGCTTCGCCTAGCGACCAGGCGGCCGGCAGCGCGTGAATTGGTGGGGACGAACCCACGAGTCAAATAACGCCGCCGAAAACCGAACCACTTGAAGATGGCCACAGGGACATTCCTGGTTGGACGAGGACCGGATACGGTGAGTACCTTGATGCTTTCTTTCTTTCTGCGTGTACTTGTTGTGTTGCTTTCTTTGTCTCGTTAGTCGAGTTCGCGAAAAAAGTACGAATCACGGGCATCGGGTGCGATATTTTTATATAAAGTTCTCGTCATTATTCCAGTTACGGCTTTCATTGCGCTTTCGACAGAATAGAAGAATTGATATCGATAACCAGTAATTGAAAAGAATCAACGACAACCGTGGGAACAGAAAAATGAAAAAGGTGAGTATATGTTCCACCTTTTCCACCATCCTTGCGACAAGGTACGTGCTTATTTCAATTGTAATTGTAACTGTAATTGGGAAAAGTCGAAACATTACAAAACAAGAGGTTTGTGTTACGGACTTCCTGTAACGCAATTTACCGGGACCTGTTGCATGAAGGGGCCGCCGAGCGGCCGACGCTCTGGCGGTAAACGACTGAAATAACCTCCCTGTATTTATTACTTTGGCAGCGTTTAAAGTTTTATCTTTTTACAGAATAACAATGGTGAATTACTCTCTCCTGCGGTAGTTGATGAATGCTAATATATGGGCTGATGCTTAGGCTTTGCAGCATCATCTCTCGATTTCAAAAAGCGTTCAGTGTGAAAAGAAAACCGAAATGTGAAAGAGGAGCTGCAAAAGGTATTGTAGATACTTGTACCTTTATTAGTGTTCTTTATGTAAGCTGCATTACATCTTTATTTTATCTTCGTCTTCTCACACTTACTGTTAATTTGAAACACTGCGAGGAGGGGCGTTTATTCTAGTGGCTGATTAACGTGGGAGGAATGGAGCGGATGCTTTATTATTTTCTTACGTGTCATGTGTTAGGTTCACAGCGGTTGACCCACTTATGGTTAAACGAAGTTAAATGTTATGTTTTAAATGGCTGGGGGGTATTGCAAGATATTCATGTGTTAAATATATATTTATTGATTGTTTTACATATCTCATTTACGTGCATCTCTTGTTATTTAAGATTGCTAGATCAAGAGGTTGGATGGTTGTTCACTTTTGTTTTAATTGAAAATTTATTGCTTTTATTAGTCTATGAGATGAACGGGCTGGCAGAGATGGCGCTTTGTTTATTCTAACATTAATTTATTATCTTGCCAGTTCTAGAAGTCCAGATTGTGGATGTGTCCAATTGAGTTTATTGAAAGCTTGTTCTTGAGTTGAGAGATCGGGAAGGCCTCTATTTTATTCACTTTGATGACTATAAATTGTAAAACATTGATGATGCTTGCAATTGTTGATACTTTGTTTTTCTTTTCTCTTTGTAGATGACACCCATATCTAACGGCCTATTTAGATATTTACCACGGAATTAACGTCCAAATTGTGAGTGTGAAAAGAAATAAATTACGCTATTAAGGAAGACGGACAATAAAGGACGAAATAGGTCAGTATTTTCATCTTCCTTTTTATATGTTAAAGTAATAAATCAGTTTGTAGCCATATCAAGTTGAAATCACAGGCAACATTTCACTGATTCTTGACAAGCATTTTTACTGTCAGAACCTAATTTTATGTACAAGAACGACTACTCCTAAAACCTCACTGCCACAACAATTATCGGTATTATTTAATATTATCAAAATAATGAAGTTGTTATACAATTGCCTTATGTTTCTCCTGGGCCCACTCCTGTTCCTATCGGACTACTCTGGTGTAGATTGAGTCAGTCCATTTTTCCGTTCATGTCAACAATCGAATAATTCGATTGATATACGTACGTATTGCTCAAAAACTACTGCTGATACGGAGATGTAATTTAGTGAGGTGAAAGAATACTACGTGTTGTATTATCTCGATTATTGTCTGTCAGTCTGTAAATGTGACTAAAAAATTAACAACAATCGGCATTATAACGACCTTTTCGTGGGCACATATTTTGTTGGTGAAAAACCTATAGTAAGTACATAAAACATTAATTATAACCATTTGGCTATTTAGCGAACTATAAATGTTACTAGGTTTTTCTTGTATGTACGCATTGCTTGCATTGTGGAATTAATGCTCTTATAGTTTACGGTTATTACATGCATAAGAACACAGTTTTTCGTTGTGACGTTTCAGGAGAACACACGCTCCATTCATTTAATGAATTCAAAATGAGAAAATCTCCACAAGATGTGGAAACCACAGGAATATATAATATAAGTTGTTCAAGTTCAAAGGATTATGTAGGACAAACACCAAGGAAAATGGCAATAAGATGGCACGAACACGATTTGGACATTATAAATCTAAACCCAAGAACAGGTTTGTCACATCATCGAAGAGAAGCACTTGATTAAAAAGAGAAGGGTTTTAAGAGTAACGGGGAACATATATTTCAATGTCTGGGAAGCTTCGATCATTGAAGAAGAACACTGGGAAGAACACTGGAATATATTAAATAATGAAAATGGTAACATAGACCCACTATGGAGTTTTCTTTTTCACAAGTGGAGTAAGCCACCATCTTTAAAATTTAATGTAACAGAAAACATCAAGAAACTCTGTGAAAGCAATGATGATTTTGAATTGCCTGATGATATTTGGGATTCATAATTTTTAAATAAAAAATAATGTGATCCAAATTTTTTATCTGTAATAAAAATAAAACAGACTGCTTGTTTTCACAACAATTTAACATTCACAATACAACATCCATTGTATAACGAATTATTTTTGTTCAAAAAATGGTTAACCATTGTTATAACTGTATCTTTAGTCAAACTAAAAATAAATATCTGATGTAGGGAGCGTGTGTTCTCCTGAAACGTGACAACGAAAAACTATGTTTCTATGCTTGTAATAATAGTAAACTACAAGAGAAATAATATAAATGTTACGGAGATTATAGGCTATTTATTATTACGATTTTTGATTCAAGTGCTAATTACCTTTGATACATGCCTAGATTATCTTAATTAGTAATTCGTTACAAATCCATAACAACTAACCGGGGGATATGTCAATGTACTGATTAGTTCCCATGGAGCAATTCAAGGTTATGTGGTATACACAGCTCCAAGTCGTTTTATTGTGTTTATTGATATGTACCTTGCATTTCGAATCATACCGTATACAAACATGAAATAATTTCGAAACAGTGTATGTATATCGAGGAAAATAAATAATAATGAATTCTAGCATGAAATGTTTTCTTTTTTTATGACACCATTCACCATGTGTTCCACACAAGAGGAAACCTTGAATTCTGACCACTATTGTGCCTCACTGCGAGACAGAGGCGTCTCGTGAACGCATGGGGTGTATGCTGCACATGCGTCAATTGTGGGAAAAGGGACAGCTTGCTCTGCGACGACATTCATGAGCATTTCTACATTCTAATTTCTTCATATAGGAGAAGTATTTATTTTACACGAGAGCGCTCAAATAAGCCTATATTACATTTCTTGGATCTGAAGTGAAAGAAAATAATAATTCTTTTCCCACAATTGATGCATGCGTCACTTCAGATCCAAGAAATGTAATACAGGGAGGTTATTTCAGTCGTTTACCGTGAGAGCGTCGGCCGCTTCATGCAACAGGTCCCGGAAAATTGCGTTACAGGAAGTCCGTAACAGAAACAGCTTGTTTTGTAATGTTTCCACTTTTCACAATTACAGTTACAATTACAATTGAAATAAGCACGTACCTTGTCGCAAGGATGCTGGAAAAGGTGTCCTCCCAAATACAAATATTTCTGGCACCTTATTTCTGACATCTAATCTTAGATTAGACATCGCTACTTTATCCTCAGTTGACAGAAAGGGAAGACAGCATCCCGGCGCATAAAGCAAACCGAAAGCATAAAATGATATTTAAAAGTAATAATAATGATGATTACTAACCTCCTGTGTTATAAGAGATGTTGAAAATGACATCCTTCAACAGAAATACAACACGTTTCTTAGGTTCAAGAGATCCTGTCTCTCGTAATTGCCTGACCACTTTTCTGCAAGAGTTCGTTTTCACGTAATTATCGTACATAAAAACTCTTTGTTTAAGAGTATTTGTTTAGCGGAATAACTAATGAATGAATAACAACTAACACACAATAAAACACTAGCACTGAATAGGACATAAACTCAATAACACAGTATAAACAACACGTGTACTGATAAACGCAAACAGAAGTGAACATGAGTGTAGACTCACTACATCTGGTAGCCGACAGTGTTGCTAACCATTTTCCGTCAATGTCCCTACAGACGTAGTCAAAATCTCCCTACAACTAACCAAATGTCCCTACGCCAAGTAAAGCGACTAAAAAACAACAACAACTCATGAGCATGCAAAACAGAAGATAAAATATACACATTTACTTACCAAATCTTTCTGTTCGGTGCTTCCACAATTAATGAAGGAGCGAATTTACAATACAGGATCCCTCCCCGATTTTTATAATATTTCGCATACTCACTAATTGAGGCCTCCTAATCACGAATTTGAAGTTAAAATTAGGGGGTCACCTGTAGAAATTGCAAAATATGTGAAATTGAGTGGTCAGCGATCGGCACGATTGCTCATTATTTACCGGAAGATTTTGTGTTTCCAATACTTAAAAAACGAAATATACATTCCTGATATTACTAGGACCCCAAATTTTAACTATGTTTGCCTATCCTAACCTTACCTGAATGGTTCGTGGGGCTATCCGTCAATGGTTTGTGGGGCTACCCGTGCATGGTTTTTCGACCCCAAATTTTAATTATGTTTGCCTTGCCTAACCTAACTTAACCTAACCTTACCGAGAATGGTCAGTGGGGCTATCCGTGAATGGTTTTGCGCTAATTGTGATGCGAACCGATAAAAAAAATCTTATTTTCGTAACACTTTAACGGCAAACGTTCATCATCGAAGACGACATTTTCGTATCCTGCAATTTTACGATCGATGCACTGTTGTCAAACTTACCTGTAGTCCACATTCCACATGTTCTTGTACATCGTGATTGTCACTGTCACATGTAAGCACCTTCTTTGAGCAATATACAGAAATCCATAAGTTTATTAATTAGCCCACGGCAATCCTCCTGCACACTCCAACTAAACATCCGTACAAATTAACATTTTTTTTACTGTTCTCTTCCGCTATTCTTACACGATCCATGCTCTCCAAGTATGAAATCAACAGTGTGGCAACGCTGTAGACAGCGTAACTAATTGCGAACGTCAATTGTCCATATCAACAAATATGGCTACCATACTCACATACGGAGAATCATTGCGAGAATTGAAAAGCTTATTTTACAACTTCTACACGTTAATGAACAATTTTTTCACCTCACCCCAACATGTTAACTTGAGATAAGTCATCACGACAAATTATTTCGTGAGTATAAGACGTAGCATAGAAATTACCGAATGGTCCGGTATTGTAAATTCTTGCCTTAATGAATAATAGGGGCGTGCGGGACAGAATTTTTTGGGTCGGTCGGGATGCGGACGGGAATTGTTTTTAAATCCCGACATTCGGGACGGGAAAGATTTTCAATTTCCCGACCAAGTCGGGACATTTTCGGGAAGGGAAATGTTCGAAATTTCCCGATGCTCTGGAAATCTGGAATTCTACACGTCATTTTCACTTTAAGTGATTCTTTTTGCATTTCTAGAATAAAAACTTATAATTTCCGATAAGTTCCAGAAACTTACAATGCAGAAAACGTCGAGAATTAACGACTTTTTAAAGTGGCCATTCGGTATTTCGCGACTGCTCGGGATCCCGCACACCCCTAATGAATAACATTAAGTCATTTACTGTTGATTATATTATTTAAAGTCATACATGCTGCTGCTGTGAAGAGATAGATGTTGGTTGGTGATGCTGTATTTCCTGCAGTCTTTAACAATTCTGGTCCCATTTTATTTCTCTTTTTTTGTTTTTGTATCACTTAACATTGAACATATTCTTTACGTTTCCGCGTTAGAATGTGGCAATGTTAGCACTATTTTCGCGAGAGTGGAAATGTTTTTTTTAAAAAAATCTTGCCTTGAAAGTTCTTTGTAACCGATAACATGTTCCAAAATTCTGTTGGAGATTTGTTAGTTAGTTCTTTTTCTCCTCCTCGCTAAAGTATCCAGATGAACTAATCCATTCATTCCAAACCGAGCATGAAGAAAATGCAACTGACTGGCGAGTAAGCTTTGCACCTTTGCACAATAAAATGTTATTTTCCAAGATTGAAAAAAGGCCCTACGTTTTCCCTCATTTGGAAAAATCCGTCCCTACGCGGGCAAAATATAGTGAAAAGTACCTATGCGTACCATCACTGCCGACAGGTGTCACATTCGTGCAGTTGAAGCGCCCTCTCGCGGCTGACAACTCCCGCGATAAGCTGCCAGCGCTCTCGCGACAACAGGATAAAGTAGCGATGTCTAATCTAAAATTAGATGTCAGAAATAATGTGCCAGAAATATCTGTATTTGGGAGGACACCTTTTCCAGCATCCTTGCGACAAAGTACGTGCTTATTTCAATTGTAATTGTAACTGTAATTGTGAAAAGTGGAAACACTACAAAACAAGCTGTTTCTGTTACGGACTTCCTGTAACGCAATTTGCCGGGACCTGTTGCATGAAGAGGCCGCTGAGCGGCCGACGCTCTCGCGGTAAACGGCTGAAATAACCTCGCTGTATAAGCTTATTTGAGCGCTATCGTGTAAAATAAATACATCTCCTATATGAAGAAATTAGAATGTAGAAATGCTCATGAATGTCGTCGCAGAGCAAGCTGTCCTTTTCCCCACAATTGACGCATGCGCAGCATGCACGTATGCGTTCACGAGACGCCTCTGCTGCGAGAAATGAACCAGACACTTTACATTATGTCCTGCGTAGTAATGAGCGTTACCGGATGTCACGAAAAAAAACACATGAATTCCTTACCTTTGTATTCATCAGATACCCCAGCCACAACTGGATATAACCAGGCCTGTATAGTCGACGGTATACGTCGTATACCCTCTGATTGACTCATTAGCGTATGCTTTCTGCTTTTAGTGTTACTAGCAGTGTTATTAAAATTATTAATAGCATACAAACTGGCAGTTCACCAAAGCAATGTCAACAAGAAAATAAAATACAATAACATACTGTAGTGCAGCCATGTGTTTCAAAGGGGAAAGTGCCTTCTGTATTGTAATATGCCTCTTTTATGCCAATTATTGTAATATCATCGTCATGGTAAACGTTCTGAGAACAAGAGAGAAGTGTGGCATACAATGGATGAGTTCTTGACGTCAGAGCCATGACGCTTCTTTCGTCACCTCCCGGACATTTCATTCACATGAACCCAATATTTGGAAATGGGTTCATGAAAGCGAAAGGGTTCCTTAAGTTCATGTATATATGAACTCAATGTTTCATTTGATTGACTCCATTCGGTAGGAAGCGTTCTTGCAGGTTGAGAAATGAGGATAACTTTGCCGCAGAAGTATCAACCCACCCAGAAGCACTCGAAGGGAAATGACAAGGTTTAATTACCTGAAATGCACTCAGCGAGCTACGTTACTCTCTTCCTATCCTACCTCGTAATATAATGTTTCATTCCCCTTGTGGGAAATCTTTATGGAATCAAAGAAAATTACGTATCACGGCAAAGTTCAATCAACCCTAGTGGAAGTATCTCGGGTGAGTGAACTGAGATATGAAACAAGAGTTTAAGGCCATCTCTTCTCAAATATTTCTAAAGACAACGGAAGGAAAATGTAGCATTTAGTTTCTCTAATCAAGACTTTTTCATCATTCAATAAGACAAATCCTTACATTTGAAGTTATAGTAAAGGCAGTAGTTTCGTTTGCACAACAGATGGCAATGTTTTCTTGTGAAAACAGGCTATGCTATATACATTCTAAATGATTGAAAAAGATTGGATACAAAGGCAAATAAAATAGGAGTTGTTAAAGTTTATGAACTGAAAAAAGGGATACTCATATAACACAGACGCGCAACATTGCCATAACCTTACGCGTGATTTCGTTCTTATATTTAAATTCCTAGAGAAAATGAGAACGTGATATACGCGTATGTTGTCTTGCCACAAATAAGAATTCTAGGTATGTTTGTTGATTCCAGCTATTTATGTGTAATTCCCAATTTTCTGCATCTTTCTGTATGCAATGCAAATACCAAATGTTAATAATCCGCAGTGGTATCGTACCTACAGTGTGTCAATTTACGCTACCAGCGAAACTTGACATCGATTGGAGAATATCAAAGTAAAGTAAATTTAAAGTAGTTTCGCTTGTCGAGCTCTCACTTCTACCCTACAAGTTCTCGATAAAAGTGTTTGTTTTTGTTTGTTATTGTTCTGCAAGTGGTACTTTTCAGGCCGGATGACGTATTGAAAACGACAACCCTATGGAAACAGTGCCATGGTAACAGAAGCGGCACCATGAAGATGATATCTGGGTGAGTGTACACCCAACGACGAAAGAAACAGTAGGCGAATTGTCCTCCACCATTTTAATTCGGTCTGAATTACAAAATATGTTGACAATGAATTGAAATAATGACGTCAATAAGCAGACAACAATGCCTGCTTCGAACCAACATAGTTTCATTCCTTAAAACAACACAGGATGTAGAATAAAAAAAAAGTAATGAAAATAGCGGTGGACAATTTGCTTACCATTTTCTTTGCCGTTGACTGTACCATTTTCAAATTAGTTTGCCGACCTCCTGCTTACCACATCGCGCTACAACGCCAGGGGCATGAATGTAGTTTGTGTGTCCTTGCATCAATGTCATCATATTATCATCACCCATTCTCATCATCGCGATCAATGAGTCACTCAAATTTGATTTCGCAATTTGTTCGTAGCATACTAGATACGTATAGTGGAACCACAGGCAAAGGAGCTTGCGCAGACCCGCGACTCTTGTGCGTCGTACCCTCGCGTGGAGGGGAGGGGCAGAGTTGAGCATGCTTCGCTTCCTTATAACCAGAGTTGAACCAATAGAGGGGAAGGTGCGCGGAGACTTTTGGCCGAAGGTTCTTTTCCTTGCTTTCGCTCTACATAATGTTGTTCATCGACAGCATGCAAACGAAAACGAAATTAATGGTATAGATTTGAGATAATCAATTCGGTGCAACCTACATACGGATGAACATGTGTCTGTGTGTACGTTTATGAACTGTATTAGCTTCTTTGTATTCTCTTCTATTCTTTTTGTATTTCTTTTCAATTTTATTAGTACAGAGATGTAATATAATATCGAAGTAGATTGTGAAGTGGAAGAAAAAGTATTATAGCCTTAACTTAGTTTAGATATAAGTACAAAACCGAAATAAATAAAAATAAATAGAGCCTGGTAGCGTCGTTGCCTTGTAATGAAGGGGTACCGACGATACCCGGTGAAGGCACGTAGGGGTTCTGATCCCACTTTGAACAATAGGTTTAATCCCGATTAGCCTTACTGTGCATAAAGTGGACTTCAAACACCAAATCAACCAATCAAATAGAAACAAATAAATAGATTTGAATGAACATATACAACTACATTTGGATTATATGGATATTCGAGTAGCGGATGCATTAGGAAATGTGTATTAAAATTATCCTATATCTCATTTCAAACCATGAGAAGAGATGGAACGTGCTGAAAAATGAATATCATTCTCTTATACGTGTACTTGATGTTTCGAGTTGTTATGTAGTGACTGAACACATACTAAGCACTTCGTGTACGTCTCTGTTTTTCTTCAAGCGATGGATGCAAGCAACATCCTTTTGTCCACAACTAAAGCACGCCTTAGCGATTTAAGACCCTGAATGGAAGAAGAGACCATTACTTGTGTTGCATTATTTCCGCTGACTAACCACTGCGTTGCTATGACAACGAATCACTCCTTCCCCCTCTTCCAAACAGCAGTCACCACACGAATAGCAATTACTCCTGGAGTCATTAAACATTATTTTTCCCTCATTAGGAAGCCAGATTACAATTCCAACCCGGATGCGTTTCCAAGCTTGCTATTTTGCGACAGCAACCGCCGAATCGATATCTCGGATATGTAGATAATTTATGTGGAAAAACTATCTTCTAATCTGCCCTAATGGGAATTTTAAATAACACCCTTGCATTACGGATCCAGTGTACAACCAGGAAATATATCCAGGGTGCACAGAAAGGAATTTTGGTATTTGAGTACCATATTTGCCTTAATAAGTTAGATGTGTGCAGAAGGCTGTATATAGTTATAAAAGGATATTCAAAAACATATAATAGACTAAACTTGAGTATTGGCTCCTCATTTTCAGGGAAACATCACAGAAACTATATTAATAAAAACACTAAAAAGTACTGACCAAGGCAGTTTTATTTACGTAAGAAAACACTATACATGTAACGTTTAGACCTTGTATCAAGCTCTTCTTCAGACTAAGGAAACGAATTCATTTTCAATTTCAAATCTTTACTTTTGAATTTGTTTCTTAATCTGAAGAAGAGCCTGATACAAGGTCTAAACGTTACATGTATAGTGTTTTCTTACGTAAATAAAACTGCCTTGGTCAGCAGTTTTAGTTTTTTGTAACATGGAAGCAACGCTAAATTGTGTTATTATTGTGTTAAACTACATAAAATTTATCTCCGAGTCTCATCAGTGTTGAAGTTTTATACTGCACAACAAGATCTTTAAAAACGCACCTGAGCTCATGAGCAATCATCAGACATTGGCTTTGTATAATTTTGATTGGTCGAATATACAGTTTGACCAGGGTTGAAACCTGGGACCTCTGCTCTCATGACATGTTAACGCCGACAACCCTGACACGAAGGTCGGGAACACAATTTTTTAAATATGTAAACAATCGTAATATTTTATCTGAATATATAATGACAAAATAGTATTACAAACCATAGGCGTAGCTACGGGGTGTGCCGGGTGTGCCTAGTCTATTGATGCGTAGGCACACCCTAATGGCCTGCTTTATCAAAGGGAATTAAAGACAGATATTTCAATAAGAGAGAAAATAAGCGGCAGTTTGTAAGAAGTTGAAAATTTCATTACATGGTACAAACGTGTGCATTATCGCTGATGAAACGAGTGTCTATAGTTTTTCGATTTTTTGATGTCATTGGAGAAAGAAGATATTTACTGCATTCTACTCTGTACTGCAGCGCCTTTCGTCTATACCTGTCACAAGCTGCACGTGTGAGAGAGCTTTCTCCAAGCATTCCCAAGATAAAACTAGATTAAGAGCAACTCAGAAGCAGGATAAATTGGAAGCCCTGCTCTTGCTATTTGTGGAACAGGAAAAAGCTTAGTCTATTGATGTAAATGCAGTTATTGATTAGTTTAAGAACATTGTACCTTTTGACAGACGTCTCTTGGTATAGGTGACGTGTATTTTGATATATTTGTTTGTAACATTTATGAACATTTTGTGTATGTGTGATTTCTATGCAATTTGATTTTTTCTACTAGGTACATATATTCAGAAAATTTTAACACTGTCATTTAGTGAATTTATATTCCTTTACAAACATCAGTGCGGTTAAAGAGCCAAGTGATTGTGTTGCAAAATATGCTATTAAAAAGGTACAATACCTCATTTTGTTTCCTTGTGCACACCCAAATATAAAGTTCTAGCTACGCCTATGTTACAAACATATCGATGCAGAATGTGTAGAACATTTTATATATATATACTATGCCGGTCATGAAGTTTGTTGTTCACTTGTTAACCTTTGTTTGTGTGTAACCTTAGATTAATCGCTATAGAAAGACAACAGAATGAAGACAACAAGGAAGAGAAAGTTTTTTTGCTACGAAAATACATGAATCATGAAGTCGTTTTTGGAGCCTTGCTTCGCAAGAGCAGTGAATTGATTATTCTAGGAAGCAGAATACAAGATTAACGTGATCTCGGAGTTTCTCAGCTTGATCGATTGCCAACTTCCTTTATTCGTCTTCTTTTGTGGTTCGTTGAAAGCCATAAAGAAGACTGTGATGATATTACATGCTTGATTAACTTACGTCCATGTCGAAATGAGCGCTAAATTTGAAGTTTTAGTACCGGTGAAATGTGAATATTGAAGAAATATATGTAAAAGAGGAAAAGAAAAGAAAAAATTACAAAATTTTTATGTTATGAATTTTCTCGTGAGAGATTATTGCTGGGGATTATATGAATATATATAATATATTTGAATATACACAGTAATAAACATTCGATGGACAATACAAAGCGGACATCCTACCAGTTTTAGCAGGAGCAATTACTTATTAACAAACAGATCGAAATATAAATATAAAATAATAGTCTTGACAATACTTTTCTCTTATGGCTTAACTTAGAAAGTTTACTTTATTTCTTGTTTCTATCTATTTAGTTTTTACCTTCCGTTATAAGTAAAACTGTGATTTCAACCTCTCCAATCTACTCTTTTCTTTTTTCAGTGTACTAAACGACTTCCTCCACCTTAAATTTTCAAAGGTTCTTCTATGTCAAGCGCACGCGTGAGCGCGCGCGCGCACACACACGCACTTGCACATACATATTATTTAATTTTTCCACAAACTTTTCTCCCAATGTTCGTGTAATTTCTAAGCCAAGCGTCAGGTTAACCTTGCAGCAGGTTTTATGTATCAATCCGCGCGAGAACTGAGCTCAGAATCTTCCGTGCCAGTCTTTCCTCAACCGCCGAGCTGCTTACATCGGAGACACTGAGAAAATCTACAGTATTGCCAACCGCACAACACATCAAAACCCGCATGCATGTCAAGTGGATTGTATTTTTGCTTCTCTTTGTCTCCTGAAACATAACATTTTAAAAGTACTTTCTGCGCATATATTATTTAATAAATGTGTCATTAATATAAGAGCGAAACAACTTCTAAACATGAGAGCATGTGTGTATATTTCGAGCACGCAAAAATAAAAATAAACAAAGATAAAAGTAAACAACGATAGGCCCCTCTTGAATTTAATGACAAATTATTGTTTTTGGTTTAGAAAGAAATAGATTTATGAAAAACTTGGTTGCTTCGTTCGCAATACATCCGTTACTGTAAGACACACGCACTTCAAGTTGTACCACCAAAAAAGCATGATTTGTTATTGGTGATATATACAATCAGGTGCATTGTCTGTCGCTATTACTCTGGTTTCAATTTATGAATCACTTCACTAAACCAGGATTCAAATCTTGGTCCGTCTATTTGTTGCTGATAATCACCCTTCCCTTTCTTTGCGCGGAACAGTAAATATGCGCCTTCAACAAAGCTTTCATTGCCGCCAGTGGGTGAAACAATAAGCCTCCCCCTTCCCCTCATCGTCGGTTTCTTCAGCCCTGGCGGTAGTTTTGCATGGTGGTATCCTTCCATGGTTTATTCCCCCTTCCCCCACTCACCGAGTTGAAGGACGTCTCGTCCAAATAATAAACATGTTTCTTCTCACTGCGATATATTTTAATACCGCGGAGATTCTTTTGTCGTCAAACAACAAACAATCGTTTCCTCTTGCTAAACTCAAACCGCAAATCATTCAACACCCGTGATACAATTCGTGTGCACATTGACGGCAAATCACCTCACGCCCTGTTTTACTTTGATCTTGTTGCCGCAAGGAGGATTATGCATTTAAAACAACTTGCTTGACTTTGAAGAACATTTCCTTTCGGATGAAGCCCAAAATAACATTCGGGTAAAACCGCGCGCTGAACAGGAGATTCAGCCATTCTCGCCGCTCTACAATAAACATAGGGTTAAAATAGTGAGAGGTGCAACACTGGTATCAGCGATTTCACGCGCTCTGCAACGCATTCAGTCTCGCTCGACTCGCTCTAAAGTTTCAATGTCTCTTCAACGCATTACAGATTCGAGTTGGCGAATCTGCGGTTCTAAGTTCGTCTGCACAGTGATTGCAACCAATTAAGTCCATACCTGCTAATCAATGTATTATTTTGTCTGTATATTACAAATTAAATAACTGTTTTCTTGCAAGTATGCAGTTGTGTCGGAATAGAACCCGTCTCAGTGGAACTATATTCTTGCGCGCACGTTTGGATCTACATATGCTAAAACCTGCTGCAAGGTTGACCTGACGCAGGGCTTATGCCTCTTTTCCTCTATATCATATAAAGCCAATTTTATTGTGTGTTTCTTTTTCATTTGCCTTTTGTTAAGAATTCTGAACAAGACATTGTTAAGAATTCTGCAGTGAAGTGTAAGTATTTTTCTTCTATTTTCTTTGTAAGTCTTGTGATAAGGACGATTAACATTGTAAGTCATTGTTACGAATCCTCAAGATGAAACTTACAAAGGATACGGAAGAAAAATACTCTTGTTTACAAACAGAATACTAACAGGTAGTACGTTTTCAGTAAAACATATTTGCAATCGTTGAAAATCAGAAAGAACTTATAACTTGTAGATTGCTTGCATTAAGGACAAGTAGAACGTATGAAAACTAGCAGCAGATCTAGCTACTACTAATACCATTAAGAAAGTCAGTAGAGGTTTAAGCAGCTCCTTCAATTGTTGTCCCCACGTATTGCTTCTCAGCGCTTCATTTAATAACCACATCAGTATTTGTCTTCCTTGGCAGTGGGAAATTTCGCCTTGCTCTGAGAACTTGCCAGCGTGAAAGATATATGGTTATGAGTAAACATTCAGATATAAGAAACGAAATTGACTTCTTCTCTACAAACTTTGCTATTCTGTAGTTCAAACTTAGCTCCTAACAGATGGCACTTGGCGGCAACGCTGAAAAGCGGGGGTGCGGTGTAAGGCGACCGGAGCGTGATAGTGATCGCGCCACCTCCACAAATGGACGAGATTTTGAATGTTCGAGGTCATACCTTGAAATATCTTTATGTACCTTCACGACATGTTAATTGGTGTTAATTGTAGAGAATTGAGGATCGCAATTTCGGTAGATTACGTCGCTTTGGATAATCGTATTTAAATGAAATTGGTGACATTCGAATGAAAAACTCAAATATTTTTGTGCATGTCAACAATGGACAACAATGAACGAGATCAAACATAGAAACTGAAATAAAGTCACTCCTGACAACAATGGACGATGCGGGTTCATTGTTGGATATTTAGCAGGCAGGCAGGTTACATGTGAATGTTTTCCTTTAAAATTGTGTTGTTATTACAGAAGATTTAAGAACGTAGTTGGTGTGTTTTAGAATATCATTACACGCAGAGTTTGGTGAACGTGTTGGTGTGTTTTATCATTCCACGCAGAGTTTGGTGAAGGTTCAGCGTGCGGATTGAAGTGGTTATGGTGACCCCACAAGAACGTAGTTTTTTTTATGGGGTTACATAAAAAATTGTGTCTATGTACCCCCATTGCCTCAAAACCTGCAAGAACTGCAAATTCGCATCACTTCTGCAATCCAGTCCATCCATGTGGATATGTTGGAGCGTGTGTGGCATGAATGGGAATATCGCCTTGATGTCTGCAGGGCCACTCGTGGGGGCCACATTCAATGTCTATGAGTTGTAAAATAAAATATTCGAGTTTTTCTTTCAAATGTCACCAATTTCATTTAAATACGATTATCCAAAGCGACGTAATACCACTTTAAAGTATGAAAGTATATTTATGGACACGCTATATATGTCGTTTAAAGTTGTTTTTTTTAAAAAAATCGCCTACATTTGAGATATAAAATATGATGTTTTACAGTGTTACCTGAATTAATTATCTGGAAAGTCAGACATATTTGCATATAATAACAGGGTTCTTACTTCTTAAAGAAGTTTTTTAAAGGATACGTTTTATAGAACGTGACCAAGTTGAGTGGTTAACATACGTATATTGTTTTCAACATACAAGATGATCCATAAGTTTCCTGTAGCTTTGAAATGTTGATGGGGAACGTTTGATTTAGTTTTTCCCACTTTGCTTTTCTGCCACTTTTGGCTAATTGCGAAGATGAGGATGCGTGATGATATGATGAAATTGATGAAGGAACACTTGCAAAGTACACCCACGCCCAGGCCGCGATTCGAACCTGAGACCCCCGGAGTGGAAGCGCGCTGTAGCTAACCAATCCAATCCGGAGGTCGGCTATTGGTGGGGAAGGGATCGCACTGTCCCTAAGCGCAGCTCTAACATAGCTTGAGCTCATAATTGACAAGTCTACCTCATTGTTCGGAAAGTTACTTTAGAAAGGTAACAGTTACAGTTATTCATTTTAAAAAGTAATTCAGTTACAGTTACATGTACTTCAAAAGTAAGTGTAAGTTACTTTTACAGTTACTTTCTGCTGAAAGTTTTCTTCCAAAAAAAATTTACACAAATCGATCATTAATTGTATTAACATATTTTGTGAAGACTAACATGTCTTTTACTTATGTCACTTGTACATAATATAAGTCTTCGTATATTTATATTTATTACAAAATAAAGTGCTCTCCTGTGCTTTGCGCAACGCTATGATTGCGTGGGGTGTGGAGTCAGAGCCCCACAGTTTTTTGATCATGGTCGAAGGTGGGGCTGATGTGATCAGCACCACGTTCTGACATCCTTTACTCCCCCCCCTCCAGATAACCACTTTATACGACGCTGGGTGGGCGCTGGAGCCGCTTCAACAGGTGGAAAAAATCTCGACTCTCCCCCAGCAAGGATCGAACACGGGGTCTCTCGCATGGTAGTCAGGCACCCAAACGACTTTTTTCCTTTTTTTTTAAAGGAATACGCTATGCGGTAATATCCCCCGTTATTCACATCTCAATTTTCACGTATGTCAATTTCTGTTTTCTGTATTCTCATTGGAACAAACAAAAACATCCATGTCCGAAACGAACTAGAATCCGGGACTCCTGACATATAGTGTGTTGTGCTAACCACTACGCCACGGAGGTTGACCTGTTGTTCTTAAGGAATGTCCATTGGAGTGAGGGGGATTCTACAAACTGTATAGAAAGAGAGAGAGAGAGAGATATATCACTCACGTAGAATATATTCTAAGAAGGGAGGTCTGTTTCGCATAAAGGGCGTGTCAGAGAGAAATAAATTGTTGCATAATTTCAAGTGTTTATGAACCAGAAAATGATAAAAATCATAATGCAGTAGCCTATAATTGTGCGTTATCGATGAAGGTAAAATGGCATTTTAAACTTACTCCTTCAGTTCTCTCTGAGAGGATTACATAAACAAGCAAGAATGATGGCTAGGGTCTTCCTGAATCGTTAGTTTGCCACTTGAGTGTTGTAATTCACTATTGTATCAATAATCAATAATGGTGAGATCTGTCGTATCTGTTATTTCAAAAAAATGGGTTCTCATTTATATCTTAAACGAATAGCACTTACCAAAATATATTTCTTTCATCAAAGTGACCAGAAATTCTGAATAATCGTAAATAATTGAATTCTAACTGGAAATATTTTCACTTTCATTTTTAAATTATCAGGAACTGAGTTGAATGAAATCACGTAGAAACAATTGTTGGATTGGTTTTCATTCATATGCGCAATTGCTAGCTCTCGTCATCAGTTTCGTTCATACTACCAGTATTGTTGAATTATTTCATGAAAACACTGAAATATTGCAGTACGTCCCTTTTCAGCTTAATCCGATATTATAGCAAAGGAAGAAGCTATCGGATGCTGCTTACAGAAGGGGGATGTTATAAGGTCACTGAGGAACAAACTACAGAAACATGAGACACAATGGCAAACTGTCAGCAATAGGTAGGAATTCTCCTCCTAGAAGCTTATCTTTCCGCTTCTGGGAAATACACCCCTCTTCCAGGTGTGTATGTCGCTTTGGAATTCAGGTCTACCAAACGAAAGATGAAACATACGAGAAACCTTGAAATTTCTGGCACCTGGCTGGAGCCTACCGACTGGCCACCGCCAGGAGACAAATTTACTATAACTACTTTCTCCTTTTCTCTTCATCTATTGTTTGCAAGAATTAATGTATCCAAGATGGGCTTTCATATCACAGCAGAAACTAAATTCCAACTCACTTTGAGTCCTAAATCGCCAATAATTTATGACACTTACATTGCAATTTAAGTGTTGCAAAGTAACTGTAAAAGTAACTGTCAAAACGTTACTTCTATCGTAAGAAAGTAACTCAGTGACAGTTACTCACTTTTAAAAGTAACTAGTTATATTTTCTTAAAAAAGTAACTGTTACTTGTAACTCAGTTACTTGTAACTAGTTACTTCCAAACACTGATCTGCCTCTACTGCCATATCAGGGAACAATCCACAATACAGTTCAGCCATGGAAGACAAAACTAAGTGGAAAGGTATATTCCAAACGCGAGAGGGGAAGCAGGTAGAAGCACCAGCCAAACTACACTGAAATATTTCGTTTATATACATTTCTTTTTATTTTTATTCTGAACCCTTCCGTTATTTCAAAAATATATCTTCTTACTTCATTGTTGTTTCCACAGCAAACAATTCTCACTGAACCCTTATCTTCCCAAAATGTCATTGCTGCCACAGACCTCCAGGTACCAGACCGGAAACGTGAGCCTTTTTATACCCGTCAACATTTAGCCAAAAATTTCGTAGAGAGGGGGATAGGGTAAAGTGCCCGAATATGAGATCCATTTTTTTTTCTCTTGGCAGGCTGAGAAAGCAAGGAAGGTTTGTGTTAATGGTATAGACGTATTCTTCATTCTTTTATTAATGAATGCACAACCGAATACATGTGAACTAAGAACCACCAGTCTCACAAAACATAAGCAAATGAAAATGTGCATTTTTCCCTTGTTGAAAACGTGGTTCCCAATATGAGACCCTAAACGAAACAGCAGAAAGACAATATTGTAAACACAACTGTATGCTAAAAAAAATGAAGAAATGAATATATGAAAACACATATACAAATGTAGTACGTACATACCTGATAATAGAACAAAATATGGCTGTTTATGGTATGTATCATGACACTAGTTTAACGTCACTGAGAACATATACAACACACAAAATAAGGATCGGTGGCACCACAGTCCTCGTGAGCCCACCAGTGCATTCCGCCCATTTTTCTCCATGCTTGTCGTCACTAAAACAACCACAAAATAAACACTCTGCATCAGCATTGTCCCGGGTAAGATCATCATCATCAGAGGAAGTGTAGAGATATTCACTTGCGTCTGATTCATCAGAACAGGGTGTGTTCTGTTTCTTCCTTTTCGGTGCACATGTCGCCGTTGGTAGTTTCCTCCCCATTCCTTTCTGTGGCTGTCCTTTCCCTTTATATCCAGCAGACCTATTGTTGACGTTCCCCATGAACTGATTTCTGTAAAGGGATGAAGTGACTACACAAGCTGATCCCCTCATTCCTCTCGACGACCTGGGCTGCAATGGAGGGAATGGTCGAATGTCTGTGGGTGAGACATTAGTCTGCATGTCTCCATTCCTCGCAGATGATGAAGGTGTGGAAGGGGACCGACCCCCTGGATGGTGCAGCGATAGTTGAGGGTTCGCCATGAAGCTCGCTTGCAGGTTGCGATGGTGAGCCAGACGTAGAAGCAAGAAGCAGGCTCTGTACGTCGTCGTCGTTCGTCACGTGGAAGGTGAAATCATATCCTCTGAAGAAATGTCTGTTGCAGGTATATAATCCGGTTTCTTACATTGCTACTTCCAAACGTGGACAGTGTATCTCAATATGAGATACGTATCTCATAAAAGGCCACCACTCTGATCTCATATTAGGGCACGACCGACATTACAGCAAATCGTGTCGTGTTCGATGATAATATCACACTACTCTCGTTGAAAAGATCTACTCTTTCGTCTCTAACGTAGCCACACAGGAAAATATTGCACATACCTTCTTACTTCATTGGTGGAAGTTTTAAACAGGTACTCCATAAACTTGGGAACGCTGACAAAACAAACGTAGAACACTACAGACGACACGTTTACAGCTCAAGCACCAAACTCGCTCTGATGTTTCCACGTATCGCAAAGGACACGTTCCTATTCTTTCCGTTTGGCAGAAGCACCTCCTTCACGCCATACCCATAGGGTCTAATATTAGTGTGCTTTACCCTACTTTCATGGCAGCGAGCACACCTTCATATTTATACTTGTAACAACTGTTTTGAAGATAGTGAGTCATTGCACCACAAAAGATTGTAATTTTTAAATTTACTAAGAAGTATATAACTCTACATATGACGCTATTCAAGTGAGTGCAAATAATTTCTTCACAAAAATGAAAACTTAACAAGCTCTAATGTATCTCCGCCATATTTCTAGCTCCAGGACTATGCACGGCTTCAAACAAAACCTCATCGTTTTCAGTCTGTAGTTAGAGGTATGTGATTTCTGCCGTCACCCCTATTTTGATAATGAACAAGTCCAGTTCGCGCATGCGCACTTCTGTCCATGGTTTCGGCTAAGGCAGCCTGACTGTACAAGTATGTATTTTTGTATGCTATTTAGTGGTGCACTAAAAGTGACAGACTACCCTGGGAACCTGTTTTATCACTTGAAGCATTGGTGATAGCAAGTACCGTGGCAACAGCTTCAACTTGTTATTTGATTATAAAACTGCATTAGCGCTAATGAATTAAAAGGTAGGAACTTCACACAGGTTCCGCGACCATTCCTAAAACTCAAATGTAAAAGGACACGGAAAAGAGCTCTGATATGTAAACATGCTCGCTTAGAATGCACAGAGGATCAGCAGAGCTCTCAGTCGTCCCTTTGTCGTTTCACTCCACGTTCTCCGTCGATCCAATAAACGAGTAAATCCCCCGACACCTACTTCTAGAACCTCGTTCTGTCACCGACTGAAATTTGTGGAGTCAATACCGGGGGATTGAAACCCGAAGCGGAATAGAACTACATTTCCATACGCTTTGGAGCCCCAGAGGCATTTTTCTCCCAGAGCAAACTGAAAACATCCCTTAGTAATGCCTTTTTTCGGACGACACGTTTTGTACAGCGAACAGCAAAAGTGGTTTTCAGTTCAGCAAACTAAAATACACATTTTCAGTCTCTTTCGGACGGCAACATAAATTGCACAAGAAATATAAAGTCTACATACCAACTTAGGATATAACCTCCAATCAAGTAGTCAGTGAAGGCGACAGTCACTGAAGAAAATAACATTTTTCAGCTGAGTTTAGGAAGCACGAAGCAATTAGTGAGAAACGGTCATTGATATGTCAAGCTGTAACATTACAAATTATCGAGTCTTAAAATGGGTTCCAAGTGCTCCTGTTAGACTTCATTCAAACCTAGTTTTTTTATTACTCATGTACAGTCGCAATTTAAACATGGGTTTTACTCAATCCAACACACTTTTGCTCATGACTTACGTCATAGGACAAAGAAAGAGGGATGGAAAAAAATATACTTACAAGAATCTCTGGATGAACACAAGAATATGTATATCACGTTTTATTTTATTTTTTAGTTTAATCGAATCAAAGATTTAATTAAAATATATACTCCTCACAAAAAAATTGGGATATTGTTACATTATAACTTCACAAGTTTAAAACAGGACGCTGCAAATAGCTGTTGCGCAGCTCACACCACATTTCTCCACTTCATTCTCCTCGGCGACGTTGATTCGCAGTGTTGCAACCTGGAGGGAGCGGAATGGTCTGAGGATTTTCAACGAAATTTGTATTAGCTTTTTCCTGGGCTGTTTTGTACCTGTCGGAGTTCAGTTTCGGTTCACATTTCACCAACGACTCTTTTCCTTCTTTTAAAACTTGACCTCCCCGATGACGCAGTGGTAGCGTCGTCGCCTTGTAAGCTAGGGTTCCCGAGTTCGATTCCCGGTGGAGGCACATAGTGGTTCGGATCCCACTTTAAACTGTAGGTCCAGTCCCGATTAGCCTTACTGTGCATAAAGTGGACTTTAAAAAACAAATCAATCCAATCCAATTCTTTTCAAACTTGAGAAACCATCTATTTAGATACTCCCGTGGCGGCGATTGTGGACTCGACAACATTATACTTAAGTTTAAGTAACTCCCTCCGATTTCGCAAATATGTTGTAACATTGTAAACAATTTCTCTGGCCTGTCCTCTAAGGGGCTTTCCAGAGCAGATTGTGGATTTCGTTGGACCCGGGAAGATTTGATTTTTGCATTTCAAAAATATGCAGCCAAGAGTAAAGATCAAGAATGCTTTAAAAAAGAACACAGGCAAGCGTGTTATCAGATTGCTTTCTCGTAGTGATTGTTGTAGCCCACTCGGCCCTGTAGTTTCTCTTCGTTATAAACCTTAACGCGCGTGCGTAATACTACAGTTTACGATCCGCGCACCGCATGCATTTTCAAAGACCTGATGAAATCAAATGAACCACTGATAAACTGATATAATACGTATGAGCCGGTACCGTCAATGTAAAATCGTTTATCATATGTGTTTTAGCTTAATTTTGCTGAGTTGGCACCACTGGTACTCTCAAGGCCAGATGAGTACGAGGATGACGTAATAGGAAGTGCTCCGCAGCGATCTGCGCATATTGGGACTTAACTTGTCAGGTTATAGGCATTAGGTGATAGGCACAGCATTGGAATGCAACAACACATTGTATCTGTCTGTCTGCTGGACGTTCTTGTGTTTTCGTCGACATATGTCACCTTGCCTATCACCTATTGTCTAATACAACAGTATTCCAAACTTTTTGTTCCTAATATAACAATATTCCAAACTTTTTGTTCCTAATATAACAATATTCCAAACTTTTTATGAGGAGTGTATATTATTTAAACAGGTCATGCAGAAAACCGCATAATTTCAATTTGTTGCTTCGAGTATTCCTGTGGTCAACAGTGTGATATCTGACGTGTGTCTAATACAAGAACTGTTGGTAAAACTGCTTCTGCCTGCGTGAAAGCCTCACTCTTTTCACTTCTCAAACACTGAAAAGAATTTGCTGTTATTAATGTATTGTTCTCATAAATTTACAACAATTTGGTTAGTATACATTTTAAGAATGCTACATTGTTTCAAGTCCCCAAGTTACATACAGACCAGTAACTATGCATACTTCAATTGAATTGTTTGTATTAGTAACATCCTATAGACCAAAATCGGCTATTTTTCTTATCTACTTTCATAATGTATATGTGTATATACAATAGACATAATAACATCACAGTATTGTTGCAATGATATTTTATAACTTACTGTATTTTTACATTATCTAGCAACTTGGCGTACGCCCTCTGTCATTGGAGGATATAGTACCTGTGTTGAAGGTAATAATAAATAAATAAATAAATAAACATTACTTAGCAAAACATGGTAGTTATGTTTTGTTTTCTCAACATGTGGATTAATGAAGATACGGGGGTCTGAAATAAATTATTCAATTTGTGTTGTATGACGTTTTACTAATCAATATCTGCTTTTTCTTTCCCCCATGAAATGAATAAAAAAGTAATATATGCCCGAATCACAAACGATATAGAAAGATAGTGGCTGCCACGTCATATGACTTCGGGGGTGGCAAATTGAAAATGTCATACATGCATATATTATGTACACACACATACACACACAAACTTTCCCAATATAACCAAATTGTTTTTTTGTGAATTTTCACGGTATACCCACGGAAAATGGCGGCTCATCCTTTCAGAACCTCTGGCCTGCATTTTACATAGACTATGTAATACGCGTAGGAAATACCAACAACATGGCGACGAGCGTGTGCTTAACAATGGGTATTGTAGGAATGAAATAAAGTTATCCTGCGTTTCAATTGTTGAAGTGTAAGCGGTTTCTTCGTACCCTTCTTTACAATTACAAGCACTTGTCTATTAATTGTCAAACAGTATATGTGAAATATTCGAGTGACAGATTGTGCAGAAGTACGCCGCAGTGACTGTAAAATATGTCCCTTATATTGGTTGAAACGTGTTAACTATCACCTAGGTTAGTTTAT